>NW_026623375.1:139588-154533 GCF_030028575.1 Malurus melanocephalus | reverse complement strand
TTTGTTTGTTTGTTTGTTTTAACCTTGTGAAGAAAATCTTAATTCTGTGAACTTCCTCCTAAACCTCCTGCTTGGAATTGGCTGTGCCAAGGGTAAAGGTGTAGATCTGTCTATTCCTGGGGTCTGTAAGTTTTCTGACCAGAGGCTGCTAGTAGTTCTGGCAAGCCCTATAGTTCATACARTATGAAGTCACAGGGGCTCTTTTGTAGTGTAAACACTTGCTCTGGTATTTTCCAGATGATGGGACAATTTTTAACTTCAATCAGTTATTACTGTAAATAACTGTCTTTAAGGGGAATTATATATGTAATTTAAATTAATTATTTAAGCCACTCTCTGGRGAAACTACAAAGTTAACCCTTGATGTAGTTTTTGCTATGCTAAGAAATTTGGACCCATGTCTTAGGTGTTAATATATTTAAGAAATTATTTGGGGTTGCTACTTGTAAAGTTTCAAATTAACCAACTTCTTCCTTGTTGTTCATGCATTTTTAGTAGTATTCTTGTCTTTGGAATAAAATGTGGGAATTCTTGTTTTAGAGTGGCTTAGAGATAATCCTTAACTACGTTACATTCAGATTTTGGGCTTAGCTATGCCAAAAAYGGAGAGCTGCTAAAGTATATACGCAAAATTGGCTCATTTGATGAGACCTGCACAAGGTTTTATACTGCTGAAATTGTATCAGCCCTGGAGTATTTGCATGGGAAAGGAATAATTCACAGGTAATACGAAGTTGAGACAGATATGCAGTTAATCATGCATGAGGTGTTATTTTTTTTCTAGACATGTTCTTTGTGAAGTTAAAAGCAAAGGTGGATTTTATGGAATGTTAAAGAGCACATAATAGCATTTGATCAGCACTAGTATAGTTAACATCGGTAGCTAAACATAGCAAACTTGAGGAGGAGAGCCAATCACTGTTATACCAACTGTTCAAGCAGGAAAACATAAGAAAACCTTTTGGCCTAGAATTGTCATTACCAAAAGCTTGACTTTCAAGCTTCATCTGTTGGCCTGTAAGCCAGAAACTGACTTTTTTTCAACTGCACTTTTTTTCCTGTGCTGTTATGTAGCAAAAGCAACTAGGATTCTTTTTGTGTCTGTCTTAATGTKTACTATATAATCAAGTAAAATTAATTTATATCAGTTTTCACTGAGTGAACAATTGCCACAAAGCTGCACAATAATTAGGTAAGTGGTGAAATTAGTGAAGTTTTGAATAGCAGTTTCAAAGTTGTTTTGTTGTAATACATTGTTTGGATAATCATATTTTGTCATTCATGTTTATTAAATAAAACTTTAAATGCTAGACATCTGAGCTGCAGAACTTCTTTTTAGGTRAGAAATCTATTGTGTCTGTAGATTACCAAGCAGTTGTCATGGGACACCAGATGCCGGTTGGCAAAAAACTGACTGATTATGATTCTGATAGCATAATTTCTTTCAGTTATTAAAAAACACTTATTTTAAATATAAATTTTTGTGAAATAATTTGAAATAAATCTAAGGGGGCTGAATGTGGAGAGTACTGAAAGCATCAGGTTTTCTAGAGGRGCAGGGGGAAGTTTAAGAACTCCCAGCTTCACTTTGATTTTACAGTCCATGTGTTTATGCTGAGAAAACACTTATAAAATGAATGTAACATGACTGTTAGTGTTACTAAGCCTTTATTGGAAACCCTATATTGCAGAAGAGCTGCTTTATCCTTGTCTTTATGAAAGACCCTATGAGGAGCTCAAAAGAAAAGAGTGAAATTGTGCAATTAGAGAGCTTCGTATGAAGTTTGAGGCCACAGCTCTAGCAATGTCTGAAAGCTCTTGGGATGTTCTGCTGCCTGAAGAAATAGGACATGAGATAGAACCACTTTAAGATGTCAGACTACCCTGGAAAATTTATTRTGGATAACTCTCTCTGTATCTAGATATATAGCTATAGATCCATAATACAGTATTAATGTGGGTATAGGATATATTATATAAACAGTATAAATGTGCATGGAGTACAGTATATCTACATACATATGTATTTAAAAAGCCCTACACAGAACTGTTAAAAAGGTCCATTCCATTCATGTTCTTTTAACTTCTCTCTTAGAATAGGTACAGGAAAATCAATAGGATTTTTATGGCTTCTTTCCATTTGCTTTCTGTGCTAGTTTCCAGACTTTAAAGTGTAGAATTCATGCTTTTTCATAGTTAGGAGCTTTAATSTGAAGAAAACAATTCTGCACAGTGATTGATGGAAACAGCTGTCAGTTTTCACTATTTTTTGTCTTACCAGTCCAACAATACARCTCCCATGCTCCTAGTTTTCTTCATGAGCATTCAAATATACTGCTTAGGAGGGAAGTATGACTTTTTTTTTGATCAGCTGAGGAAACTTGGTGCAAAGGAATATCATATCAGTGTAACTAAATGCTCTTAAATTGTTGCTAATGCACCCCATGACCTCTAACTCTGTATCACTGTCTATTTTGTTTGTGATACTGGGAGGTGTGGTTTTATTCAGAATCAGAGGAGGTGTCTTTGCAAATTGCAGCCATACATTTGAAATGCAAGTTAYACATTGAGGTGGTCTCTGATTGTCACCTGGTCAGGACAGTTATCTGGGGCTGTTTCACAGTGTTTGACTAACTGTCAAACAGTCCAGAGTTTTGCACTGAGGAAACAGATCTAGAAGATCTTAATGCCATATCAATCTGTCAGATGTTATTTAAATTAAGGCTTTGGAGTTTTGTGTGTGTTTTTGTGAAGTGGAATTTTTTTGGGATTTATTTGGGTTTTTTGTTTATCTGTTTGTTTTTTAAAATTTTTAGAAATTGTGACACGTGTAGTTATGAGATAATTTTTTACTTGATACTTTAAAAAGTGTTAATAATAGACTTAGCAAAATCTCTAAGGYTGCAGGTTGACAGCTACAAGTTAGCGAAATTGTTGTAACAATGTTTATAGAAGATCTGCATCATTTATTGTGTCATTACTTAACCTAAGTCACTGGACAGTTTTGCAACTTTATTTTGCATGCTGTTTAAATGTAAAAATTCTTTTTTTTTTCAGGGACCTTAAGCCAGAGAACATCTTATTAAATGAAGATATGCACATTCAAATAACAGACTTTGGAACAGCAAAAGTATTATCTGCAGATAGCAGACAAGGTTTGCCATTATTCAATACGTGACACCAATAATTATAGCAACTGATCCTTCRAAAATGTACATATGTTGTATTTACCAAATTGTAACCTTCAAATATCATTRCCTCACCTGAATCAGTGAAAGATCTCAAAAGAGTTTTGACTGTCACTACTTAGATTGTGTCAGAAGAGGTAATATTTGTGTAGTGGTATACCAGCTAGATTACAAAATATAGTGGGGAGTTGAACTACTTCAGATTACTTAGTTTTCATTTGCAAGACAAGAATAAGGTACCATGGCTAACCTGATACAGTAAGTTTTACTCTGTGTGTTTAACTTCAGTGGCTGTCAGAATTGCACAAATGTGAAGGTTATAGAATTCATGTGGTTTTAGTTGTTGGTAATAGCCTGTAAATAGACACTGCGAACAACACCTGAAAAAAGCACTAGGTTGAACTGAATTAGATATTTTTTTTTTCTCTTGACTGTAGCAAGCTTGTTTTGGTAGATTTTATAACCAAGTACCTAAATGCCTAGCTTCTTGAACAAGATAGGTATCACTGAGATTGATTTGTTTYTTCCAAGCAGATTTTGTGGATAGGTATAGAGAAATTGAATTCTTACGGGTTCTTCGCAGCATTATGTACCTTGCAACGGATTGCCTTTGGGTTTTTTTTTTAAAGTGGGTTGGGACCTGGAAGGAAGGGGAAAATTGGCTTATCCATAAATATGTGTTTTGCTTAATTTCTTTCTATTCCTTAACAGCACGGGCAAACTCATTTGTAGGGACAGCACAGTATGTTTCTCCAGAACTGCTGACAGAGAAATCTGCCTGTAAAAGGTGAGGATTATATTCCAGAACCTTTTCTCTTTTTTTTTTTTTGTCTTAAATCAAATATTTAGAGGATAGTATTTTAATTCTGAAGGGGCATATATTGAATTAAGTTGGATGCAGCTTTGAATTATCTTATGATAATTGATATTCTTTTCAGAATCATTGCATACCCATTATTTTGACTGAGAATTCATCTGTTTTCTGCTTGTGCTTGTAGTCAGTTATTGTGGAATTGTTACTCTACAGTTTTTTCTTGAAAGTTGTGCTGTTAGCCTACACTTCTGTCAAGGGCTGAAGTGAAAATTGTGCATAAATTATTCAAAGCAGGTGTGTCCACTGAGTTCATGTGATGTTCTAAGTAGTAGAAGTTTAAGAATTTTTCTTTTAAAATTACATTTTAAAGACTTCTTTTACAAAAAGATCCTATGTTTTTTTCTCTTTGTTTTGAAGCTCTGACCTCTGGGCTCTGGGATGCATAATATATCAACTTGTAGCTGGATTGCCTCCATTTAGAGCTGGGTAAGAGATTTGAGCTAATTATTAACATGTGGATCATAAATATATTGTCTCTGGTTTGACTTTTACCTTACTACCAGTTTTGAAGTATTTTCATGATGCAGTGTTGATGTTCATGTCATGCCTGCTTTTTTGTTCTTTTTGATGTCATGAAGTTGCTTAGACAGCTATTATTAGTTCCTSAGAGAGATTCCTTMAACTATYCTAGAATTCCACATTTGTGCCTTGWAGATAACTATGTAACTATGTGTGAAGAGATTTATAAGGSATATCCTCAATTCTCTCTGTTGAGAAACTGGAACTTTTCTTGTTGGTGCTTACAGAATCATAGTACCCCTTCACCCTAGGAGGATTTATGGAAATGTGACTTGACTTGTACATTTCTTGTTTCATTTTGTCTGAGTTATTCAGGTTAGGTAGAAAGAACCATGGAGGACTAATAACAAGACTTAATATTCTTCTCTTTTGCAGAAATGAATATCTTATATTCCAGAAGATAATAAAGTTGGAATATGACTTTCCAGAAAAATTTTTTCCCAAGGCAAAAGACCTCGTGGAAAAGCTGTTGGTAAATATTTGTGGTTTTTTTCCTTGAATTTGTAACTGACCAAATGCCTAACTTCTTGAACCAAAAAGGTATCACTGAAAATGATAAGCCATTAAATGGGTTGGTGACATTGGAAACATTCAGCTTATGTAGTTCKCTTTCCTGGAATTTTCTATGCACTYTTGCAGATATTATAATATGAATGTCTGTGAGTACTCTGTAGGGGAGTGTCTTGAAAATCAACATGTGTTACTAAACAGTGCTTCAATTTTTTTTTTAATCTGAATTCTAAAGTGTGGACAAGGAATGTCTTTCTATGAAATGGAAGCAAACAATTCTAGATATTGTGCATTTACAACCAGAAATTAAGATTCAAATCCTTAGGCTTACTTAGTTCTCAGATTAATTGTTTTTGAGTTTTATGATTTGTATAATGGATCATTTAGTTGAAAACAGCGTTCTGTACATCACAGGTAGATATATTCATTACAATATAAATCCAGCTGCCTTCCATTTTAGCTTGCATTTACCTTGCATTTAATATGTCTCAGTAGTATCACCCTAAGAATTATTCCACCTGTGAAGGTTTGACAAGTAGGCAGAAAAAGTAGTTCTGTTCCATCAGTGAGGTTATAGCCATGACACTCAGGTGAATATGCAGAGAGCATTTTAGGTGGTGTAAGCTTTTTTAAGTTCAATAGTCTATCATAGCTGAGGAGGAAACACCTTTGTGGGTGGTGATAAATACAACCTAAAAGGTCTAGCAATGGGTTCCTGTGTCCAAGGACTGTAGCCAATCCAGTGTCTCCTGAATTGTGAAGTCCAGGTGGTATTAACATCCTTAAGAACTGTCATTTTAAGGTACTTGAGAGGTTGATGTTTGGCACCAGTTATAGTTTCCACAGCTTCTTGCATCACTGGAGTGGGGTGGTGGACTAAACTTAAATGAGGTGTGCTTCATCAGGCCTTCTCTGTTTGTTTGCTTCAGTCATTATGAAGCAGCAAAGCCAAAAACTTTAAACTTTTTTTGTGTATTTAAAGAAGTTCTCCTGTCCTTAGATCTGTGAGCTGATCTAATACAAAATGTTGTTGACAAGATATACTGACAAATAACATCTTATGAACAGCCTCTTTATATTACAGATATGTATGCTTAGGGCAGTGGGACAAATTGTTTTTATGCTTTCACATGCTGCTATGCAAATGTGAATAATGCTCGCCCTCCATCATTATTCTATGCAGCTTAACTTAATTTTAATTTGCCTAGGTTCTAGATGCTACCAACAGATTAGGTTGTGAAGAAATGGGAGGATATGGACCTCTTAAAGCTCACCCCTTCTTCGAATCCATTGTGTGGGAGAACCTACATCTTCAGACACCCCCTAAACTTACAGCATATTTACCTGCTATGTCAGAGGATGATGAAGACTGTTATGGAAATGTATGTGTGTCTATTGCTACATTCAGCTCTGATGCTGGCTGAGGCTTACATTATAGCATAATTATTGAATATTAATATAAATAATATAAATATTAATATGAACATTTTTAGTGACACTACTAATTAGTTATATTTCAATGAAGACTTTAATTACTAAGACTCTAATAAAAATTGCTGATTTAAATGTTACTCAAATCAGCATTTGTTTTCTGAAAAAGGGAGTGTTTTGGAAAAATACTGGCTGGCTTGCTTTTGATCAATCATACTTTTTGCATAAATGTTTGCTGATCTATAGGGACTAGGCTGGGTTTTTTTTACCCAAAAGCAAAATAAACAAAAGCATGCTTAAATTGAAAGCCAAATTATTTAGTGCAAAATAAGCTTTTTGATAAAAGACATGTAATTACTTCATTTTGTTTCCTCCTTTAGTATGACAATCTCCTGAGTCAGTTTGGTTGCATGCAAGTTTCTAGTTCTGCCTCTTCCCATTCACTGTCTGCCGCAGAGACAAGTACACCACAGACATCAGGAGGAAATATTGAACAGTATATTCATGATCTTGACAACAATTCCTTTGAGCTGGATTTACAGTTTTCTGAAGATGAAAAGAGGTTACTTCTGGCAAAACAAGCTGGTGGAAATCCTTGGTATGATTTTTGAATGTAGTTAACTAACTTGTACAGCAATAAAGAATCCTGAAAAATAAGTGATTTTGATTCAAATTAATATTTGATAATCTTAGTATTTTCAAGTTWACAATTAGCAACTAGATTTTTCTTGGCTTCTATTTTTAAAGCAATAGCAGCAAAACCCTAATATTATATTTCTAAAATTTACAAGGTCTAGAAGATGATGTGGAGTGTGTTTATAAGATAGGCAGAATGACGCTATCCAGTGCTGAGGAGTCTTCGCTCTACAGTCCTAGAACTAGAAAAGGTTCCTCATTTTTTACAGATGCCATAAATTGTTGGGATTTTTTTGCATGATAATACTCTGTGGATGTCTAACAAAATGCCTCCAGACTACGTAACAGCATTTTTTTTCACTCTTTAGACAAGTCTYTCATGTGTGAATTTTTGTTGTTTGTTTGGGGGGTTTTGGTGTGTTTAGGGKTTTTTTGGGGGGTTGGTTGGTTTGTTTTGCGTTTTTTGTTTGTTATTTTGTTGTTGGTTTGTTTTGGTTTTGTTCATTTTTTTCTTTTGGTGTGGGGTTTTTTTGGTTTGTTTTTTGGTTTTTTTTTTTGTTTGATTAGGGTTTTGTTCTGTTGGTTTTTTTACCCTGTGTCAAATTTTAGAAGAAACTCTCTTGTCTGGGCTGAGGAAGATTCCAAAACTAGTGTACTAAAGTTGTTCAGGATTCGTGTGGAAAAGGACGTACTAGGAAGTGATATGAAAAACTGCTTGATAATAACAGCTGTTTCTGTGAAAGAATTACTTCTAGAGTAATAGTTATTTTTCTTTTTCTAAGGCATCAGTTTGTAGAGAATAACTTAATCCTAAAAATGGGTCCAGTGGACAAAAGAAAGGTAAGGGCTTTTCTTAATTTCCTCTAACCAGATTCAGTTGTCAAATTTTTTGTAGATAAGCAACCTGTTTTAAAGCTTCCTTGTTTAAACAGTTTGTCACCTACAAACAAGTTATTTTTAAAAATTTAGTGTTTTCTTGTGAATAGTTTTTTTTTTTCTTGATTTAGTGATGTGCTCTTGATTTCTTGGAAAAGCGAGAAATAAATCTGCTATTGATGCTTTCATTTTGAGATTGTAGCAAATTAGTGTTTGCTTCCCCTCTTCTTCCCAATCTGATATAGTTCACTAAACACTCGTTCTTGACAAATGTCTGCATGTGGTTTGAACCAAAAATCCCCCAAAAAATAAAATACAAGCCCATGTTGTTCTCAACTGTGGTGTTTTTCCTGGATCTGACTYGGTGCCTTTATCCCAAAAGTGGCAGAGGTGCCATTAGAACAGCCATTAATGTTAACTTTACCTTAGTATATAGATAAGCAAAGACAGTTTGCATCAACTCCACAGGAAAGAAGGTTCTCTTTCATCTAAGTTACTACTTGCTTTTTCATAGTCTTTTCTACACGAACATGGCTATTGATTTCTGTGCTGGAATCTTTGARAAATAGATTCTGCTTCACTCTGTATAGCTAGGTGTTATATGTTTTGCTAGAATTTGAAGATACTTTGCTAAAATAGTACTTGGATTTGCCATGTAGTAGAAATGCACTGCAACACCCTAAAACAGGAGTGAGGTCAAATAAAGTCAAATTAAAGCCCTCCAAATCCAAACATACCATCCTATCACTGAGCTGGTTTTATTCTGCCTCAGCTGTTCAGTTCAGATATCTGTACATTTACATTTTTAATTCCTTCATGCTTTTTTTTAATGTTTTGTTTTTGCATTGCTTCTTCTACTTTTCTTTTAGGGATTGTTTGCACGTCGGCGCCARTTGCTGCTCACAGAAGGGCCCCACCTGTATTATGTAGATCCTGTCAACAAAGTTCTAAAAGGAGAAATTCCATGGTCTTTAGAGTTGCGTCCAGAAGCCAAGAATTTTAAGACATTTTTTGTTCACACGGTAAGTTTCTTTTTTAAATTTCTTTGTAAATTGCTCCAAGGTCCTTGGGCAAATTTTGTAAGTAGTTCCCAAAAATATTTTTCTGGAGAAAGTGTAACTGCTTAGATACAAAAATTCACAGTATTGATTTAAAACATAGCTATACAAAATCTGAACAATGTGAACGAACCAATAAAAGAACARAACCCACACCCCTAAACAAAATCAAATAAAGCAGAAATCACAAGAAAACTTACCCTGATGCACACATTTATTACAAAAATGCAACTGTATTTTTATTATTAGTGYTTAAATAGACTATGAGTGGATTCTGGGATTTGAAGGGATTTCTTAAGGACTTTTAAAATTTAGCCTCTCAGTGTGTAGTGAATCATGAGAGGTGTACTGATAATATATTGTCAGTTGACTGCTTAACAATATTCAGGTGCCACATRTATGGTTAATCAGTAACATATAATGTTATATAGTTCTAATTCAATTTAACTWTCAGAAAGTTAATAAATTAATTCAGAATAATTGTTTTATTCATAGWTGCAGAATTACTACTTCTTTTTGATTAAACTGTGTTTGGAGTAATCATTAAAATGTTGTTCAYTTATAGCCAAACAGGACATATTACCTGATGGACCCAAGTGGGAATGCTCATAAATGGTGCAAAAAGATACATGAAGTTTGGCGGCACAGATACCACCAGAATGCTGCAAAATAGTAAAGCTCATCCAAAATTTCCCAGTTTCCCTACTTGCTGCTAGAACTCCGTGTGCAGCCGATCAGAGGAATCTTTTCAACCCATCTATTACCATCTCAAGGGGAAGCATACGTCTGAAATGTTTGTGGTTTTTTTGTTTGGTTTTTTTTTTCTTTTTTTTGTTTTTTTTTTTTTTTTTTTTTTTGTTTTTTTTTTTTTTTTTTTTTTTTTTTTTCTTTTGTTTTGGCTTTTTTTTTAAAGAAGGAAAAAAAAAGAAGAAAAGCAAAAACCTAGTGGAATTCAGGGTTGCTTTGCTCGCTCTTTGTGCTTCTGTTGAGGCTTCCACATGCATATCATTGCAGTGAAGATCTTGCTTTTGTGCACTTCAGTTCAGTTTCTGCTGCAGACTAGTGGATAGACCTTGCATTACCAGCTTCACTTAAGATAAGTTAAAACCAATCCACACGCACACATGCCGAATCATGTACCAGCCTTGCATTTCATGGGGCTGGAGTTATCCGTGACTCTCAGATTATCATTAAACTGTGTTTCATCAGGGAGCTTTTGTATGCCTCTCCTAAGTACCACCTCTTTGTTTTCTTCCTTTCCTCACAGTTCCCCAGCTTATTGGTATATGGCATTTGTAGCCAGGTCAGTTGCACCCTTGTGTAATTCCTAATATAGTTCTGGTTGCAGGATTTATGTGGTACTTTAGTAATTATGTGAATGAATCAGATGTGTTTGTCTGGCAGACAGGCGCCAGTGATAAAGGTTTTGAGAGAGTAAAATGCTGAACATGGCACTGAAATTTCTAAAATTGAAATGTTGGCTTCTGAAGCATTTTAAACATTAAGTTTAAATTTTAATATAAGTTATATGTGTGTTTAATCAAGGGACGATAAACTTACCAGCATGCTTTTAAGTAATGCTAACTAAAAGAGAAACTAGTTAGTATGGGGGAGAAAAGGTTACTATTGAAATAGTAAGTAGTTTTTCACCTTTTCAGCAGATGAGGGCTAGAAGCTATCTTTCCAGGGTGTACATGTGTTGTGCATTTTAGTGGGGCCAGCCTATTTACCTGGGTAGAGAAGGAAGCGTGAAAACTTTGTACAATTGATTACTTGAGTTTTATTTTTGTCTCATTGTATGATGAGATGTCAATTCTATTTTTGGTCCTTGGCCAAACATTCAGAAACTCTGAAAAAAATGTAAGCATTTGAAATATAGATAATAAAGTAATCTGGTTAGAAAATCAAAGGCAAAWATTGATACAAAGGGGAAAATGTATGGTACTTAAAGCATATCTATAAAATGAAAATATTTTTCATATCGATCTCCTTTGTCCTCTTGAAATTATGACTATTCTTGGTGGTCAAACATTTCTTGTAGTGTTACAAAGACACAACTTCCTGTCTGCTAAAAAAAACTTCCCCAATGGTATTTTCAACGTGCCCGTGTTCCTAAACCTTGCAGAGAGGGATGACCTCGGTCTGGTCAAAGGCATTCCTTCCTTGTTTTAAAAGCAATATAAATATCACACCTATTTATTCACTCACTACACATACCATCACTTTGCATTTTGAGTTGTCATTATGATGTGCTTTTCCTTCCACCAAAGAAAGGTTTCACTACAATGTTGAAAAACTCATAGGCTACTATTTTCTAGAAGCAGTATTTTAAAAACAATGGCTTATTGGATTTCTCAGAAAACACATGGTTGTCAAATATTTTCTTGTACAGGGTGAAGGAGTTTTATTATTGATCTCTTAAAAACTTGAGTTATGTGGTTAATTTGATGGCAGTGTAGCTTTTCTGGTCTGTAAAAGAAACAGTGCAGTTGCCTTTAATTTTGGAGCAACTGCATTCTAGTCTTCTGTATCCCACCATCTACAGAAACTTGAGAGAAGCAAATCCCTGGCTTACAGTGTCTGGTGTAAAGGGAGAGAAGGTGTCCTGTAAATGGCCGAGATATGGAAGTTACGAAAGTGTTCCCTTTGCATCATGAGAAATTTCAACACATACAAAGTACACTCCTCGTCACTCAAATTTGAATAGCACAGCGCACCTTTGCTCTGTGTCTGTAGTAAGCTGTATGTGCCTTTCTAACCAAGATTACATGTATTTTAAGTTTGTTGCAGTGCTGTTCTCCACCTGTCAAGTTCCAGCCATGTGTTGTGTCCGCTGGAGGCAGGCCTGCCACTTTTGCATTTAGTCTCTGATTTAGTGATGTAGACATATTCCCAACTTTATACAGGAGAGTTTGGCAGTGATGGAGATTCATGGTGCCACTGCTGTTCAGTGTGGCAAAACTTGGCCTCACATAAAAAGTCTGGTAAAAATGACCTCCATTGGCTTGTTAACTAGGTAGAAATCTAGGTGTGCTTAAACATGTTTTCAGTAATATTTAGACTTCAAGTCATTTTACCATAGCAAATTAATTGCTATGTTTTATCACACCTTGAAAATCTTTTCTCAGACTTCCATCCTGTCACTAAAGCTTTTAGCCAGGCAGATATTGGTAAGCAGTAAGCTAAGTCAATAAGGTATCTAGAAAGCTGATGTCTGCATTCTAGAGTTCCTTTTTTTTTTAAATTGACAATGCTGTTCTTAGAAAACTCTGAGCATCTRTTACAGGCATCACTCCACTTAGAACTTCAGTGTTTCTAATCCAGTCTTGCTTAGCTACTGCTTTTTTGGGAAGAAACTAGAACTTTCCTGGGAGAGGTATTTCTACTTCTTGGCCAATATGTGCAATCTGTGGTTTTGAAAGGTGGCAGGAGTATAGAGTGASGCATCACAAAGCAATCATGGATTCAAGTATGTTTTACCAGTTTGTCCACTTAAATGTGTATTGACAGGTTCTGCATACTATGAAGGGTTGGTACCCATTTTAAATGCTTTTACCTGATGTGGGGTAGATTCATATCTTTGTCCTGAAGATCACTCCTGTGGTTCATGGGGGTTCGTGGAATGAAATGTGCAAGGGAAGTTCTTCAGAGCTGCACATAAGTCAGGTGATTTTTCTGCTTTTAATCCAAGGTTTTCAAAGTATAAAATAAAGTTGTTAGGTACTTGAAGACTCTTTTTAAGATTCCTCCTCACTTCAGACCTACTGAAAACCCAGTCTGTTGACTCATTCCATCTCTTGCAATTTGAACAATTGCCACTCATTTATGAAGAATATGGTCAATAATGTTGTAGTTTTGCTTTCCTTGGTATTTGAACATCTGAAAGTTATTTGTTTATTCCATCTTTTTCTGTGGTGTGGAGCATAAGAAAGGATGAAATACTACTGCCCAGTCACAGGAAGTTTAAAACTACCTTGATAAACTGGAGAAATTAGTTTGTTACCATTTGCCTTAAAGTCCGGTTTTGTAAACATTTTGYATTAAGGAAGAGTTGCTTCAGATATGATGTTGAGGCATTATAAGCAAATTGATATTGCCTATTATGATTCCATCTGCTAAGCACTTAGATGCTGGAAAAATCAAACTATCAGACAGTACTGTGCTCTACTTTTCTCATTCTGACATGACTTAATTGTGAAGTATCTGCTATATATAAGTCTGGAAAGAACTGTGGATTGAAACAAAGATGTGATGATTCTAATCAGTTTTCATAGTTGAGGATGCTTAATTTAATGTGTTTGATATCATTATATTTTGTGCTGGGAGCTTTGAAGAATTATGAGAATTTCCCACATGTACATTTTCTTTTGAATGGTTTAGTAAAGTTGAGACAATTACTTAATTTGGCCCAYTGACAAAACATTTGATTCCAACACCTTGCTGAGAACTTGTGGATTAATAGTTGCCTGAAGGTGTGGCCTCTGCATTCTGATCATTCATTTTACTAGTAAATTGCACAAATAGGTGTGGTATTTATATCTGAAATTTTGCTGAATGCCTATAATGCTTTATGGAAATATTTTATTGATCAAATGGAAATACTCCTGCAAAGCCTCATGATGCAGATTGTCCATCAGCTGGTCAAGTGGGGTTTCAGACAAGTAGTTCTATGACCCAAAATGACATTTTCATTTAGAYTAGTAATTTCAGAATGTTTCCTCTTTCATAGAACTCCTATTATGCAACAAACAGGTGGAGAGGTTCTTAAGCACCTAATAGCCTGGTTTTAGAAAAAAAGAATATACTGAGTTGGAAAGGACCCATCAGGGTCATCAAGTGTAACTCCTGGCCCTGCACAGGACTCCCCAACAATTCCACCAGACATCTTGAGCTCAGACAGGCTCGGTACTGTGACCACTTCCTGGGGAGCCTGTTCCAGTGTTCAGCCACCCTCTGGGTGAAAAACCTTTTCCTGATACATAACCTAAACCTCCCGTGACTCAGCTTCATGCCATTTCCTCSAGTCCTGTCCCTGTCTGTCAGCAGGGCCATGAATGTAGATGGTTGCCATTTGACAAAGCTTCCTATGGCCATGTACTAACTCTGATGTGATGTGGCGAATGTTCAAAATGGTAGCAGAACTTAAAATAACTGTATCTGACAAGAGATAAAAAATAAGAATCAGGAACCATAATCAGTTTTGATAGTTGTATGCTGTTTTCAGGTTGATGGCAGTCAGTTACATTTGTAATATGCTCTACCTGGGTTTGTAGCTGTAACTGTGATGTACAGAAAAAAAAAGAAAAAAAAAAATACTTATCCCAAACCAAACCCCTGAYGCCCCTCAACCACCCACAAAACAATCTTCCCTCCTCCAAGAACTCGTGAAAACAGAAGCAAATAATGCAATGATATACACACTTTTGTATTTTTATTCTTATGAGGTTATTTGCTGGCTCTTGTTGGCCTCTAGTTCAGTCTGTGTTATTTAAATTCTAATATATGAATTATTTGGATTGAATTCATGTTCGGGGCCATGGTGTTGTATGTATTGATGTACAGCCTTGAATGTGAATAATTATTGTAAACTATATTTTACACCTTTTTTCTGGCTTTATTATATAAATTTTCTATTGGTCGATGATTTAATCATATCTCATAATTTAATGACTGTTTATTCTCCTCTCGACAGATCTCTGTGCTGTAGATGTGTAGTTAGTGACTGGATGACGGATTTCACTTATGCTTGGTAGTCTGTAATAAAGGCATGTAGGGTCCTGCGCGGCCTCCGCCTCTTCCTTGGGCCGTGGGGCGGGGGGCGCGGGGCACAGGAGCCGGGCTGTGTGCCTCCTG
>NW_026623375.1:111461-138740 GCF_030028575.1 Malurus melanocephalus | reverse complement strand
GGGCCCGGGCAGCAGCCGCTCGGGCGACAGGGGGCAGGGAGCTCTCCAGCCGACGCTTCCGGTGGGCGGCGCGGCCCGGGCCCGGCAGCCGGGGCGGCCCCTTCCGGCGGTGGCGAGGATGGCGGCGGAGAACCACTGTGAGTTCCCGGTGCCCCCGTCAGGCGGCCTGGGCGCGGGCGGGCCCTGCCGCCGCTGCAGCTCGGCGCCGCTGCCCGGCGCGGGGCCCGGCAAGTGGGTCCGGCTGAATGTGGGGGGCACCTGCTTCCTGACCACTCGACAGACGCTCTGCAGGGACCCCAAGTCCTTCCTGTTCCGTCTCTGTCAGGCCGACCCCGATCTGGAYTCGGACAAGGTGAGCGCGGGCCCCGCCGCGTCCGCCCCCGCCCCGGGCCCTTTCCCTCTCCCCCGTCCCCGCTCCCCGCCCGGCGCTCGGTGCGCTGCGGCCGCTGCCCGCTCCCGCGGTGACGCCGCTGTGAGGGAGCGCGGGGCCCGGCACCGCCGTGAGGGGCGGCACAAGCGACTGTGCTGCCGCGGAGGKAGTCTGTGTGGAGACTGTTGATAATGAGTCCCTGAGCTTCAGGGGACTTGAGGTGGGAAGGTGGACTGATGTCGTGCGAAGCACTTGGGTTCGTGAATAACAAAACYGCGTTAATACGGCAGAGAGCACGTATCGTTTGTACGTTTGTGTAATTTTTTAGTGTTGTCTGACGGGGTTTAGTTTTAGCGTTTTAATGGAATATCTGCRTGCACTGACGTTGTGTTATTTCTGCACTGTCACTATTCTCTTGTTCAATTACAAGAGCCTGAGCAAAGTACTTTTGATAATAATCTCTCACTTACATGTAGCATTCTATCTTTTCAGCAGTTATTGGAGAAAAGTGTTATATATTCTGCATAGATTGCAAATGGTGGGTGAATATTTTGGTATTCACTCTCATTTTTAGTAGGGGGAAAAAGTTACTAAGATTTTATYTGTGGTGTGATGTGTAGTAATGGATATGAAGCATTTGTATATAGTGCTGGCTCTCAAAGACATTTTGGGGCATTGTGGACAAAAAATATATTTTACACTATAGTAGAGTTAGAGAAAAGAAAGGAGCTGCTTATAACCCTTGAAYGTGTAACTAACAGGTTGAAAATAAAGCTTGTTATATATAAATGTTGAAATCTTTCTTCAGTGAGGTTTGTAGTAGATGTAATTATTTTTTCAAGCATAACTTCCAGAAAGAATATTTGAACACGTAAGATAGGCAGCAGAACCTAATGTTGAGGTTGGAGGAACCATCAACCTCCTGAGTTGTAGGAAAAAAACTTGAAGTGTGGTAGTGTGGGAATTGTTTTGTTGTCTTTGGTTTTGGCTGAGGGTTTTTTTTTTTTTTGAGAGCTTAAACTAACCTGTAAAAGTAAATTTAGAAATGTAGGTGGCTTGCTGACAGGTCAGCTCTCTTTGGGAGAGAGTAGGAAAACATTCCTTTAATGTTTCTTAATGAAAAGATAAAGCACTGCTGTATAYCCCAGCAGATGGGGAGGGCCAACTGTGTCTTGGGTGCATCAGGCCCACCCGTTACCCGCTGGATAAGGGAGGGATTTTYCCCCTCTGCTCTGTTCTGGGGTGTGGCCTCCCTTTGAGTCCTGTGAGCAGTTTTGGGGACCACAGTATCAGAAGGATCTAAGGCTTTTAGAGAGCATCTGAAGGAGGAGTGCAAAGATTTTGATGAGAAATGGCTGAGGTCAGCCTGGAGAAGAGGAGGCTGAGGGAAGGCTCCTTGCTGCCTGCTCTTCCTCCTGAGGGGCRTTACTGACCTCTGCTCTGTGCGACCAGTGACAGGGTACAAGGGAACAGCAAGGAGCTGTGTCAGGGAAGGTTTAGGTTTCTTTAGACAGAGTTTGGTTGAACACTGGAAGAGGCTCCCATGTAATGATCATGGCCCCAAGCCATGAGCTTGACAGAGCTCGGGCACATGGTGGGATTGTTGGGRCTGTGCAGTGCRCGCCCAGKAGTTGGACTCAGTGATCCTTGTGGRTCCCTTCCAAYTCAGGATATTCTGTGGTTCTATGACTTCCTAATGCTTGCTACTGTAAAGAGCWGAGAGGCTTCAAGAGAGGTAGCTTGTTGGCCTTTAAACTATGTTCAGGTACGAATGTTTAATAGGGTGGGGCAGCCTGTCTCATGCTGTCAGGTATGTTTCCACTTGTAGTGGAAGAAAGATTAACCTTGGCACAGGCTGTGGCCAAGCTAGTATTTAATGGAGTAAGATGGTGACACTGATTCTCTGAATTAAGTATGTTTCACAATGTCATGCCCAACTTTGTATTTAAGACTGCRAATCATTTGAGAATCATTTCAGCAAATGAATGATTGGCAGTGATCATACTTAGTGTTCACAATAGGATTTGTTTTTCATAGTATTTAAATCTTGATTTGGAGATGAATACAAAAAAATAGACAAGTAGAGCCTTGCTCACCTTTTCATCATTGTTTAACTAATTTAATGCATTTACTGCATTACTGTTAATAATTTGCATATATTTCCCTGTTCCAGCATCTTCCTGTTTTAGCTGTATACCAGTTTTTCTTTTACAAACTGTTCTAGCATTCTTTTAACTTTTCCCATAGCAAGGAGGTTGTCAAACTTTATTAGTAAGGTTTCGGCAGTAGTATTCRTGCTTGATTTTAATGCCCTTCTAAAGCTGAGGTAGAATCTGTCAAAGAAGGAAGCAAGCATGCACTAAATGTTTTGGAAAAAGTCTTCCTGGTAACACAACCTTGACTGTCAGCATCAAGAAATATCTAAATTGTAGTCATTATTCTAAGAAGTAACAGGTACAGTTAATTTGTACATGAGATTTCTGACTTGTCTGGGGAGGTTGTTTTACTGATGTAGTTTTGATAAGTACTCCTAGTCTGCAAATGCTCAAAGTTTGTGAAAGATGTGTTTTGGGCATCTAGTTCAATATTTAAAATCACAGAGGCTAGGGAAGACAATTATTTATAAATCCAGATTTAGTACCAAATATTACTGTATTTCTCTGCATACTGATGCCTTTATCAAAAGGCATCAGTATGCAGATTTTGCTTGCTCAGTATATGTAAATGATACTATTTTTTAAAATACTCATATTAGAGCATATAGCTTTGAGCCAAGAGCTCAGTRATGTGAATTCTGAGTGTATCCAGATCCAGTATTGTTTATAATGAAGGTAATTAATTGGAASTAAATTTATGACATTTCAACTAGTGTTTTAATGCAATTCTTGGGGAGGTTATTAAATGGGATTAGGGAAGTGTATGTATTTGGTCCACCTTTTGAGTCCTACTGGAATCTTGTACTGAATTCAAATATCCGCAGTTCAAAGTCGCAGCAGGGCAGTCACAAGGTGGAATATGATTTGGTGAAAAGAGCAAAACTTTTTTTTGGCAAGAAAGATTCAAACTTGCAAGTACTACCCCTGCTTGGTACACARCAGTTCTCAGTACCCTGTGAGTATTTGTATGTCTGAGCTAAGGCAAAACCAAATGTTTTTAAAACAAAGTGTTGAGGTTTAAAAGAATTAGGTTTGTTTGCCTTTAATTAGAAAAAAAAAAAAAAGGAAGAACTGGTATTTGAAGTTCACTAGAATGTAGTTTGACTTTGTTCTGACTCTTCAGGTTCCCAAACAAAATTTCCTCGTTTTAAGTGCTATTTTTAAGCATAGCTTTCAGTGTTCTCACTTATTGCGTAGATTTTTCAGGCTAACAATGATGTTAGCCATTGGTAAGGGCTTGGGGGGATTGATCGGGTAAGAGAAGCTGTGCATTAAATGATTGGAATGATCATTCTGATATAATTACGATTATATTGTTTAATTTCTCTTTTATTATCTTTAATAAATTTGGCTTTCTGTGGCTATATCTCAATACCTGCTTGCTGCAAGATGAATATTAGCTTGCAGTTCCCACTTGGAAGTTCAAATCATTGTGGGTTCTTGGGTTTGTTTGAGTTTTGGTGYTCTCTTGCTTTGTTTTGGGTTGTTTGGTTTGTGTTTGTTTGTTTTTCTAATCTAGGATGAAACAGGTGCCTATTTAATAGACAGAGACCCAACCTACTTTGGGCCAGTGCTGAACTATCTCAGACATGGGAAACTGGTTATTAACAAGGACCTAGCTGAGGAAGGTAAGATATTTCTAAATATYCTGTTTGCTTGGCACTTGTTTATTCCAAAACTAATTTAGAACAAGGTGGCAAACCTTAATCAGTGTAGCATTTCAATCTGTTTAAAGCAAAACTGATAGGTGTCATGCAGTTTTAGTATATGGGGTTATTTGAGCATTTTAAGTATGATTCCTGATTCTACAACCCCCATTCTCATTTGGAATGTAAGTATTCAGACAAGATGCCTTTTATTGTGTAATCTTGTAYCTTTCCGGTATCAGTGTGTGAAATATTTGGGTTTAGTCCTCTTTAAGCAAAAGAATGCAGCCTAAGAAACAAGCTTTAGAAGATGTAAAGTGAACTAAAAGTGAAATTCTGGGATGTTCASATGTRTGCARTATGCTTTTAAAKRCTAAATTCTGTCCTCAGCTTCTCCKTCCTCGTTCCYAGTTTGTATCCATTTTACCRTAGTGGAGGATGACTGTTYTAAAACATAYAGTAATAAAACTATATTGATAGCATGTTGAAGAAATTTATCAGAGAAATACAWTTGAACAATTCTAGGAGGAAATAGTATGAAATGTAATTTCCATGTGCATTGTTAGGCATACTGTGTGTAGAGAACAGGTAAGCCTTGAACATGTGAGTAGAAGCAGTATGTGTCTTTAAGCTTTTGTTTCAGACTGTAAGATCTCAAATGACAGGAAGAAAAATCTACTGCTTGCTAGCAGCTGCAGAGATTTTCAGTAGGATTATTTAAATTTCTCTATTGCATTCCAGCCTGAGGCGGGGCTTGAGGTATGGTGGTCTATCAGTCTGCTATGGAACAGTGTCTGTGTGCATTTTTTTTTTTTTGTTTCCTGCCTCATTTTGTATGTGAAATGGCATCAGTTTTCTTTGGGATATTTTTGGGACAATTTTTTAGAATGAGCTAAATATTGAATTACATGTAATGAAAGAAGCCAGAATTGTTAGGTTGGTAAATTATTTTATCATAGGGAAAAAGAATTTTTTATAATTCTAATTTTCTATAGCTATTGAGAGGATAATCTTATGGACTTGTTGGTGATTTTGGCCTGGAATAGTTGGTTACACTGTCTTTCCAAAAAATGTTTTCATACTAGGTGTACTGGAAGAGGCTGAATTCTACAATATCACATCTCTAATAAAACTGGTAAAGGACAAAATAAGAGAAAGAGACAGCAAAATCTCACAGGTGAGGCTCTTTTTAACTATGCTTTTGATTATTTGTTCCATGACGAGTAGTGAGTAGGTTCCATTTGTTTTTTTATGTAACTGCTGATTTCCTCAGTAAGATACTGAATGGCTGCCTCCATCACTGGATGATCTGGAGCCACTAAGGTTAATATTCTTAACTTCTGGCTCCTGCCAATATGCATACAAAGTTCACAGATCTTGTTCCAGAACTGAAAACATATAAGTAATTGTTCCAAAATGTCCGGTAATAGTAGAATTTGTCATAATATCATTTCTGGAAATAGTTATTTTWTAGAACAGCTTCTGTAGACCATACCTTTCTCATTTACTTTTAAATACTCTGAATATGATGAGGTTGCCTAGCTTTGGTGTAACTGCTCTTTATACAGTATGTTTATGCAGCATACATAAGATGATGTTCAGCTCCTGTCATGTGTTTTTGTCGCAAGGTTAATTTCTTTATTTGTAATGCTCTGTGACTGAGAAGGTTGCCTCTTCTTACAGCAGCTCATGTCCTCCATGAAAGTGAATAGGATRAAGTTTGTTCTTTAACTCTGCTATTTAGGCTTCCCTGGTAACTGGGTCTTCATGGAGATATTAAAAACTCATATTGCCAAATTTCTCTTGAAGCCGGGTTGTGGGATCGCAGGGTTGCTCTGATAACATTTCCTATAGGTCGTGGCTAAAATGATTGTAATTATTCATTGCTCTGGATGGGTTCAAAGTGGTGTTGCTTACTATTTCTAGAGAGTAAGGACAACTTCAGACAAATTGTAAACATAATGAATTCTGTGTCCTATTGAGTATCTTATGTTTCTTCTTGAAGGTGCCCGTCAAACATGTATACAGAGTGCTGCAGTGTCAGGAAGAGGAACTCACTCAAATGGTTTCCACAATGTCTGATGGCTGGAAATTTGAACAGGTAAAAAAAATCCATATGGGATGTAGTTACAAAGTGTTCTAAAAAATGAGCTTTGTGAAAGAGGAATATAAATTAAATTCCATACATCTTTTTTAATGTAGTCATTCTCAGAATTTGAATAAACATACACAGCTAAGTTAAAATGTGATGTTTGTGTTTGCATTTATCATAGAACAACAAAAAAGTAGCTTTCCAGGAGGTAAATTTTGCTRACTTTCTATAAAAACATCTGCAACATGTCTGAAATGTAATTTTTCAGTGTCTACACATGAGGAGTTGAAGGGTGAATCAACCAGAACGAACTAATGCAAGTTTACATGAATAGTAGACTAGATTTGAAGAGCTCTGGGTGGAAGAGAGGAGCTTGGGAGATAAATGTTTGTCAGGCCCTAAGAGTGGTTCTTCAGATAAAAAACTGATACACAGAGGAGGGTGAACTTTAACTGTGTGGATGTGAAGCTGGATAGCTGYGAACTATGTGAATGCTTTTGTTCTTTGCAGTGCATTAAAAATAGCTTTGTGTGTACATTCTAGAACACACTGTAAAATTACAAGATCTATCTTTTATCTTTGATAATCTCTGTAAGTAAGAAATTAACTACAGCTTCTTCATCCTTCACRTTCCTAATCTAGCAGAATGTTTAAACTGCATTGGAGCAATGAATCTGTTAACTCTGAAACAGAAATGTTCTTCTGCTAGCACATTTTTCAGTATCTGRTGCCTMCTATATGGCTAAAAAKGAGAAATTGAAGTAAGCACAAACCKATTACCCTGTGCAATCTCACTCCAATAACACAACAAAGCAACATTTAAAAAATGTTCATRACACAAAGGTAAAAGAGAACATTTTGTTTATATTTGATGAAATGTGTAAGGTGCTAGTAGCATTGAGACAGTCATGAGCATAGACTGGCACAGAGAAAGTTTCTTATGCTTCAGTACTGGGCCTCAAGTATTACCAGGTCTGTTTGCCATGCCAGAAGCTAAATGTTAAGTCCCTTAAAAAAACTCTCACTTAATGCACATGACTATTTTTTGACTGGTGCATTGAGAAAGGTTTTTCAACATTCTTCTTTGTCTTGAGAAACTAGTTTTCATTACAAATAGAGCTCCTTTACTTTTTAGCAGAYTAAATGACACCATGTCTTTTACCTATCCTAAACCCTTTGGGGATATTGTATTTGSGAGTAATCCTGCTTTGACAGTGCAACTGCTGAAAGACATATTACAATCTCTTTTAGGACTGGAAGAATCCGGTGGTTTTCTTGAACATTACATCCTTGTTTCATCCAGCTTTCTCCCTACTTCCTCCSTCTCCCATGTTGCACACTTTTAGAAAATAGTTTGAAGTAGATAAACACAACAGCTGTATGATCTCACACTAGGCCATTCCCTCCCTTGTACTGCAGACCTGCTTGTAGCAGATGTCATTCACTTCAAACAGGATTAGAATGTTGTACATAAACAGTTTTATTGTTAATATCTTCAAACACTGTAGCATTTCTGTAATTTTTTCTAAGATCACATTGCTCAGCAGCATGCTTGCTTTCAGAAGCAGTGTTTGGGGCAGTACCCACCATGCTCTGCATGTGAAAAAAGATGGAATCATCAGCTTTTTCAGAGGAATGGTATTCTTACAGACTGAGAGTCCTTGTGCTCTGAGCAGCATTAACATGTTTAAGTAGTTGGTTTTGATAAAAAGTATTTTTTTACCCTTAGCATTTCAAAATTTTATTGTTAAATATGATTGGGTGGGAAAGCTGTGCTAGAACAGTGCAATTATGTATTAGTCCCAGTCCAGAATCTATTACCAAAAATTGTGCTGCCCCGCTTTTGTAATTTCAGTTATTTTRCAGAGACTTTTTAACTTTGTTACCTCTTCAGGCAATCTGAAAAAAACTCAGTATTTTGGCAATAAAACATAATGAAAAACTGTGGGCTACTCAAAATGGCTAAATGCAAAGGCTTTATATAGCAACTGTGCTGGTCATGTAAATTTAAATGATTAAAGTAATCTGAGTCTGTCACCATAATGCAGTCGTAAGTATGTTCACTGTGTGAGGAGGATGGTATTTAACTGCTGTCATCAAAATTATTCACATTCATATATGGCAGGATATACATAAAATTACTGTCCATGGACCTTCTCATCTGTCATAATCTCCAGTTTACTCTGAACAGGCAGTTGTCTTAACTCTTCACAATTAATTTAAAGTTCCAGTCTCTCTTGAGTGCATGGGCAGGCTATGATTTAATTTAAATGGGCTAGGAATTGCCATGTGTTATTAACATAAAACATTTTTGGTAATAAGAGGTTGAAAAATCTAGCTGAGGTTGAACTTTAAATCATTAGACATTTGGCCAGTGTTCTTGGTAGTGATTTTTATGGGAACGAGACAATTTTTTTACACTCCCGTTATTTTCTTGGATCTTCTGTAAATTAGTCCTTCTAAAACCAATTTAAACTACTCAACGTTTTCTTCCTCTAGTTGACTTCTCATGTTTCCTTTGCTGTATTTTATCAGTATTTGGAACAAGATGAAGCTCTTTAATACCCAAGCTTGATATATAGCTTTACATAAAACCTTCCAGACTTATATCCATGTTACCTTCTCCACTTGTCAAGTTTGACAGGAAGATAATCACTTACTTTCATAATGTACCAAACTTCGTTTGTTTTTCAGAGTAGTTGGCTAYAACACAGTGATATGGGGAGTTTTCTGTCTTCTTACCAGTAACTCTTAACTTCCCTTTAAATTACAAAGGGCTTTGCAACTGCCTCAGTGAATTTTATCTTGACMTGAAAGTTGTAGCTTGATAGCAACCTGTTCTAGTGGCAAGTAAATGTTACCTGAACATTTGAGCTCATCTGTTACTTGTACAGTTTGGATAACGGTATGTGCTTCAGCTTTACAAGGTTTCTTTTTGTGTTTTGCTTTGATTGGTTATTTCAGCTTGTCAGTATAGGTTCCCAGTACAGCTGTGGCCGGGCTCAGCAGTCAGAGTTTCTGCTGATAGTGTCACGGGAAGTGAAAGGGGAAGAGAGATGCTTCCAGAAATGCTGCAGTGAGGTGTGTCACACCATTCTTTTTGCCCTCACACTGATATGCTTGGCCTCCTTGCATTTCTGCTGCTTTCAAATCATTCCACTTTTTTCTGGATGTACAGCACATAGTAATTTGTGTGTATTTGTGACTGGCTTTTATTTATATTCACGATACTTCATTACACATTATGAATGTCCACATTGTAAAAATAATAGAAAAACAACCAAACGAAAATCCCTTAGTTATTTAGTYAATGGGTTTTCCTAAGAAGAGCTCTTACCTCCTCAGTAGGTAACTTCTTTTCCTTAAATTTTCCTCCAAAGTTAACAGCCTTTGATCCATACTTGTTAGGTAACAGGTACAGTTCAAACCTGAGGAGTCCTATAAATTCAGCTTTGAGTTCATTGGGTTCAGAAGAGGACAATTCTGTGGTAAACTAGGACAATTATTTCATCTACCAAAGTTAAGTCCTGAGTTTGAACCCTTTAYTTCTGATAACTCTGAACTTGACTGTTTTTTTAGGTGGATGAAATATGTTCAAACTGGAATAACAACAGGAGTTTGTAATGGTAACAGATCCTTATCTAATGAATTTTCTGTGATAAGGAGCTTTGGCGTTTTCCTGTGCTCACTTCTGACACTGTTGGGGCTCACAGGGATGCTTAAATGGGATCACACTGCTTTAGTAAGGAGTGTAATGAATCAAGTCATAGAAGGAATAAATCAATGAAGAAAAATAGCTATATGCATGTATACATACATTTGTAGATATATAAAACAGTACAAATCTATGGAATTTGCAGTTTCAAAATTTTTTTTATCTTTCTTAAAGTTCTTGGTCATTTAAGCTCCATGAAGGAAAAACAGTTTGTCCTTTCAGAAAGTCTRAGAAACAGTAGTCTGGATAATCTGAAATCCTTTGACCTGTTTTTCATACCTCAGATTAGTCTGATCTGTTCTGGGTTCTTTTGAGGGGGGGGATGGGCTTGATGGTGTGAAGGCAGATGGACGTGACAGGGGTGGTCTTCCAGATTATAAACATTCTTCTTAAAATGCCACCAATACTGGGAACAGTGAAGTTCTAGGGGTGCTAATAGGAGTGCTAAAACATTGCTTTATTTCTGATATCAGTTCCTGACGCAACAGTTCAATTCTAATCTGCAGTCATTTTCCATTGTTTATTTTTCTGCCATCAACCTTRTTGTTGATGCATTTCAGAAAGCTACAGTGAAATTTCTAGCATGCAATTTCTGTTATGCCAATTACAAATTTTTGGCTGCACACATATGAAACTGCTTATGAGAGTATAATGAGTYGGTGTTTTGAGGAACTTGGGTCTGATGCTGCAAAAGTGACTTTATCTACTGATCAAAAGTGACCAAAAGTCATTAGATGTTTTGCAGTCAGCTAAATCAATAGTCCTATCCAACTGGCTAAAAGTATTCAGTCTCCCTGTCTCCTAAAAAGACTATGCAAAAGGTTAACTTACGTGGTTGGATTATGAAACATTTGTAAGTAACTATCAATTCAGGACCTGTCARTCTGGTTGAGCCAGGATGGATGGTTTGGCTGATGTTTAGGTCTTGTATGGTACCTACTTTGAGAGAAGTAATTTCTTTCTTTAGAGTGTCAATAACTAAGGAAGTATTTTTCCTTCTGGTAGTTACCATAGCTTATGATATAGAGTTGTTACCATTTTGCAAGAAGAAAAGTCAACTGTATACTAATTAAATTGTATGCTTGACTTGTTCTTTAAACTTCTCTTCAGAGAAGGTGAATTTTGTGTGGCTTTATTTAAATGTGTATGCAAACTTTCTGAATGTTTTTGAGCCTTTAAGTGGRTTAAAAATACCRTTTAATGTTCCAACTTTTACCTTACTAATTGAAGAGGTTACTGTATTTGTACTAAACAGCTTGTAATTGCTATATGATGTGTAAGCTTTATAGAACTTTGTTGGGTTTAAACCCAACTTAACTGCTATTTTKTTCTGAAAATTTATGTGTTATATTTTTGTTGATAGGGAAGACAATCAACTATTCATTTCAATATATGAAGTAAATTTGGGTTGATTTTCCAGCTTTTCAGCAGACTGTCTTAGTCCATTTTGTGCAACTAAGAAACTAGTTACTCTGTGGGTTTTGTGATTCTACATTACACAAATACATTATGGTGCAGTCTGCAGAGTATTCATTGTGAAAGATTAGCTGACTTAACATCTCAAGATTAATGGTGCCTTTATATGCTTTGGTGCTTCTAAAAACCTAGGGATTTGTAACTTCATTACACCGTTTTGGTTGAAAAAATGTCTTTAGCACATTAATTTTTGATTARTCTGTGTTTATTACTGCCTACGTATATATTGTGTAGAATAGAGTGATGTTAGGAGGAGGGAGAGAAGGTTTATGGTTATCACACTCAGTGTAGTTAAAGTATGTAATTTGAGAGTGATGAGTTTAGATGGCCAGTACTGCTCATGGAAGGATGAGCCTTGTATACTGTGATATCATCAGGRTCCAAAGCCTTTGGCATTGCTTAGGCCTGGCATCAAGTTGATCTATCGTGCAGACACTGCCTGCTGCCTTCTCTAGACATTGTCTCTCTCTGTCTGTGGAAGTGCTTGCTTGGCTATCTTACTGCAGTGCAGGAACATCTGAACATCTCTCTCTTCTCATTAGAAAGTACAGTGAGCCTTTGTTTTCTTCAGACAGTGCTATATGGAAGCTGCTTTTAACCTTGGTCTAACCTCAGTTTTTGTTGGGGGAATAATTTTATCCCTTARGTACAAGTTCTGGATCAGGATTTCATCTTGACTTCGTCTTTCATGCTTTAACAAAGCTTTTACTCTCTTTGGTGTTCTGCTAGACTAATGGTGTATAGTACACTATTTGACTTTACAGAGATCAATACAGTTTTTTAAGTGCTATTGCTCTAAAAAAACAAGTTAGGCCTTTTCTATGTGGCCATTTCTAGAGGACTTTAATGGTATAGCAGAGACTGGGGAATAGGACAGTCAGTGTGTATGGTGATTTGGTAGATAGATTCAATATAGTTTGGGTAATGACAAATTGATACAGTGTATCTGTGCAAGGTTGATTTTTAGCACTTTGATACATGTCAGTAGAGCTGACATTATCTCGTAGATCACACATTATCTTATGCTTTTGAAATAAAACTTTAAAATAAATGAACCAGCTACATCTGAATTGAATCTGGCTTGGAAAGGCAGGCTATGTAAAGCTTCTAGCATTAGGTAAGTGTATTGYGTGTAAGGTAAGACAATTTCTGCCATTTGATAAACATGCTGCATAAGAAGTAGTACCGATGTTGAGCATATTCTTCGTTCTCAGTAAAATGTCATTTACCATTCAATRTAGAGACTGTAGAAATTTGTAAATATGTCACATTTCATTATACATGGCTTTTGCTTGTAGCGCTTCTTTAATTAGCTTCCTTGTAGCAGTGTGTATGAATTTCAGATGTTAATGTCCCACCATACTCTCTTGCTGTTTTCCAATCAGATGCAAATGCTGTGTTTGTTCATTCAAAATGTGTTTGGATAGAAATACTGTTATTTTGTGAGAAGTGGTGGGTATTCCTTCAGGCTGAAGAAGTTCCTGCATGCAGCCATTTACATGTTAAATCATGTCACATTAAGAGACCACATACAAACTTAAAAAATTAACTTTGGAGGATATGAAGGTTTCCAGTAAATAACAGAATCAGGGTACAGGCTATTTTTCCACTGGCCTGCCTCCATAGCCTTTTCTTTCACAGGATACTTTTAACTGTAAATTCTTAATTGTGTAACTGTTTAAAAAGTAAAGCTGTGTTTATCTTACCATCAGAGTGTGTATTGTCAGTGTATTTGTCAGCATCAAAACGTATTTGCATTGAAGTGGATAATCATGCTTCAGGCACAGCCTACAGTCTGAAGAGTGAGGACTGTATGTACTAATCATGAGACTTTATGGAATTTATTTTATGTGGAAATACARTTGACTTTCTTTTTTTTCATCTTTCAGCTGGTCAGTATTGGTTCTTCCTATAACTATGGCAATGAAGATCAGGCTGAATTTCTGTGTGTTGTCTCAAAGGAATTGCATAACACTCCTTATGGCACAACCAGTGAACCCAGYGAAAAAGCAAAGGTGAGTTACTAAACATTGGATTAAAGAAATGGTTTTTGACATGGGTGGGTTTAACAAGTTAAGCTAGAGGTACCTCTGCTGTGGACCATTATTTCATTGTCCTTTTTCCCCCTTGTTCAAGACTGATAATGATCCCCTGTCCATTGTATGAGGGACTGTAAATGGTACGGTCAGCGTGCGTTTGTCATCCATGCCTGAATTATTGAAATACAATACTCAGTACTTTTTCAGTACCTGTTTTTYCCAGGTATTGGCAGATATTTTCTCTTTACAGTTGAGAATCTAGATTTTGTTTCTTGAACATTTGAATGCCACTGGTTTGGTTAAAAACTGTTTTTCTTGCTTGACTTCAGCTGCAGAAATCTTRCTGTCAAGAATAGAACATGTAAGGTGCTCTCTCTGTAAAACAGTCAAGTGCAATATGTTCTAAARTGAGGGTGCTTGTTAATGCTTTCAGGGTTCTATGGAGTTTACTTTTGTAACCAGCTTTACAAAAATATTGCAAAGGGCCCAGTATCTTAGCATTTTATTCAGTTGTGTTTCAGAATTTTTATAAAGGAAAATGGRAAACCACAGCTGACTAGTCTTAAGGCAGAGCAGTTCTGTAATGTAAGTGTATTCAGTGTCAYGTTTAGTGAACAGCTTTTGTCATTGTACTGCTGCTTTGTATGAGGAGATGRCTGCAAACAAACTGGATATTTCTGTAGTTGGCTTAAAAGCTTTTGATTTCCCATATGTAGATGGAAAGCAATTGGTAAATCATCAAAGCTTGCTTTTTCATGAATCACTTTCGAAGGAATGGATTTTGAAATATTGCTAAGAGTGGATCTGAGTCTAGGCACTGAGGCCTAAGATAAAACTTCATTACTTTTTGTGCTTTTTAACATGCTTATGCAGCTACACATACAGAGTAATTTTTATCATTTGCACTATAAAAATACTCCAAGCTGTGTATTGGATTCCTAGTGAAATGAGTAATTTATRTTCGTCRCTGTTSARAYAAAACTTCCAAAGAGTAGTAAAGGRTTAATGTAGTCAGGGGTAAACAGTGGAACAGGATAAGCCATGTCTCACTCTTTCAAAACTGTAGTTAAGGTCTCCATTGTCAGGATGCTTGAGGAAGACTTTGAAAGTTGACATGTTAGAGGTGYGTGGTAATAATTTAGGGCTGAGTTACCTATCTGAAATGAAATGTGGAGTTCTAGAGCCTAATAAACATCTTCATAAGAAATGGTAGTGCATCTTCAGGTAATTTTAGAAGTTGCCAAAGTTACGTTGCATCCTTAATGTAAAAGAAAATATGGATCAAATGCAAGTGTTGAAGAACAAAAGCYAGTTCACACTGCATTACAGCTGTGTAAATTGAGTGGTGCTGAGAGAAGCTGTCTTGCATGTGTCCATTGATGTGCTTGGTCATTGTTTCAGAGATGAGAGCARAGCATCATTTGACCAGTGTGATGAATAGGAATTACTGTTAATTTTGGTTGGAGATATAAACATTCACTCCTTTTGTCCTGGAAGTGTTAAGCTCTTGCTAGCAATTAATAGGCTATACTTGAAGAATAATTATTTTATATATTATGTTTCTAAAAGATCATATATTTTTATATAGATATGTGTTGTAACTGGTGATARAAGGATTTTTTTTTTCTTGAGAGGTTTCTGAAAGCTGTGTTCAGGAATCTTGAGTTTGGGAGCTCTAAGCAAGCATTATCCTTGCTTGCCCTCTTAGCAAGCATTATCCTCTAGKCTCAGTAGTGTCTGAGTTGGTCTTCATGAAGTTCATATGATTGAAATTCTGGTATCCACTGTTATATACAGAATAGTACGTTTGTGTATTAGGACGAACTTTTAGATGCCATAAGAAAGTCCTCCTATTATTTTACTACAAACTGAGATAGAGGAAAAAAAACCTGCCAATGTGTAACTTTTGTTGACAAGCACTTCMGTTTTAGTKAATAGTCCTGGATTGTCAGAAGAGGAAGAAAGTATTTTCTGATAGCCATTTAATCAAGCGTCACCTTTRTTCCTCCTTAGGGACTTTTTTCTTGTGTTTTCCTTTTTTAATTAACAGTCAGCTTGCTAAATAATAAGTTAGTGGATGACTTCTGTGTAACCTTTTAATACACCTGAGAAAAGGAAATGAATCTTAGATGGTTCCTCCAGTGGCTTTTACTGGTAGCCATGGCATAACCAGAAGATAACCTGTATTCCCACAAGCATTCTTCTCTTTCATAACGCTTTATTGACCTGACTACTGGCTTCTATCTGCTGACTTCAGGACATTTGGAARAGGAAATTGTCATGAAATCTGTTACGTTCCTTCTTGAAATGGTCAGCTGTCATACTTTTTTATACAAAAAAAGTGGAGGTCCCAGGTAAAAGTGAATAAATGTCATTGCCAGATGCTTCAGGTGTAAGTGGATTGTACWTTGTTGCAGCTTTGACTCACTTGCAATCTCTTCTTTTCCCTTCCTTCTTCTATACTTGCTGCATGCTGCATGACACTCAGAGTGAGGATGAAGAAACGGATTACGATATGAATGACTCAGATTAAGTGTAAATGTCATGGTGAGCACTAGCTGCCCTAGGATTTTAACCAGATGCTTTTTGCCCCATCCAATTCCCACCCCCACTAGTGCTGTCCTTTGGCTAGTCCTGGTGGTGTGTGTGTGTTYGTGATTTTAGTTGTGGCATGGTTAGCAAAGATAGAATTCCTGTTCTGGATATTGCTTCTCTGACAGAATAATTAGTGTTGCTTTTATAAATTGCATTGTGAGTAGTTCCTTCAAAGCTTTGCTGAGAAGGAAAGTTCTTCATGTAGATTCTAGGGCAAGAATTGCTCTTCATTCTTATTTTATGTGCGCCAGTTTTTCTGTCAAATGTTTTTTTACATGTAGAGGCATCGGATACAAACTTATAGTATGCATTTTCAGTAAATGTCTGATTTGGCAATAATTTAACAAACTTGATTAAAAGTGCAACATTGTCCAAAGGTGGCCTTTTGAGATAATTTTGAAACTAAGGATTTTTTTAATGAAGATGAGGCAAATACAAGTAAATAGTGTAATCTTGGTGCTACAGTTGTMCTAATCACAGGAAACAACTCTGGGGAGGGATCCTTTCCACTGTAGTTTGACATCTGATTGAAGAGCAAGTTACATTAAAAGTCACAAGTGGAAGAGCACAAAAAAGCTGCATCTGGAAGAACAACTTAGGCACTTCTAGAGTGTCTTTAGTCATACTTATTCCGCTCTCTAGTTTCTAGAAGATAACATACCATTGAATGTTCAGTGGTATGGTGTGAGTGGTCACTTGAGCCTGTATAAATTGAAGGTATTTGCCATTGCGTAAGATTAGACTTGGGCTTCTCACCTATACACCTGAATTTTCTAGCTGTAAAGCAGCCTTACACATGTGTTGGAAGTTTGGGCAATGCTCTCAGGCATATGGTGTGATTCTTGAGATTGTCTGGTGCCAGGCCAGGATCATCACTTCATKGTCCTTGTGGACCCCTTCTGATTCAGGATATGCTGTGATTCTGTGAAGTTGCTGCACATGGCTCAAGAAGAACCAAGGACCTACATTGCTCTCTTAAATGATGCTAACAGAAGCCTCTGGTACAGTAGAGTAAGGCCTTTTGTAAGGTCTTTAGGAACAGCTGAAGGGAATGGATTAAATCCAAAACTTTTTTGAAACAAAGTTCAGTGTCCAGATCTGGCTCAGCTTTATCTTGCATATGTTCCCGATGCTACAGAAAATAGTTCTATAGTATATAATAGTATRTAGTATATAATAGTTCTATTACTCTACTCTTCTCTTCTAGGAAATAATGAATTCAAATACTTCATATTAAATTGGAAATATTAACAGAATTAATAGATCCAGTATTATTTTCTAGTTGTACAGGTGTTTGTTTCAGCTGTGTTTTTGTCWCTGTTGGATATGGTTTCACTTACTGACTCCATTTGCTGGGTTTTACTGTTATCCTCTATTGTAAGCATCTACTCCTGCACTTTGTTCTCTGCTCTGACCAGCAAATACTTGYGGAAGAAGTTTAAATATTAAGCATTTATGATGTCTACTTCTGATATATTTCCCCACCTTCCAGTAAAACTCAGATTAGGAATTTTGGCTTCAAGCCTTTGTCCAGATCATTGTATGGAAGCTAGAATGTCACTATAATATCATGAGTTGTATCAGTGGCACTGTCTTCTGTAAGTTTATCTAGTTCCTTTTGCATGTAGGACACAGGCAGTTCCTCAGTAATTTACAGAGCCTGTGTTTTCCCCACAGAAGTCACTTACATCTTTTCTACAGTTTCATATGAAATGCTTTTTACTTAGTATACACATTAGATGATCCTAATGAAATAAGTATTTGCAGCTAAAACACACCCTAAAGAATGTCATGGCCCGTGGAAAGCATCTTTGTATTTTTGAAATTTTTCAGTTTGTCAGTTGCACTATCGTCTGGCTTCATAATTTCAAAACAATAATGCTGAATTTGAAATGAAAAATAACTTTGTGTGCACAAAGCTCAATCTAGGTGTAGGAGGTAGTGCAATGAGCAAGTGATAAAGTGGAGTTTTCTTTTTGAGCTAACACCGCATTGCCTCTGAGCTGTCCCTGAGCTACACAAATGGTAATAGGTTCTTTATGAACTCCAGCTCTTAAAGAATCCCATGGAGTTACGCAAAGCAGGTGAGACCTTGCTTGACTTCAGTCACTATGAAAGACRTAATTGCCATTTTAACAATATTAAAAGGAAACCAAATACCTAGACACTTAAAATTTAAAACCATACATGAAACTGTTGTGCTGTGTTAAGTGATTTGCCAGCCTTTACCCTATAAGCACAGAGATGGAAGTGTTTATGTGTGCTGGCAGATTCTGTGGGATGGAATGTGCTACTGAGTGTTTGTTATAATACCAGGCTACATGAAAATCATTGCAGAAGGAAATTCCATCTTGAAGACAGCTCTGCCATTGTCCAGAGATTGTGCCTTTGCTTTGTTTCAACTTTTGAAATCAAGAACCCTACTCAATACTAAGAAAACTATCAAGAAGCAAAAGAAAATGAAGTATCATAAGACTTTTACTTACAGATTAACATTCTTAAGTACTTGTGCTCAGTATGTTTGAAGCTTTGATTAATGCTTCATTTGCTTCATTTGTAATGATTGGTTCTGCAGCCTGGTGACACAGTTCTGGAGTACTGCACAGCCCGAGTTGACCTCATTATTATTGCTGGTTGAGATTCGGTTTAGAGCAGTGACATGAAAATATTGTTAAACAGTCAGTCCTAAGACTTAGATTCTTTCTTCTCTGAAGGTGGCAGACAAAATTGAAACAGAAAAGGAGAGAAAATAGTCAAACTGGAAGTAAAATGGGTGCTGTTGATTTAAATCTTGCCAGGTTGTACTTGGCCTTTAGAAACTTTATGCATCATCACACCCAGCGTGCCATTTTTGCACGTTTTGATTTACTAGTGCATGTTTTCAGTACTAATTTATGGAACACAGTTTGTATCTGAAACTTCAGAAAGCTAAGAACATTTTACTGGAATAGGAAAAATGAAGATTAAATTCAGTTTCTAGTAAAATACCCAGGTTAATTTACCACGTAAGACGTCAGGATCTTCTGAAGTAGTTTGAGGTGTAATGGTTTACTTTTTACAATTGCCAACTCTTAAGTCTTATTAATACATTAATTATTTATATTAATAATACTCAATTCCTAGCAGTATTTTACATCTGTTTTAATGGTRTTTGATAGTAGGCATTGTACATATCAATCTGTCTTTTTTCAGCTTTAAAGCACAGACCACAGGAATGTCCTCGAAYCAGGTCCCTGACACATTACTGGTTATTTAAAATAGTCATGTTGCTCTTTGATCTCCATGCTTTGGGAATGACATTGAGCTAATTYTTATTTATAGAATTTTTATTGATCTATTTCAGATTTTGCAAGAACGAGGTTCCAGGATGTGAAGACAGTATTGAACGGTGACAATTTTTTTTCTGTTATTCGAAGATGCAGTGAATTGTCACACTGAAGAGGCCTGGCTGCAAAAGAAAAAATCTGATTTAGACAATTTTCTGTTGATCTGGGTTCAACCATATTTGCCTATAAGCTGGTGTCAGCTTCTGGAAGCATTGCAAGATTACATAATGGGAATAGATGGTGTGGGAGTGTGTGTTAAGTTTTGGATGTAGTGCATGGTTGTACTCTCTTGTTGGCTGATTGACACTGGTCATTTGAAAAGAAATGACCATGCACTCATATTTTCCTCGGAGACATGTAGCACTTGATGTCCGGTGCTGGATGACCCAATGTTGATCAGTTTGGAGACATTTTCCTATTAATCATTGTAAACCTTAAAAGGACAATGTAATTGGTGCTACACACACACACACACACACACACACACAAACACACACACAAACACACACACACACACTCACACACAAATGTTACAGCCCACAAATGCAAGTATTTGGGCATACATTGTTTCAGAATCAGTGTCAGCCCCAGTTGACTGTATTATACTGCACATTCCTTATGGCTCTGTGACATAATCTGTTATGTAATAACAGCCTAGGAGATCAACTGAAACTAGCATGTGTAAAACTTACACAACAGAGAAAAGGTTTCTCTGAAGGGTGTATATATTGACTGGATGTATAGCTTATTTTAATGCCCAAAGGGAAGACTAAACTCAGAGAAARTGGCCTTCATCTGAGTTATTCTTGATGTTCCTTCTGTTAAAACAGTCTCCTGCAAAAGTWATGCTCCAGTCCTGGTCAGATGCTTGAAAGGGGAATCAAAATTCACTTAAAATGACCAACTGAACATTCTGTTTCTTTGGAGATGTTTGTACTCATATGTGTGTTTATGCTTTTATAAAATGCCTATAAGCATTGAACTGTGTGGATTAGGTTAGAGATTTTTCTAGAGCTGAAGGTTTTACAGAAATATGGCTGGCTAGTCCTAGGTCCCAGTCTCTATGACTGGGATTAAAATCAACCTTAGTGTGAACATAAATTCATCCAGTTGAAAAACCTGATTACTTTGGACATTCAGGAACCTGTAATCAACCTTTCTCTYTCTATACAGTTTCAACTATGCAGTTAAGAACAGTGTTTGAAAGAATGTGGTGCAGCTTTATTCATTTGTCCTTGATGAAGGCTAATACACAAGACTGGAGCTTTCTAATACACTATGTTTTGAGCAAAATCTTCAGCACATCTTTAAAACACTTAATGAAATGGACAGTATAAAACTTGGCTTCACTGACTTACGGAACCAGTGGAAGGGAGTTTCAAAAAGCTACAAGATGGTTTTAAATTCTAAAGACATTAAAGTTCATTCTTAGTAATTTGAGAATTTATGCATATACTGTAGGTAATCCTTTACACAAAAGCCTGATTTTCAAATACCCAGGGTCTACTTTTTTTTTTTTAAAGACTTACACATTGGTAGAAGTTTGGCAAAACAATTTGTAAAAAACATTTCTACTAAGCAGGTTAAGCAATGGGCTAAATGTTTTGTCCATGTGCCTAATGCTTGAAAGGATTTGTAATGCATTTTGTGACTTGGATGTGGTCTGCACAGAAGCTGCTGGCCCCTCCACAACACATAAAATTTTTGTCTTTTTTTAAGAAGTTTAAACTGAATTTAATTTACTAAAACTGTAATTGTGTAGGGGGAAATGTTTATACTTTTATACTTTTTTAGGCACCCATATTTTATCAGCTTAAATTGAGCACACAGATTTCCCCAAATAGTGACAGATTATCTTGTGTATCTGAAAATAAGCRTAACAATTGTCTGTGTTAACTGCATATTTAAACATTTCCTCTGCTGCAGTAGTCACTGTGTTTTCAAGCAGTATGACTCCACCAAATTCTCTGAGCTCCCCAGCTCATGGAATTGCAGCCAGTCGTGTTACTTGTTGTTTTCTTGATGTGCTCTGCAGAGTAATTCAGCACTGGTCTAAGTGGATTGTAATGCCTGAAATACCTGTTTGACAGTGATCCTTCTGAATCAGCATTTCTGTTGTCTCTCTTATTTAAGCCAAAAAGGACAGACTATTTTATTTAATAAAGTGAAATTTTCCTGAATGACATCAGCAAAGCATGAGTAACAAACTGAGCAAACTGAACAAATTTAGAATATGTAAAAAGAGTGGGTTTTTCTAAGTATGGATTTTTTTCCATTGGAATATTTTTGGTTTTAAAACCTGCTTTTATGATGAGATTACCTGCAATCTAGTTTGCCTTGTATCCCTACCATAGCTAATTTTAGGGAAATGAGTGTTTAATAAATTTTTTGCACTTTGTTTCCAATACCTCACAAAGATTTTAAGAAGGAAAGAAAAAAGAGAGAACTTTAGTGGGCAGGTACCTTGTAAATTATTTTAAATATGCTGTTGTTTGAGACCACCTGACTGATTACTTTCCTATTCTTGCTAACGTCATTATTGCTTTAATTTTTGTGATCATGGGAGGCTTCAGATAGACGGAAATACTATCATCACCTTTTTTTCAAGGCACTAAGAATTTATCCCTTAATAAGTTTGGTTTCTTTTYATTTGACTCTTGCAGTTTCAAATAAAGTTAGTGGCAGTAACAAGGTAATTGTATTTGAGTCCAATCTGAATCACCAGGTTTTGTAAACATTGCTTCATCTGTTAAGATCTTGCAGGGTGAAGCAATGTGCCTCTGTAGTTTAAACCAGAGTCCTTTGTTGTTTCTGCTGTTTGGAGAGCAGCTACCTGAGAGCTGCCTGTGATTTCAGAGCTGAGGGGTTGGCTACCAGGCTGAAGCTGCAAAGCTCTACCTCAAACCCCTTTGACTTAGCTCTGGATTTACACAGCTACTCTGTTTTTAAATCAGAACAGTATTCCAAGTTAGAACTTTAGATCCTGAGCTTGAAGCGATCATAGCAGAAGGAATAAAGCAGAAAGGGAGAGATGCTAAATTCCTTAAAGGTATTTACWTGACAAACTTCTTGCAAAACTTGTTTAAAAACAGAGGTTTGAATTTGCTGTAACAATTTCTTTCTTTGAGTTAGGAAAGAGCATATTGTTGGCCTCAGGTTTTCTCACAAGCTATTTTCCTTTATTGGAGATGACATTTTTATATWACATGCTTTTGACTTCTTCAAGTGGCAACTGAAGCAATTTATCTGCAATTCTGGGGCCTCAAAGACATGAATRTCACATAGCCCCTAATAACTGTCCAAATGTATAATCTGACTCAGCAGCTCCCAGTCCAAAGGTTACCTGGGATTTTRTCGTACTTACTGTGGGATTTCCATGGATTATGGTTAACTGCAGGTTTTTTTTTATCTCACAGTAATTTGTGTGTCAAAGACTTGATTGAATTTAGAAGCTTATCTTGATTCTTTACTAAAGTTTCAGTCCTCAGAATCATATACTCATAAAATCTGGAAAATATACTGTGTTTTTTTCAAACTCAGATTTCTTGTAATGAWAGAAGTTCCTTTCATCTTGCATTGCAACATTAGGAAAAATATTTCCTAAAAGATGAAGCTCAGTGAATCCATCTGACTTTTGTTTTCAGATTTTCTTTACAAAAAAGCTGTGTAGCTCCATTTCTGGCAATGTGAAGGCACAGTTACGATTGATTAGAAACAGGACTATTTCCTGCAGATGCCAAAAATGAATCAGTCTCCTCYTTTTCTGAGAGAATCTGTTTGTTGAGGTTTTTTTTCAGGAGAAAAATGAAAACTTGTGGCAGATTAAACAAAAGGTAACTTGGTTTCAGGCATGCAACCGCAGGAACGAGTCTGCTGAGTAGGATGATAATGTTATCAGAAAAGTGCTTCTCAGAACTCTRTTCTGTGAATGTCTGTGGAGATTGTTGAGAGTTGTCAATCTCTTTTTGAGCTGTAGAGAGCTAACACCAGCAAATCAGCATGCATTAATTATAAATTACTGTTTTTATTAATATTACAAAAATGAACTTGGAGGGCAAAAATGCAATAGTATCTGGCTCARTGGAATTAAATAGAACCTGGATTATAATTATTCAGGTGCACTGGAATACATTCCTTGGGAAGTGCTGGGGGAAGAGTGAAAGTGTCCTGGGCTTTTTGAGGAAGATCAAGATCAAATGAAAGAGAGCCTGGAGATGAAGTCTGGGATTTTGTTCACTTGGGATGTGATAAAATCAGAAAGTGTCATTCTYCTGTTTTATTCTCTCTCTCACCACATCAGAAGTTTCAAGTTTTTCAAATTAACTTTTTCAATCAGCTCTTGAACTGGGGGGCTTTTGAAAAGGGATGAATTTTTTTTATGCCTTTAACAGTGTCTGCTCTCTTAAGACAGTAAGATTAAAACTTTGGTGATTGGAGAAGTGTCTTTTCTAACACAAGTTTTGAAATACATAAGTCTGAGGATGCTGCCTGTTACTTCATTATAGTCTGGACTGCAGTTATCCCAGTTTTAAGGACAATCTTGGGATCTTACCTGGGTTTTTGTGCAGAATTATTGATTCTTTAAACAGCATGAATATTCAGTTTAAAAAAGAATGTGGAAGGCTCTCTGAACTCAGTGTCATGTAAGTTTTCTTTTGTCTCACAAAATCAGGAGCTGTCTTTAAAGGCTTCTTCATGAACAGAGGCTTTAAAGGGCTAAATCTTACTGTTCAGTTTGCCTAAAAGACTGTCAGAAGGAACTCTTTCCATTTTCAGAGCAGAAGTGCTAAGGGCTAAAATGCTTTCCAGGGCTAATTTGAGGTTCCAGAGACATTTAAAAAACAACTAGTCTTTTTCTTTCAACTCATGGGCTCTAAAATAATTTTTACAAATGTCTGAACCAATTGCAGATGTAAGTGATCTTATATAGCTGGGATTTTCAGTATCCAGATTGGATAAGAGCACACTAGAGAAGGCAGTACACTTACCTACCCCTTTATTATTGCCTTTGCTGGAATCTAACAACTTTTGTGAACAGCGTTGGCAATCTTTGAGGAAGATTCTGCCCCACGAAATTGTCACAGAATATTTTTTTGCAACTTAGTTGACCTTTACTTTAGCAAGGTCTRCCAAAGCATAAACTTTTCAAAAGTTCAGTGAATAGATACTGCTGCAAATACAGCTTTCTGAGCCCATCAAAGGGTTATCTTCAGGATGTTSTGTGTTAATAACTACTACAATGAGAGAAACTTTTAAAAAAGTGATTTTGCTTCTTTGGGGGTGAACGGAAGGGGAAGAGGTTCTTTGGCAATKCTCTCCTTGCCTTAGAAAGCTGAGCCTAAATTTTGACCTAAGACCCGTTGTGATTTTGAGGCCTCCTTAACTGAAATGTAAATGTATTTATTATGTACCTGATTCTTGCTACTTTTGAAGATTTTCCAAAATCTTGTGCACAGCTTCCCTCACATTAACTTGACTCACACATACGTGCTAGAATGAAGCAAGTGCGAGGCACTCTGAAAAGGAACGTGTCCAACCTCTACCTGAAACTGAAACAAGATCACCAAACTCAACAAGTATCAAGTGGCAGCTTTTTCCACCTGCTTCTGTCCTTATCCTCACCTCAACCTAGCTATGAAAAACCTACTTCCTATGCACTCTTTAGGCTCACCTACCCAATTCAACAAATGTTCTTTTTTTTCCTTCAAATCTCTGGTCTCAAAATTAGTTGTGCATCAGCTATTTGTGCTTATACCCAAGTGGCCATACTTGCAACACGTTATTTCCTGGATAGTGGATTAGCAATAACACTTTAATTTGTGCCAATTCATTATCTCTGAAGTGTTCTTACTGCAGCAAAATTTGAGTTTTTATTTGGTTTTAATGCATTTGCATTAACCAAAACTCATAGCACAGACACAGACAAGAAACTGAATTCAGGGGAATTTCCCTGAAAAAAAAAATCTACTAGGGCTTCCCAACYAATTTCAAGGTGGTTACAGTTAACCATCACTTTCAAAACAAACATACAAATAAAATGTGTGTGGGTATTTTTTTAACTTCCTTTTCATAACACTAGTGTATTGTAAACTGCATGGAATAAACCTGGTTTTTCCCTTTTAAAGTGTGATGTCTTACATTTGTCTTTTCTAAATGCACTGATGGGTATTAATGCTGTGATGTTACTGATTATTCCTAGATTAGCACTTCTGATGTAAAATGTAGTTGCAGTTTTGTGCAGGGATTCAAAGCATTCACACTTTCTCCTTTGTAAAGGARATGTAACCTCTACTGCTGCCCCAGACTTTGGCACAAAAAAAGGTATGTTTTATCAGAATTTCATCTTAACAGTTTAATCCATTTTAAGTGCAAAACACATTCTATTAATTCCTTACACATCCAGCAACTTCAGTGAAATTAYGTGCATCTGTATTTTCATCAGAATGTCCTACTAAAAGTATTTGCACTTTAGAGTCAACCAGCATATTTTCAACCCAAATTCCTACTCTATGTGTTTCTTCGAATGCTTTCACAAGTTAGAAGAAGAGAGAGCATAAAAGGGAACTGTCTGCCCTGAACTGGAARCCAGGTTAYAAARGAGACATAAAGGAGTAAGTCATTAGCAACCCTTAAAACATTCATTGGCACTAATTTTCCTTTCAGTGGGAAGTTTCACTTCAGAAAGATGAAAATGATCCTGCAAATTCTCCTTTTAGTGTGCTGTTCATTTTCAGTGTGCTGAGGTTTTGCCTGGTAGTCACAAACACATAGTCCATATGTGCGTGGCATTGTCGAGACTGTAATTGTACAATTTCATGAGAGATCCTGTAAATGTTAAGTTTCCAYTACTTTTCATAAAGCCTATGGAATTGTGTGGAAAGTTACACAAGGGAGTTTGTGTTTGTCCTGGTCTAGAGTGGGGATTTGCTACTAGTGAAAGGCTTYTTAGCTAGAGTGATCTTCAGCATATATTTTGATTAGGGCTGATTCAAATCGAGGTGATTATTTATTGAAATAATCAGTTCTAGAGTTCCCAAGAAACCATTCTGAACTTTAATACTACATGGAACATAGTTCAGGTAACATTGACACAGACCAGCGCAAGGCAGAGGTTTCAGGACTAAAAATTCTCTTTCATTAAAAATATGTCCAAGATGAGAACAGAATGTCATTCATACTCTACTTGCACTAAAAATGCGTTCTTAGAAGGGGAAACCAAACAACACCCCTCCTCCGCCCCGAGAAAAAAAAAWAACAAACTAAACAAAAAAACCCAAGGGGCAGCAGCCGGGCCCCAAGTGCCGCGCAGGCCCGTGGGATGAGGCTGCAGGCCGCCCCTCGCTCCCCTGGCTGTGTGAGGGGCTGTCCCRCCCGCCCTCAGCCCCGGCCGCTCCTCCCAGCGCTCGGGGCGCGGGGCGGGGCCGGGCCCGGCTCCAGCACTGCCCCACACACTGYGCGCTCCCGCCACCGCTCCGGCGCTCTCGGGTCACGGGCAGCTCTCGCGGCGCCGGAGGTAAATAAACACTGAGGGAGCGTTCGGCCGGAGCCAAACACGGACGGATGTTGTGCCGGAGCCGGCGGAGCAGGGCACGGGGAGCGCTCGGCTCTGTCCGGTGCTCCGCGCTCAGGCACTGCTCGGGCACCTCTGGGTCCTGTGCGGCGAGCGCGCGTGAGGCGTGACGGTGGGATCGCGGACGGGTCGGGCCGAGGGACACAATAGTGCGAGCGCGCTCCGCGCCGAGGCGAGAGGGAGGGAAACTCTGGAGTGGAGACAAAGCAGGGGGAGCGGGAACATCCGGGTCACTGGCGCGGCCTCGATCCGGGACACGCGCGGCGGCGGCGGCTCTCGGTGAGGCCCGGGCGG
>NW_026623375.1:89176-111351 GCF_030028575.1 Malurus melanocephalus | reverse complement strand
CGGGACGGGACGGGATGGGACGGGAGCGGCGGCCAGGGCCGTGCGGGCCCCGCGGCTCCTGCCTTGTGGCCGGGCCGGCCGGCGCAGCGCTGCCCGCCCGAGGCTCCGAGCGCCCCGCGGTCTCGGTGTGGCGGGCGGTGTCGGGAGCAGCGCACGGAACCGCTGAGCCTGCCAGAGCCGCTCCCGCCCCGCCGGCTGTCTGCCCGGGAACGGCGGCGGGCCCGGGGTGCCCCGTGCAGGCCTTGGGCGCTGCCCCGGGCCCTGGCGGGACCTGCGGCCCTCGGCGGGGCGGGCGGTGCTCGGCCCTGCCCGGTCCCTTGGCCGCCCAGCACCGAGCCCAGCGCAGCGCCGCATCTTCTCTTGTTTACCGTGCCACTCTGGGCGCCGCTCGGCCTCTTCCACCTTTCTCTTGCCGCAGGCAGAGGAGACTTTCTATCCTAGTTCGGAGTTAGCGTGCTTTGACTAAAGCTCACACCGTGGCTTTCTCCACTCTACGGAAAAATTAAGTTTGTGTAGTTCGGGGGCAAACTACTCCGATAATAATTTCTTCCAATGTCACTATTTAACCTGTGAAGTAAAAATGCAAGTCTAGCAATATTAACGTATTGGGGTTTTTTCATGCTTCTTTGAATTATTAAGACTTACTGAAAGTTTTTGATCCTCAAAGAGCATATCATTGATGTATTTAGAGACTTGTCTGTGGCACTGGAACGATTCTTTTCAAGACAGGCATTTTGTGTGTAGAAGTAGGTTGTTCCACCCCATCAGAGGGTGTAAATGGGTAAGATATTCTCTAACGGGGCACAAAAGTTTGCATCTCTGATGAGCGTGATGGTTTGATGTTGTTCTGGAGTAGGCAGTARCAGCAGCAGCAAAGGTAAGCTACTGAGTAAAAGTTTCTGTTAACTTTCTGAGCTGATGGCAGTAAAAGGGACATTGCTACCTYTTAATGCCAAGGTTAAGTTTGAGGTTTTAAACTCAAAACATGAATACTTGTCTCTTTGACTTCTGTGGCAYATGCAAAGTAGAATTAAATACACTTTCTCTGATGCAAAATTATTTCTGGTGATGTACCACATAAATAGATTGGGATATAGAGAGTAAATATTGGCAGTTTGTTAGGAAAATTGCTTTTGAGAGGATATTTAACTAATGGGATCTTAGTTTTTGAAGTGGGCTTTCAGTCTTTGTCTAATGTTTATTTTCTAGTAGACTGATGAGGTTTTRGATCCTTGTCTGCTCTTGTCAATGTAACTGAAGTCTGTGGAAATCATATGAAGTCTGTCATCTCTCATATATGCTGAAAATTTGGATGTGGCCTGTCAGTGCTTAACAAGTCAAACACCTCAAGATTTGGAAAGCTATTTGAAGAACATAAGAAAAATCTGTAATGTACTAGGACACAGTATATGTGTAACAAAAGCAAGTAGGATTCATGGCCTGAAAACTCAGTTTTCAAAAAAYTTGTCAATTACTTGAAAAGTTACTTGATTACAATGTTCTGCAGGAGATACACTGTTTATTTACCTAGTGAGAAAGTAGCATTTCCCTTAAAGGTACTGTTGTAATTCATTGACTGTTAGCCACAGGAAATGCCATTCACGTACTTCAAAGCATCCTGTAATGTATCTTTTGGCAGAAAAGGTAACTGAGTTTAGTGAACAAAGAATATTTGGATGGTTTATAAGCACAAATGGTTTTCTCAAACTATGATGGGAAGGTTAGTATTAGTACAATGGACCACCAGGTACCAAAAGCTCAACTGAAATTCTGCCATACATTCAGTTCATTTACATCTCTTGCAAAGTCATGGGCTCATAACACATTTAAAATTGCTCAGTGTGTTAAAGGAGAGGTTTTTTGGTTGTGTTTGTTTTTTTGGTTTGTTTTTTTTTTTTTTTACTCCACCGGTATCTTTTTCAATGGCTCTGCATCTCCTGCATGTGAACAGACTAAATCTGAAGTCATGTGTACACATTCACCAAGTCCTGCAGGTCTTCCCAAGGTGTAGGCCTTGGGAATACTGGAGGAAAGTTGGACTGAATATAGGAATATTTTCGTGTGTGTTCATGTTYAATGAGTGATAATGGTCCCTTTTAAAAAGCTTTGTCTGATGTTAATTTAGTTGCTAGCTGGAAGGTGRGTTAGGGAATATGGCCATCCATGCAAAACTGGCTTTAAAATAAGGTTGAAGAACAGATTTAAAATACATGTTGTCCCAGGAATTGCATAAATTGCTTAATCTGGTGATTTTAAAAGAGCTACAATTCATGAGATCGAAGTAGTAGTAGAGTGCAGTACTTCTTATAAGTAATCAACATATTGAGAGGTAGTGAAATTATTCATAATTCTTAACCAGTGTACAAATGGTTGTTTTAATAGAGTGGTAACACTGCTTTCATTAATTCTGTGAATTTGTTAAGTGGAACTTAACATTCTACTCTTCTGGTTGTCAAAAAGGCTTGTTAGCTACAATGTGGAGTTGAGAGCAAATTGGCCTGACATCTCCCACTGCCAATTATCAGCTCTTTATTTAAAATGTGTGGAAGTGCAGTTACCAGGAGGATTAAAAACCTTCACTGGAATTTGACCATTCATTGGCTAATGAAACTGTGAGTTTAGATACAAAAAATAAACTCACTTTGAGTACTGTTCTGGGTGAATGGAGAATTCTCCCCTGAATTTGAAAGGACCACTCGTGCAATCATCCTGTCTAGAACTGTTCTGTGTCATCCAGTAGCGAATGGCCTGTGCTCTGCATATTTTTTCTATAGTCATGGTCACTATGCTTGGCTGGTACTAAGGCAGTGAAGGTGCAGAAATATTCTTTAGTTTATGCTGGCATTGAAAATGTGCCTTGTGGAATGAGCCACTGGCTGTTCCTTAGTTCTGTGTGGCTGCCTGTTCCTGCTSTTGTCTAGAAGTTTCTTATCACTACAAAACTGAGGTGACTTAAATTCTGTGTCCATTTTGCTTTTGTGTGGAAWACTGGCTTTCAATGGGCATTWACCCTARAAGTAACATTTCTGATTCCCATYTGCCAGAAGTGGGAGCAGTGCATGTGGTTTCCTACAGAAGAAAGCCATACCTGATGTCGTGTAGGAAGGAYGTAAACAGAGTGTGTATCATTGCACAAATGGGATGTCTGAGCACTTTTTCCATTACTAATAGTCTTTCTGTTGTCAAGCTACTGTAAAGTTGCTTCTAAGATGGGTTTCAGACATAAAGCAATAAGGTAAGGATAGAATTTTGTAGGTCAAGTCCAGTAACTGAGAGCTTGATGGCATGGGGAAACTTGATGTTATTCCTGATGTTAAATTCTGCAGGCAGTGCAAAAAYGTGTGTCTTGGTTATTGAAATGAAAATCAGAGGTCAAAATAATTCTTGAGTGAGCAGGACTTATAAATACRTAATGTGTTGTTTGCACTGTAAGTAAAGGTATATACTAACAGCAATTACTTTTGTTTTAGAGGGACTCTTGAATATGTCTGGCATAGCTCTTAGCAGACTTGCACAGGAGAGAAAAGCCTGGAGAAAAGATCATCCATTTGTAAGTGTGAAAACCACCAAATTTCTCACTCTGCAGTTGTTTCAGTGTTCTGGTGATGATTTTTTCTTTACTGTCATAGGATTTAAAAAAAACCCTAAAATTAAGATTTTTTAATTAAAAGAAAAACCTGTTTAAAACTATGTAGTGCAAAAAKAAGTAACTTTGTGTAAACATATAATATATCATGTGGTATTTTAAGTATATCTTCTAAAATCCTCACCCTTTTTATTTTTGTCTTAATTCAGGGATTTGTAGCAGTACCTACAAAAAATCCAGATGGAACAATGAATCTAATGAACTGGGAGTGTGCTATTCCAGGAAAGAAAGGGGTAAGACTTGCTGTTCTACTTTCTGATTTATGGTGAAAAGTAACCTAAGTTCTTTATGCATTAYACTGACAATTGAGGATATAATTTACATATAGTTTAAGAAAAAAGTTTGTGTCCTGCTGTTACTTTAAAGTGTTGTGGATTAGGAATATTGGACAAAGTACACCATAAACTTGTTCAGTGGTAGGTACTTAGCACCTTAAGAATACAAGTTTTCAGAGGAGTGTTTAAGAGTCTTGCACTGAACAAACTGGAGATTGTCTTCTGCTTCACATTAGGGTTTATTGTGACTTCTTTTTACTAAATACTGTTTAAAGCCCTAAAGCTTGAAAGTAATTACTACCAAAATGTTGCTTCTGCTGGGTTAACTGCCTGTACTGTTCTTTTTATCCAAACAATAGCAAGATCCTTCAGCCCTACAGWAGTGCTATAGTGCCCTTTTTATCTTTTGGATTTCATGGAAAATAATCTGTGTTATCAAGTTGGAATCTCATTGCCTTCCATTTTATGGGGCTTTTTTTTTTGTATTGGGGAAAGAAGAATAATATTGTTTCTTTTTATCAGATTTCACTTGTGTGTCTCTTTTCTTGTGTCCCTTTTCTTGAAATAAGGAGGGAAATGCATAACTCTGTGTAGACCAGAGTTGSTAATTTTTATCAGCTTGATCTGGTTCTAGGGAATAGGACAAATGATAGTTTTTAAGTGAAAATAATCATTAATGCCTGAAATTTCTTTGATTTTGTACATTGTCATTATAACATCACATTCTGAGCAGAATCTTTGTTGAGTTTTTTCAAGATGTTATTTAGCCTGTGAATATCATTCTTTATTTCACTGACTGAGGTTGTTTCTTCTGAAATGCTACTGTTAATTACTTGGTGGTTTTAATTCTTTGGGGTTTTTGGTGTTTTGCATTGGATGTGGGACTTTTTTGCATTGCCTTTTCTACTGCCTTTTGCCAATTTGCTTAAATTCCCTCATGATCTTGTTTCTTGGATTCTGAGAAGACTCTGTAGGTGAAACCTACAGGTTCTATACTGCTGCCTTAGTGGAATGCTGAACACAGCATTGCTGTTACAGTTACAACTTAGTTTTGGTAGTTGTCTGCACAGCTRAAGTTCTTAAAGAACCACCAACAAATAATATAACAGTGTAAGGAAAAACACAAGGAAAATCCCCTTGTGTTCTGCCAAAACAATAYTATCCTCCATAATAGTTTATGTATCTTTTCAAGATTCACCTTTAAATGCTTAGGTAAAGCTTTTATGCCATACAAAATCTTCATGTTACTGCTTTGAAGTTTTGTAAACTGCAAAATAGAACAAAGGCCTTAAAGCCAGCTACATGTCTACTAGCAGAAGAATGTCTTCTTCTTTGACTGAGAAACTGCATTCTTGATAAGCTTTTTTCTACAATTTTGACTTTTCCTTGCTGTAACTGAAACTCCACCATAACTTTTTATAGACACCATGGGAAGGAGGCTTATTTAAACTACGGATGCTTTTCAAGGATGATTACCCTTCTTCACCCCCAAAATGTAAGTAAAATTMTTGAAAACCATGGGTTTATTGTAACACTGTTGAATTAGTCCACAAGGTTCTACAAATGGTTATCACTTTCTTACATTTTTGTTTGATTTTTTTTTTGTTTTTTAAAGGCACATTGCTTTTTGTCTTTCTACTTTGCATTCAGAAAGTTGTGATGACATCGCTAAGTGCTCGATATAACAAAATTGGGAGGGGAGGGAGATTGCTGTGTGACTTCCCTCAGTTTGAGAAATGTGTTGAAGTGTTCATGCTTAGACTAAATCTCTGTCTGTGTTCTTACTGTTAGGTTTCCTACCTTCTAAACTAGGAATTCAGAAGACAAAAACTTATGGGAAAAAAAGGGTTCTATAACTTGAACTTTTAATCAAATTGCTCTGAAACATTAATCTGCTCTTTTTGCTACAGTGTATAATGGATCTTCAGATACTTTGTTTCCTTACTAAGTTTTTGAATTGAAATTTCCTTATACTGTCTCAAATTTACCTATTACAGAAACCTGAAGACACCTATTACTTTATGCATTTTCTTGATTCTTGAGTTGGTTACCATCTCAAATCAATGACAATGATTACAACTCTTTTCACAGTGATTCATCTCTCATCACATTTGCATGTTTCAGCTCTATCAACTCCTGGCTACTTTGTTTTGTTTGTTACCACCTAAATGCATGTAACACCGGGGGAAACATCTCTTTTAACTGAAAACATTTCACATTGTTGTCTTGAGAAATGCCATTCATAACATCCTGACAGTATTAAACAAATTGTTGTGCCTTAAAATAAGGCTGGTAAGACTCCCTACCAGTGCAGCTTCTGRAGTACTGCTGAACTTCATTGGGCAGTCAGATTGTCATGTCTTGTGAATACTTGCCATGTCAAATGGATTAGAAAACTGCACTAATATGTAGATATTTAATTSATGTATTGCAAAAGGAGTGTTCATTACTTTACTCAAGATGCTGGCTGTTGCATTTAAGTCTTGTAGAGATTAAAAGAACTCAGAATACATACTGAGTGGTGAAAGGAAAGTTGCACAAGCCTTCWGTTGGTCTTGCAATTTAAACTTGGTTCCTCTTGTTCAGTGAATTTTGATTATACACAGGAAAATATGAAACTGAAAAAATGCTAGGAACCTAAGTTTTCCTTGTATGAAACTTTCAGTAAAGCGAGGAGAGAAAAGATGAGTGAAGGGCAGTATCTTTCCTTTACATAAGTAGTATGTGAAGTTGAAAAGGCAGAATTGTTTTTAAAAGGTCTTTATTGGAAAGCTACTACAAATGACTTTGTTAGTTTCCATTCCTAAACCAAAAGATTACCAGTSAAAAAGATGTTCAATTGTCTGGATTGATATCACAGATCACAGATCTGATGGAGTTCCYGCTTTAGGAAATAGCTCCAGAAATCTGTGGGGTTTTATTTGGGGGTTGGGGGTGTCTTCTGCCAATGTTGGCTTGGGGTTTTTTGGGTTTTGTTTTCCCCTACTGATCTAACCCAATTGTCAGATCTTCCTCTTAGCACTGTATGCCAGTAATTTTCTCTTCTTAATCAGGTAAATTTGAACCACCATTATTCCACCCAAACGTGTATCCTTCAGGCACCGTGTGTCTCTCCATCTTAGAGGAGGATAAGGACTGGCGGCCAGCAATCACAATTAAACAGGTCATTAATTGTACCTAGACATATTCTTAACACTTTTGCTTTGCTTGTTTATCTGATGTGAATATAAGATGTTCACCATGTGCTCCCCAATTGGTTTCTAAGGGTATTTTACTGAATGTTTTTTGTAAGATCCATAATATATGCCTGTGTTAATTCTGTTCCTTTTTCCATAGATCTTATTAGGAATACAAGAACTTCTAAATGAACCAAATATTCAAGACCCAGCTCAAGCAGAGGCTTACACAATTTACTGGTAGGTATCTTCACATATTGGCTTGAAAGCTGTCATGTGGCCTACAGTTCTCTGTTACTTGTAGTATAACATGCAAATGTTTTTAGGAATGACCAYGGGAATTTTACTTTCATGACAGTACTGTGGGGATGCCTAGGCTGTGCTAAATTTGAACTAAATGGTAACTTTGTGGCTGTTAGGCTAGTGGAGCTTTTAATAGCAAAGCAACAGCAATAAAGTGTGAAGACTCCTTAGATCATGATTTTCATCCTGGTTCTAGCCCAACACAAAATTCTTTCTCCTAAAGGCTGAATAATAGCAATAAGGCATAATGGTGTCATGAGACCAGGAGGAGACTGAATTAGATGACAAGGCACAATTCATCAGTACAGGAGTAACTTCATTCTGCTCAGGAGTGGGCACCTATAAGTGTTTGTGCCTGAAGGATTAAGGAGAACTGTGATCACTTTAGGAAACATCGTATTTTGGGAAAATTACATCTTCCAAAAGAACAGGCTGAAAAGTACAGAATGGCTGTAGCTGTAGCAGAATAAAGTTTGCATTGATTAGGAAAGGGGATAATTTGTGAGCTAAAGACTTTTTGTTTTGGGGAGGTTTTTTAGGCCTAATCTTAAAAAGTTTTCTCACCATTAAAAATGGATATTTGCTCTATAATCCTGAGGGAACCAAATCATTTTAAACAAATGCTTTTGGCACTGGCAGCTGCTGAAGAAATAACCAAGACGGAAATGTGGAATTTCCATTCTGGACAGAAGAGGCCTCCAGGAAAGTGCCAAGTTTGAAAAGGAACATTTTATGTAACTGCACACACAAGTTATGTCAGAAATGTTTTTTTATGGGATCCTAGTGAAAAGGAAACATAAGGATGGGTAGTGTGGCTTGCATTTAATTAATGGCTTCACTCGGTGTTATTTTTTAAAGTACTTWCTGAAGGCTTGATGGTGCTGAGTGCATATGAAGACAGTTAAGTGGCCACAGTTATAGGAGCCAGGAATGATGAGGCAGGCCTCAATAATATACTTCTGTACAGGTATAGATAGTCTGTGTTTTATGTTTTTTTTAATTATCTCCCATATGCATACAGTTAATACAAAAAGGATAACTGAATGTAAATGGATGCTTTACTATGCTACTACTATCCACTGTTGGCACAAGAATAGAAAACAAAGAATGTGCCCTTTAACATCTTTAGTCTGAGGCTTAGTGATCAGACATAGTTCCCTCAAGGGGTACTTGTTTGTTTAATTAGTCTGTAGCAAGGATGCTACACTTAGCTATGTTGAGCTWGCTTTTTTTCCCAGCTGAAGGATAAACCTAAATCTGTGAGTCAAGGTCTGTAGAGATAAAGGCTAAAATTACTACACCATTATAATTTTCCTGTTTATTATGTATATTTTCATTCTCTCTCCAAAGCACTGAAGATGGTAATTTAAAATCATATGAAGTCCACCAGCTGTYAGTGAACTGCTCTCCTCACTTCATGCTGTTAGGATAGTGGAATTTGTTGTTAATGACCTCAGGTCTTAATGTGAGTGGGGAGTTGAAAACTTCAGATGAATAAGAGATTGTTTGCACTTGAGGTACAGCTGAYCTTGAGAAGAGCAGGCACAAACCTGTTTGGAGAGACTGGTACGGTATAAAATTGGTGCAATCATTTGACAATAGGTGATGTTTGGGAGGTAACTGGTTGAACAGGACCATCCTTCTGTCCAAATGAACTTATCAGAGTAWTGGCCCTGAAAAGATTGGTCAGTGAATTCCTACAGAATGTGTTTGCCTTCAGCAATGACTTATTCTTCTGTTTCTCTTCGATATGAAACTAACTCTGCAATACAGCCTCTGATTTCTSCAGCTATAATTACCCTTTCTCTTTTCAGCCAAAACAGAGTGGAATATGAAAAGAGGGTTCGAGCACAAGCCAAGAAGTTTGCACCATCATAAGCATTTGTCATGCAGCATCTTAAAAAGGAAGGGATTGGTTTGGCAAGAACTTGTTTACAAAACTTTTGCAAAATCTAATGTTGCTATGTACAATTAATATCCACTTAAGGGGAGGGGGTTGTATGTGTGCCATTTTCCATATTCGCCAGTTGTATACAGTTCTAAATTTGCTGAATTGCCCCCAGTTTTTTCATACAGGGTCTCTTCCTTCAGTCTTTTGTATTTTTGATTGTTATGTAAAACTTGCTTTTATTTTAATATTGATGTCAGTATTTCAACTGCTGTAAAATTATAAACTTTTATACTTCTATAAATTCACTAGTATCTCTAGTTACTTTGCTATCTGATGCAGGCATGCTTTAAAATGTTAGAACTATATTTAGCCTCTAGCTGGCTGTATGAAAAAATCATGCCCTCCACCCCCTTCCCTCCCTGAATTTGTTTTTCTATCTTTCAGAAACTAGGTTGTTATTGCTTAAGAGCCTCTGAGATCCAAAGTTAGCCAGCATCCTTATTCTGCATCACTTTCTTTGTGTTTATATGGCATTCTGTCTGTGTTGCTGTTTAGAGTAAATAAACTGTTTATATAAAGGCCTTTGTTTCATTTATCTTCATTACAATTATTAAAGGACTGCCATTTAAATGGCTGTGAACACAATTCAGTGCAAGTCCTGTTTTTAAGGCCTGTGATGCTACATTTGGCTTTTGGTTAGATGCTGCCTCCATTTATTTTGCCTGTSCTGACCTGGAGCACAAATGTGGCCCTTCCTTGGGCCCTGTGTGGAGACTGCAGCACATCAATTCTGCTCAGTTCCTTAAGCAGTGTGCATACTCTGACTCACTACAGACCAGTTGCTTGTTGTGCTTAATGGGATTGGCATACTGGTGTGATGTTCATATAAAATAACATGAGGATACGAACAATAATAGAACCTGTCCAAGGAATGGTGAGGATTTTTAATGGTACTTATTTATCAGAAATAATTCTGTGCCTTCTTCTRTCTGTTAATGCATATAGCTTTTAGGAAAAGGACGTGCTCTATACAATTTCCTTCTGTAAAGGAAATCAGTTGCATGAAAATAACTTACATAATTTATGTCAAACTGATATACCCTCTTAGTAAACTTCCACTGCTTTTTGAAATTGTATTTTTTAGACAGAATCGTTCTGCAAAACAAGAAAATGTGAAAAGCTTTGTTCCATCTGAACTTAGCTTCTTCAGTGCTTGCTATTAAAAAATGGCTACTGCTCAACACTTTAAGCTGTTCTAGGTGATACAGATCTGTTTTGCTTGTCTGCATTTGATGACTACAGCTTTGTAATGGAAAAGCACTCCTCTAACTTAGAATAGCCAACAGCCTCACATTGTTGTCACTCCTTTAGAAATTGTGTTGGGTAGCACTGCTGAACCTGTGATCTGAAATTTCACTGCACAGTTCTGAGTATGAAGTGCCAAAACACTGTTGTTTAGGATGGTATCGGCATTAATAACACAAGCAATGCAAGTTGCTGAAAAGATGTACTGAGATGCTAAAGCAATGCCAGGGAGCACTTTTTTTCCTTTTAAACTTAATCAGTTTAACTAGATGAAGTAGTTAAAATGCATATGGCAAGGTTCAAGCCTGCAAGAAATCAGAGATTCCTTCAGTGGTAGGTACCATGAACAAGGCAAGAGCTTAGCCATGTTTTCCTGATGAAATACAGACCAAAAGTTAAGTTTACCTAATACACTATTTGTTAAAAATAATCCCTATAAACCACTTTCCAGACACGCYGATTAGAATACAAGGTTGTTTATTTTTTACTTGTAACTAAGATTCAAGCTCCTTAAAAAATAATTTAACATTCTGTACTTACCTAAAAATGAAATAATCTAGACCCCTCATGTATAAAAAGACTGAGAAACCTGCATAGAGATTGAGGTTTGCAAAGCACCAAGTTACAGGTGAACAAGAYACACTCAAGTGTTCAGGAGAAAATKTCTTTATACAAGGTGTTACAACTYCTCGGGATTATTTGGAATTTTTATTCCTTGTGGCACTTCTRTTTCTTCTGGACTGTTCTCATCAGTGCTTTCACTGCTTTCAGTGGAATCATCTGGATTGCTCACGCTGTCTTCCTCAGAGTCTTCCCTGCTTTGAGCTAGACTGGAAACATTTTTCAGGATTATAAAAGCAAAACAACTTACAGTAAGAAAAATAATATTTGAATTAAATTTCATTACCCTGAGGAATTGACTGGCCTGTTGGGATTATAAAATTCYTTTTCTAAGTCAACATCAAATGGATCTGGAAAAAGAAGGAAAAACTGCAGAAGATGAAAAAAGCATTTTTTAAACCATCTGCCTTCATTTTCATAGATTATTGGCAGGGAGGGGAAGGCACAGAAAGTCTGGTTCACATTTATCATTAAGTTCATCGTAGTTGTTTGATGAGTTAAGTAGTTAGGCTTCCACCCAGCAAGAGGAAGGTTTAATTCACTACCACAGCAAAGAGATCGAAGTTCAGAGCAAYTGAAGTCTGTTGACATCTCCTTACRKTATGAGCCCCTGACCTATTTTATGGGGCTTAATCACTGTGAAAGGAAAATGTTAATTAGGATAATCTCCTCATATGCTCTTGCTTATTTGCCTTTCTTTGTGCTGTCTTGAATGAGACCAAGTACTCACCTGTGAACACAACCTGGGATTCCAATACTGGATTCCAATAAATTACTGGAAGAGTTTGGGAATAAAGTACTTGTACTTATTGTAAATTATTTTAARTGTCTTTATAGGTCCAATTTTAAGCATCTCGATTGAGAGCTATATAAATACATACATATTGTTTTACAATATAAAGGTCCTTCTTAGGGTTATGTATAACTAACTTGCTGACTGTATGCCTACATTAGTTTCATAGTTCCTTCTCAATTACTAGTCTTTTTACTAATACTCTGCTTTTAACATGTGTACAAAAACCAAGCATCATATTTTCCTTTTGCTCCTAGSTTTTCCAATTTGGTTAGTTGAATAAGGGTAGATGCTTCACAGTTCAGCTGTGAATATACTATCTATGCATTAAATTGCTTTAGTCATTTTCACCTGTTTTAGTTAAAAAAATGGGCAAATGGGCACACTTTGTTAGCACGGTATAAAGACAGAACAACACATCAACAAAGCATTTACCTTTCACCTTGCTAAGAGATGTAAGGAAAAGACTACAGAAACTAGTTAGAAAAAGGGCATGTCTCTGTGTTTTTCTCTTACCTACTTCTTCCTCTTTTGTTTCTTGGACACTGGCTAAAAAGTCCTTCTCAACGCTTAGCACATCGTCCTGGCAATGACAGGCTGCATATTTTTCCAAGAGATTTTTGTTCAGGTCAATAAATGTCTTACCCCATTTAAATTTCCTTAGAAGAATGGTGGCTAGATCTGGGAATCCTAAAACAAAATAAATGATCAGTTTTCTTCTTTACTGTGAGATTTCACTCAGCTTACATGTTTCTAGTTCAGTACGTGCTTACATATCACTGCAACAGAGATATGTTTGCCAGTGTTTCTTTCAGTGTTTGGGGACTAAAACCTTCAGAAAGACTACAAATATTTTCAAATTTCAGTTTAACTTGAAAAATGGAACTGAATCCAAGAATAGTTCATAGCCTTTTAGTAAGCTACATAAAAATGCTTTATACAGGCAATGAGTGATTCAAGCTCTAGGTCCCACAGTCCTTCAGTACAAGACTAATTGTACAGACAGCATTTTCAGAAGATTTGTCTGCAGTATGGTAGAACATTTCAACTGTCAATCAGTTGTGACTGTGATGAGTCTGTAAAAAATCACAAAAGGGGACAATTTCTTTTGCTCTTACCCAGACCTTGATCTATCAACAGCCAGCTGCTACCTCTCATTAAGGCAAAGGTGCCTAAGGATTCGTGTTTTGTCTCTGTCTTTTTTTTTAACAGTTTTTCTAACRTTACACACCATTCAGGCAAAATGAAGGTTATCAGTTTGTGTCCTGTTTAGTAGTTGACATGAACACTTCACAGGTATCTCAGTGCCACCGTTACAAGCACTTGGAAGAAAGCTAGGACAATCTGACTCCAAACTCAATGAAGTGATGACCAGTGTAACAGTATTACAATTTATTTTGTCACAGATCATCTCTTCTGATTTACTAAGGATGTAAGAATCGCTAGCAACATACTTCCAATCAGACAAATTGAGCCTACCGACAATGCAAAAYGCTGCAGCAAAAGCTTCCACGCAGGACAGCTTGCAGGGCCGACCGTAATTTACAGGATTTGCAGCCACCAAGTAAGGCAGCAACCGCAGATGACTCCCCTTCATTTTCTTAAAGGGAGTTTCTTCTAATTTGGCCCATGAGCAATCTATGACTGCAATTCCACTCTGAGCAACGATATGCCTGGAAAAAAGAAACATCAAAGTATTTGAAAAACGATCACCATTACATTGATGAAGTGAGAATTCTAATTGCTGCTATATACTGGCAACAAACTTGCATACAACCTCTGCTTTTGTCAATCAAAACTCATACGCTGTACAATAACCTCAAAAAGAGATGCAATGAGAAAAAAAGAGTAGCATGGTTTTCCTCCAAACATGCAAATGGCAAAAAAAAGGTTTACCCGTATGTTTCAAAATGAAATGTGAGTAATTCTAGGTTTAAAAATGTGGCAGAGAAGTGTGGTTAATARTAATAGTCAGATTCTTAAAGTACATTAGAGTTCACATTTACGTTCTCAGCTATCTTCTAAAGACAAATCTTTTCTTTGAATAAGTACATCTKCATGAAAATTCTGCAGACACATTTGAAGAAAAGTCTCATTTCCCCAACAAGTTTTCTACTTAAMACATTGTGTTGCCTAACCAAAGAATTAAATATGGCATGATAAAAGATAAAGTAGCTATAAGCCCGTGCTCTGAGCAAATTACCCTGCAAGACATGCACCTTGATTTTTCATTAGGATTTGCATATGCTTTTCTCATCTGCTACCAGCTGCGTAAAAATGTAAAGCTGACTTGAGAAAACGGCTCTGTTTCTCATGTTCATACATCACTGCAATGTAATAGGAAGGTCAACTTTATTCCGTATCAGAGTTTTGGCCATGAATCAGTGGTTAAAATGCTCTCCCTAATACAGCACCAGGATGATACTGGAACCAAGTGCTCCCCATCACAGTCTGCGGCGCGCCCCGCCCGGGTTTTGCCCACCTGTCAGCGGGAGACACATAGTCCGTGGCCAGCGGACTGAGCACGACGCCCGAGAATCTCTGYCCGAGGCGCAGGGTTCGCAGCAATCCTTTCCGGGCCAGCTTTCTACCSGTGCATTTCTTGGGATCGCAGTGTCCGAGCTCCCACATGGCAAGGGGGCAGGGGAGCTTTGCCTCCCGAGCGCCTCCATCCGCGCCCCCCTCGCCGTCCAGGCAAGCTGAAACAGCAGGAGTACATCAGGAGCCGGGCAGGAGCCGGGCAGGAGCCGCACAGGAGCCGGGCAGGAGCCGGGCAGGAGCCGCACAGGAGCCGGGCAGGAGCCGAGCAGGAGCCGGGCAGGAGCCGGGCAGAAGTCGCCCGTGCAGCCCCGCGGCCCCCCCGCCTCACGCACCTCTGAGCGCGGCCTCCGTCTCCGCCGCGAAGGTGTGGAGGCTGCGGCCGCCCCGCCGCTTCCCGCGCCGGTTCCCCCGCCGGCCGCGCTCCATGGCCGCTCTCGGGCAGACACAGACACCGCCCCRGCGCCGCGCGTTTCCGCTTCCCGCGGAACAGGGATGGCGGTGCTGCTGCTGCTGGCGGCGCTGAGCGCGGCGCTGGGTGAGTGCGGCAGCCGCGGGGCGGGCGCGCCGGCTGCTCGCTCTGTCCGCCGCGGCAAACTGCTCTCTCCTCGCAGGTCTCTTGGCCTCGGCGGGGAAGATGAAGGTCGTGGAGGAGCCCAATACGTTCGGGTATGTGGCCGCCCGCTCGCCGTGTCCCGCGGTCCACCCGCGCTCGACGGGCCCGGGTCCGTGTGCCGCTGTGGCCGCTCCAGCCCGTTCGTTCCTCCGGGGATGGAGCGCCGGGCCGGGGCGCTGCCGCACACCGCGCTSTTGGCCCGCGGGCAGCGGCTGCCGGTGTTGGGACACACAGCTAGGGGAGGATTATCCACGGCCAGATGCATAACAGCCTTAAACGTTTAACTTTCCTTCTTTTGAAAGGTTGAATAACCCATTCTTGCCTCAAACAAATAGGCTGCAGCCAAAGATGTCCCCGTCAGCAGTATCAGGTATATGCAAGCGTTACTTTCTTTTTTTGTACGGTTTTCATTACTTAGCAACAGTTGTTTGTAATACAAATAGTCTACTTTGACTTTATGCACACAAAACCTAATTTTGCGTGTGATTTTATAAGCATCATGGAAAATAAATATGGGCAAATACATATTTTGTTGTGCTTCTTAAGAGTTAAAACCTAGAATAACTTCACTGGTGGTTCCGTGTCCCAGAGCTGTTTATGCTGTTTTAGTGACAGTACTATCCATATTCTGCGGTTTTTTAGCCTGTCACAGATGCTTTTGACTCACAGTAAACACTTTTTTCCTCTTCACACAATCCTCSATGTGATTTAGATTATCATATAAAAGTCATCCCATCATCTGATAGTACCCAAAAAAAGTGTTAAAAAGTGTCCTATGAATAGTCTTGGAACTAATCAAAGTGGCTTAGTTTCACACACAGCCCAGGTGTTGCAATATAAGTACGCCACTTAAACAAAATGAGCAGGAAGGTAAAAAATTCTAGGCTGTCTATGGAGGAGAGGAGATACACTGAAGGCAAAGACTAAGCTAAAGGGAGTAATTCTAGTCCCTCTGCTAACCTTAGGCACAGACTTAACCTTGTTCAGATTCAAGAAAGGAATTTTGGTATGGTGATATTGAATGTGATTATGCTTAATGTTTTTTGTCATGTTTTATAAACTCAAGTGTATTATCCTGCATCTGCTGCATGTGAAAGGTGAAATAGTTAGAAATGGGATTAGTAATAGWATGCTGAATGGGAAGATGCCAAAAGTAGCAGGAATAAAGGACAGCACGCCAGAAATCCTTTCTTTGTGAGATCTTACATGTAGCCAAAAATTGGGAGTGTATATGGAACATATATATGAAGTCTAGGGCACGGACCCCTAACTTACAGAATTATTTATTTAGCATGGAAACCGTATTTGTTATTTTTCTCTACAAGACAGTTGGGGTAATAGTTATGTTGTCTTCTAGAGCATCTGCTCAAGAAAGGGAAGCATGAGTTTAATGCATTCTTCATGGACATTCACATTTCCTTCTTTTCATCTGCGGGGAGAGCATCCTAATCGACAGGGCACAGATTTCATGTAGTAGAGGAGCAAACCCTTTGGCCAAGCCTATCTCAAGAACGAAATGCATGATCATACAGACAGAAAAACACCTGGGAAAGAGAATTTGTCTGTATGCCAGTTAAGGCATTCTGGAGGGCATGATTCTGGTGCTTTGGCCTTTGTTTGTAGGATCGCTTGTCTCAGGATACTTGAAAAAAGTACCCACGCAATCTTGTCAGAATCCAGGATGGGATTTTACTTTATATGCTTTGTAATCCCTTTTCTTCTTTCCTCATAAATATTTAGTAATTCCAAGGAAAATTTTCTTATACAAGGGATATTGAAATACTCCTCTAGCMCATAGTTCAGAACTTTTGGCCCTCTTTTCAATGACAAGTTACCTGTGTTGGATTCCTTTGACAGCAAGTCTGGAGTAGTCAATACTACAAGAGCAGAACAGCAACTGCTGACCTGTCTGACAAAAAAGGTTTATCTTGTTGAATACTACTTGGATCAAACCATGAAGGCAAATGGTGAAAAAGAATATCCAGTTTGAGAATCTCAGTGAAACTTCAATATGCAGCACTGTCAACATTCTGAACAAGTGGGCTGTACTAATATAAACTTGCACAGTTTGGATGACTTTGGAGACAGACAGCTGCCAAAGAAGAGTTTCGGTGATTTCAATGTTACATTTTAGCAGGATCTGCACTGATGATTCCTTTTATGGACCTGGCCTCCAAATATTTATTTTTACACAGGTTTCTTGTTTTTGTTGTAGACAGAGGCTTATCTATTGAAAAACATTAAAGCTCGTGATGCAAAGCAGTATAGCGCTAGTGAGAACTTACAGTAATACATATGGAAGGTAGAAGTTTCCTTATGTACAGCAGAAAACGAAATTTGTCACATACTCCTTGTACGTGTGTCACCACAGTAACTTGCTTAAATTTAACCAAAACATTATTTTTCCTTTATGTATGTTGTGGTGTTTTTAGGCCCTGCACATCTCTTTAGACTTGCTGGCAAGTGTTTCAATTTTGTGGAATCCACGTGAGTAATGGATTTGGATATTTGTTTCTTTATACTTACTAGGCATTAACTTGCTTTTTATTCCAGTCTGAAACATTTCTTTTTTTTTTTTTTTTTTTTTCTCTTTAAGGTACAAGTATGAGTTTTGTCCTTTCCATAATGTGACTCAGCATGAGCAGACTTTTAGATGGAATGCCTATAGTGGGATTTTAGGGTAAGGCATTTAGACTTTTCAGTTGTTAGAAGGCCATTTTACGGCTTGTAAAAAGGAGGCTGTTTTAAAATTAAGATCCTTCTGTTGGTCAGCTTAGGTGATGGAAGTTCCCAAGCCATTGTACATAAAAATACCCTGTCTTGAAAAATTCAGATTTTTTTTTTGTTGATAAATACTAACTTCCTATTTTAGCTGAAGACTGATTAATACCAATGCCAACTGTGTGATATGTTCATGTGAGAAATTCAACAATGTCTAAGTACAGCTTGTATTACTACGGATTTCATGTCTGTTAACTATTTTCAGTTTCATACAAAAATTACAAAATGAAAAGCATGCTTTATGCCTAATGGTTGTTAAATATTATAAAAAGTTATAAAACACTCAATGTAGACCCCAAAAAAAGTATTCCAAATATTTAAAGACTCTGGATCATAATTCCYCCAAATCATAATACCTAAAATAAATCTAAGTATAAACCAAAACACTGCTTTTCTAAATATTTTGTATTATAGATGTCTCTTTCTTTTCTATGTGCAAAATGGTGAGCCAGTATGTGAGGAAACTGGCACATCACCATGCCGAGGGTACCGTTTGCTTTAGGACTAGCAAAAGTAGACCAGTTTTTTAGGTGCTCTCACCAGCACTAAAAGTCCTGCAGACAGAGTTGCACAGCCTCATGGAATTTATTGTGGGATTGATGTATTAGCTATGGGATTGATTATAAGCTGTATTTTGCTGGACTTAGACACAGATTTCTAAGTACAAATGGTTTGCAAACTGAAATTTGATCCAAAACTGCTCCCAAAAAGTGGTATTGATGTSCCCTATATAGCAACCTGGATAACAAACTACACTTCCAAGGTGTTGGCTCTAGGAAATGGAAATACTAATACAGCAAAAATGATATACACTTAAATTGAACATGGTGTAAGGGTATTCTCGATTTTCTTCCTTAGAGTTCATCTTTCTAGTATGTTAAAACAAAATAATGTCTTCTTTTTTCAGAATCTGGCACGAATGGGAAATTGAAAATAACACATTTGTTGGAATGTGGATGAGGGAAGGAGACTCCTGTGAAACTAAGAGCAGACAGACAAAGGTATAATAACTTAGACTGTGCTAATTCAGACAGCATTACTCTGCATACACTTGTGAGACTACAAGAGAAGTCATTATTTAAGCTGTGATAGAAAACATAAAGATGACTTCCTGCAGGAACTATGTAAATGAATGGAGGAGGAAAGCTAGAATCAGGATGAAAGTTTGAAGACATTTACTTATGTTTTCTCATTGGTTACTTACAACTCTTTTTTTTCCTTGCTAGAGTGGTATACTTAGTACTGTAGAAATATACAGTGCTTTTTAATTTGTATCAGGCAAAATAAAGAAAAAGAGCTCTTTGTTGGATTTAAGGCATCAGCCTATTAAGAACATCCAGGGAARAAGAGGGAAAAGAATTAGGCTGTTAACAATAGCATACTGAGAAGCTACATATGGTGTCAGAAAAAGCACTAGAGACATTTCAGGAAATTTTTATATCTGAYAAAATAATTGGACAATGTGCTTGCTATGATTCTTTTCCTGTGGGAAGGGGAAAAAAACCCACTGGAAGCTTTGAAATGACAGTATGTACAGAAAGGCATCTACTAGCATTGGAACACAGCGAATTATCATCAGTGTTGGTTTTGTTTCACATGGACATTTTTTGCTCATCWTTGTTTTTACTGATGTTTAGGTTCATCTTGTTTGTGGAAAGAGCAATAAATTGGCTTTTGTGTCTGAGCCAAGTACTTGTGTTTACTCTCTGACATTTGAGACTCCTCTTGTGTGCCATCCCCACTCACTTCTAGGTAAGATTTAGAAAATATTTTGTGGAACGCTGGCATATTACACTATCCTCAGAGGTTGAAYATGTACTGTAATATAAATTAGTATTAAATGTAACATATAGTATAAAGTGTTTTTTAAATCCCACACATATAATGCATAGGTATTTCTCAAATAAATTGTCATTACTAGTGAACGTTTAGTTTTGGTTGTTTTTTTTTTGGTTTTTTTTTTGACTGTAGATATAAGTAGTACCTGCCCATTTACTTAGATTACAAAAAAAGTTCAGTTAGGTTTACATTGAGCAAAAGAATATGAGGCCTTGTAGCTGGAAGTAAGAAAAATTTTTGGTCTTTCTCCAGWAACTTTAAAAGTGTGAAGCACAATTTAAGTGTAACCTCAGCTTTTGAAAACAGTAGAGACTATGTACTATATAGAAACACTGAGTTCTTAAAACTCAATATGCTTGCATGATACTACAGGAAGAATTAACTAATGCAGGGCAGTGCTGTTGGTTTTTACATGGTTTGCCTTCTGTTTTTCAGTTTATCCAACTCTGACTGAAGCACTACAAAGGAAGTGGGATGAAGCAGAGCAGCTTCTGTATGATGAACTAATAACTGACCAGGTTTATTAATTTTTTCCAGCTTTATTTGGTAAAAGAACAATTACTGTCAAATAGTCTGGCTTTGGTAGTTTCTCCTTTTGGTGTAGATGCATTTATTCTGCAGTTGGCAAATAGTTATTTTTGTGTTCTGTAACTACTATGAGAACTGGTAATGAAGCTTGAGGTCTTGGAATGGCCAGTGCAAATTACAAGCAGAGATGAGAGTTGAATAGATTGATCCATCACCTTGTGAAAACTTTCTTTTTTAGGGTTACAAAAAAATACTGAAAGAGATTTTTGAGGAAGCAGGACTTCTAAAATCAACAGAAGAAAACGAAGCTGAAAAACAGAGTAAGAAAACAACTCTGGAATTTGAAACAGTGGAAAAGTGCAGTAAGGTACAGAGCATAATATTTACTGTGGAATATTAATGTGGAATTAAATTGCCAACTTTTTACTGTATGACAGTATCAGTGGAAGAGCATTATGTAAATGCCCTTGGTATTCAGCTGAATCTGTTCAAGGGGTTATCTCTTCTGGTTTCAATATGTAACAGCTTGCATACAGTATATTTTGGTATCTTATGTCAGAGCTGTGCACAGAGGTATTTTTTTCTTACAAACTCCCAATTTAGGTATGCATTTGAAACGTAAGACAACTATTTTAAATGTATTTTCCTTCTTAGGAATACAAGCAACTTTCTGAAGAAATAAAAAAGCTTAGAGGTTTATTAGATCAGCATGGTATTGCATACAAAGGAAATCCTGGTGAGTTTTTTTGGTATCATTCCTTTTCAATGTTGTCTGCTCATAAAAATTTTTGTAGAACACGTTATCTGCACATTTAAACTATGAACTATGTAATTTGCACAGTATTTCTGCCTGTTTGGTAGTCCTTTCATTATTGCAGTACTTTTAATTATTGCAGATTAGCACTGTAGAATCAAAAGCAGAATTCACTTTTCTCTAGATGACTTATTTCAAAAGTATGTCGTGAATTCTGTGACAAATGTTTTGGTGTKTAAAAGCAAAAATAACTGATGTCTTATTTAAATTTTACAGCTGGAAATGCCAGTGTTGAGTATGTAAATCACCAAATGGCGACTGCAGTGGCATCAGTTCTTAATGGGTCAAAGGATGATGAGCACCTGCATGGTGATACAGGAATTTGGAATTACACTGTATGAAGAGACTTGGGTGGTACAGAATGTAAATTAAATTGAATGTGTATTATGCCACAAAGATGATTTATTCTCTTGTGAGTATCCTTGACTTTTTGAATTTCTGCCCTAAAGCAAGCAGAATGTAGAACAAGGGCACACCATTATGAGAATAGCTGGCTACCTTCTGAGAACATTGGAAACACTTCTTTCAAGTATTTGGCACAAATTTACAGATTCTTTGTGTCCCGTGCCAGCTTTTGCTGGGATCAAATTGATCAAGTGTGGTAACGGAGTAAATATTAAACAGCTCAAGAGCAGGGCTGTAAGATGTTGTAAGAAACGTACTAAATACAGTATTAACAACGTGTTTTTTCATCTATATGCAAAGAAGTTTTCTGTGTACACTTCAGCAGAAACAGAAACGTTTTCTGTCACAGCAGCRCAGAACACATCACTCCACCCACCTGTGTTCAAAGGCTGATGTCGTCTTGGGCTGTCAGCTTAAATGAACGTCAGGATTTGACAACGAAATCACTGAATTGTTACCAAAGCATAGTTGCGTTAAGGGAATATCTGGCAATTCTCTGTATGTAATACGGAATAAAATGGACTCTTCCAACACAAGCTGTAGCAGCTGAAGGCCAAGAACCCCTGTGCGGTCACTGTCGCCTCCCGGTGCGCGGTTCGGAACCCGCCTCCCTCAGGGCCCCTCCGGCCCGGCCCTCACGGTGC
>NW_026623375.1:82400-88733 GCF_030028575.1 Malurus melanocephalus | reverse complement strand
GCCCCGGCGGGGGCTGGCGCGGCCGCGGRACACGGACGGTGCGGAGCCCGTGGGCGGAAAGCCCATTCCCTTCTCCGGCAGCAAAGCCAGCCCGCGGTTCTGGAGCGTTAGCCGCTCCATGGGCAGCGACCATGAGAGGCCCTTGGTGAAGGTGCTGTCTCTCAGTGTGCTGTGCACGGGGCTGTTGCTGTGGTGTGTGTTCAGGGGAAGAACGGAGTTCGACGAGCRACTGGAAAAAGAAGTTCTCCCCGGCCAGATTGCGGACTCTTCAGATACGGCCAAAGAGAGAAATGCTCCCTTGCAGCTGCAGAAGAGCTGAGTGTGTGGGAGTGTGGCTCCAGTGAAGGAGCTGCCAAAAGTTTGGCATTCACCTGCTTAAAAGCTGTACTGACACTTTAGTGGAAAAAACCTGTTTTTCTAGTTTTTTGGCWGCCTTAACTTGCAAGCTGGATTTCTTCATGCTCCTTTCTATGCTGGTCTTACTGTAATTACTTACACTTTCTCGATTTCACATATAGAGGGTGAACAGGATATATTGGAAATCAACTTGAAGATAAGTTTAATGTAACCCTTCATTTTTCCATGGATCATGTTTCTTAGGGGCTTTTTGTATTAAAAAATATCGACTATGAATGTTTGTAAAATTGCTGCTTAAGGTGACTTTCATTTGACATTTTGATTGTTACAGAGTATGTTCAGTTTGTATTGAAGACAACTGTAAATGAATGAATCATTARTATACAATCGTGTTCTGAATTTTTTCTTTTTGTGTGTAATTCTTCTCATTTATGTAGAAATTGCCTTCAAGAGTGCAAGCTTTCTGGACTAGAACTTTCTAGGCATAGCTGATTTAGGTGATYATACTGAAAGGAGAGTTTTTTTGCACAGAATCGAAATGATTGGCTTACTTTACATTGAGGAGGAATCCCCTGGTCCCATATGCAGGGTCACCTTCTGCTAGACCAGGTTGCTCCAAGCCCCATCCAACCTTGCCTTGAACACTTCCAGGGATTCTTCCACAGCTTCTCTGGGCAACCTGTGCTGCTGCCTCACCACCACCACAGTAAAGAATTGCTTCCTAATGTCTAATGTAAACTAAACCTCTTTCAGCTTAAGGCAGTTACCCCTTGTTCTATCACTGCATACACTTCTCCCCTTCAGGTGCTGAAAGGCCACAGTAAAGTCGTGCTGGAGGCCTTCACTTCTCCAGGCTGAACAACTCTCTATTCTCTCTGTCCTGGCTCCCACATTCCCTCTTCCATTCTCTGTCCCAGCTCCAGGCTGAACAACTCTCTATTCTCTCTGTCCTGGCTCCCACATTCCCTCTTCCATTCTCTGTCCCAGCTCCTGCTTTCCTTCATTCCCAGCTCCCTCATTCCCACTGTTCCCACTCCTGCTGTCCCTGGAGTGCTCCTGGAGGCCCTGTGCTGTGCCCCCTCTCTTCCCTGTGCCTCCTCTTTTAATCCCCATCCTGCTTAGATTCAATTTTTTTATCCTGATCTTCAAGGACCAATGCAAAACGCTTTCCAACAGCTCAGGAAGCTGCCCAGATTTGCGTTTAGCACATTTAAATATTTAAAATATTTAGGGTTGAATTAGAGGAAGACAAAATCGGGAACAGACGGTAGAATAAGTATGCGTGTATGAAGGGGTAAAGGCAGTGTGTGTGGATACAGAGGGGAAAAAAACATAGGAAAGAAGACAGAGAGAGCCTGGTCCTTCTTTGTTGCTGCATCCAGCACACTGTGACTAATGGCAATAATTTCCCATACCCCCCGTACCATAACAGAAGAAAAAAACCTAATTGTTAYCTGCCACCCACTGTTTGTAAAGCAGCTTCTCTTAAATAGTTCTTATGTRTTGAGTTCAGCTGTCAAAAGGAGCAGCTTTTTTCAGGGTCTGCAGAATGCATTTCAGTATGAACRCAGCTCAATGCAAAGGTCAGCCCATCAAAAATATTTCCCTCAGTAGCAAATATAATGGCAAAACCCGGCATTTTGCAGTCTATTCTCACRATTTTACTTGGTATTTCTTAAATGTTAGACAGCTGGAGATTAAATTCCCTTTGATGGGCAGAGTAAGGGAGAATGTTCTGTAGTATACTTTGTGCTTCCCCCTCCTCTCTGCCATGGTGCAGTATGGGCTCTTTAATATTTGCTTATGAYAGGTAGTATGAGCCATGAAAAGAGCAGGAGACAGAGGAAAATTGCCTATTGTTCTTCAGATTGGCTCTCATTCCTTAGGATATGAGCATGTGCTCCTGTGTGTGCCAATGTCTTAATGGTWGTTTGGGTTCCAGATGCTTAAATTACCCTCCCTGTCAGTGTTTCCATTTACTTGACATGTTCCAAAATGAAAAAGACTTTGGGAGAAAGCCTACAGTCAATATGAGGAAGCCCACAGSAGCAAATACCACTGGAGACAGTGGGCAGGGGTCGTACAGCAGCAAGATTTGTTCACATCTTCTCAGGAGTTGGGGTAAGGAATTTGAAAGTTGTAATTACTCATTACTGGTGTACGGATGGTGTACTCATACAGGGCTGCCTGCTCTGTGTGTGCTCTCCCACATAACCTGCTGGGGAAAAATAAGACATGGCCAGACTGACTTCTGCTGGACACCTGAGAGTGGGTGTTACATCTCCGAGGATATAACTCGCATGTGTCACCCGTGTTTTTACAGAAACCTTGCTATGCCATTGAGTTGTGGAGGGAAAGATTGGAAAAGGTTTCATTTGCCCTTAGAGGAAATGTTTTTTGCTGTTGTGCTGCCTGGATTAACCCGTGATGACTCCTGCCCAAAGGATTGTGTGCAGACCATGAAAACAGTGCTCTGCATCATCTCCTGCCAAATACGTGTCCAGATCTTTCTGCAGTGGCAAAGRGAAGMTCAGGATTRTTGGGAMTGYAACCYCAGCTGTTCCYTTTCCCCTAGAAGAAGGAACCKGGCTTTCAAACAGACATTTCTTATMATTTCATCTGCAGCTGTGTTGTGTGCACTGATTGAGGCTTCATTCTCCTTAAGGGCAGAGAGACCTCAAAATAAAAAAATGAAAGGCAAGTACAAATGGTGCCATACTCAAGATTTAAGACCTGCCATTAAAGGCAGGAGAAGTTGATATTGTAACAGTGGTTGTTGATCTGGTGGCCCTGGAACCCCCGTCAGTGGTGATGGGTCATTGAGCAAATAAGAGGCTGTAGTGCCTTGGGGAGTGATGAGGGGTTCAGTCTGCAGGAGGAGCCAGGGTTTGCCTCAAGGAAGGTAACRCAGTGTCACAGAGTGTCCTGGTATGGTGGCATTGCCACAACAGGGCACAACAACAGTTTGGAGATCCTAAACGTCAGCCTTCAGCAGGGGCCTGGATGCAGACTGASCCTGGAACATCTGAGTCATTAATCCCAGGCTTTACTGTTTGATCTGCTAGTGAGCAGTACTAATGGATGGAAATGTTGTTGGAACAGCCTCGGAGACAGCAGGGACAGCTGGGATAATGCCAGAAACACCTGATCTGCACCTCCTACACCCCAAACTAATTCTCTGCTGGTACAGGTGCTGCTTTTTCTCAGCCACACATCAGGACTGAAAACTTCACACCTCTCCAGGCCTTATTCTTCTTGTAAATGTTAAATTTCCCTTTTTTTTAAAGGGCAACTGTGCCACATGTAAAAAATCTTAGTTACAAGTGTGCGCTGAATGCAGCAGAACCTGCTTTGTTCTCTTGTACTGGCAATAATGTCTTGACAGGGGCAGGCATCAAAGTCCTGGGTTKCAGGATGGAATTAGGCAGAGGATGTTTTTCAAGCGAGTTTCAGCTGGGGAAAACTGCACAGATTGGTTCTCTTGTTGCTTCTYTTCTGCCGCTGTGCAGCCCAGAGAGTGCCTTTGTTTTAGGTTGTGCTGGGTGACAGAGTGAAGAGTCCTCACTCGGTCTCTGGGCCCTGTGCGGGTGACARTGCCACTAGATGGCAGTGGCCACCAAATAATGTCTGCCCAGAAGCGGATCCAGGCAGTGCATTTGTCGAGCTCTTTGCTGTCTGATTTTAGGGTGGGAGCGCAATCCAGCCTCCAAATACCACCTGCTGCACTGCTCTACCTTCTACTTGTCCTTTGACTTTTTTTTAGACCCCGATTCCCATTTCTCCACTCCCATGTTTTTTTACCATCTCATCAAAGTCAGGAGAAGAGGAGACCAAATTCTTGATGACCTGTGCCTTGCTCTAGTGTGTGCACCCTTCAGAGCCTGCTGCCCCTGGAGGGCTCACTCCTGTTGGGGCTGGAGGATCCAGCAAAGGATTATCCCTGCAGGATTTTCTCGGGTGTTTGATGTGATGGTGCTGCTGTCCTTTTCCCAAGATATTCCATTTGTGGCTGACATTTTTGTCTCCCATGCCCGGGCAGTCTGGGATGGACATTGAGAATTGCAATGCAAATAAAAGCTAAATGTGTGCTGATAAACCAAGCACAACAGCACAAAACTTAATAAAGCACTTAACAAAGCAACATATTTTAGGTAGAATGTTGCACATGGGTTAAATGAGTTGTCTTCCTGTGATGGGAGGCCTTTTTCCAACAGGGAACTCTRTTGCTGTGACATCACAGGGCCTGGTAGATTCTGTGTGCCATGGAATTCTGTAGGCAAACACCCCATTAATTTCAGGTTCCTCTYTGTAAAATGGGTTTTGCTTCACCCAGCAGGGGTGATGTGAGGATATGTTTGTTGATGTTCTTGGGGTCCTCATCTATTTTTGGGAAAGCACCAYGAAAGGCTTGAATAGCAAATTCTTCCTGTCAGAGCATACCCATAATTAAACTGGTCTGTTTAATCYGCAACAGACAGGCTTATTATTGTTTTTTCTAACCTTGATCTAACAAATTGTGCAATGTGGTCTGCCACACATCTGCTGCCTYGTCCCTGCTGGGGAGGGTGGACACCTGGTGTCAGTGGAGGAAGAGTAATGGAGTGGAAACTGTGGCCTCCCTGGGAATTTCCTCTGAAGGTAAAAGCCCTGCATGGCCATTTGTGAAACGCTGCAGCACGGGTAGGTTTGTTGTCAGGCAAAGGACTCTGGAAAAGCAAATAACTGCAGTCAGGCCGGGTGCTTGCTGAGGATCTGTGAGTTGTGACAGGTGAGCTGGTCTGGCAGCAGCCCTGGCTGTGTCACACACTGGCTGGTGGCTGCTGGTCACAGACATTTGTGCGGGGCTCCTGGTGCACGTGCAAGACACAAGTGGCTTYTGTCACGTTGTCTTGTGGGCCAGACAGGAAAACCACACTTGTCATCATGTGCAAGGACTGTGAGAGGCTCTGCTCTCCTCTGGTTGAGGGGAAAAGGAAAGGGGGATGTCCCCTTGTGGATGGAGTTGGGTGGGAAAGGGAAGCAACTGGTTGGAAGAAGGGCGCATGCCAGAGCACTGCCTCTGCCAGCGTGGGCACTTGAGCCTTTGCAATGTGTAAATCATGGGAAATGTGTGTGCTTTTCTCATTGTGTCAGAGTCAGAAAGCCCTGACCCAGCTGGGGGAAAATAACAATTTGGACAGAGATGTCATCAAGCAAGATGTTCCAGCTTGTTAGAAAAGAACTCGCAGCAYGCTTGAAAGGCGCCTGCAATGCATAAAAAGAAACGGCTCGCTCTTGCACTGGAAAATCTAAAGCAGAATAGGCAGATATGACCTCATCTCTTCATGCTGGAACATTACTGCCTCTTAGCTTGATGTTCTTGCCATCTTAAAGTGGTTACTGGGAAGACAGTGATTTAGGAGCAAGTGTAAATGTGGCTCAGTTGCTCATCTCGTTGGAGCAAAGTCTCTTGGTTTTAAGTATGCACAATAAATGGAAAAACATTTGAACAAGGAATATTGTCCCCCTTTTTTGCTGGCTCTTCCAGGTGTCTAGGAAGCYTGGAAGGGAAGAATTTGAAGTGAAYTGTKWTGTCTGACCCTTGCACTGAAGGCAGCTATGGCCTTGCTATTCAGAGTACAAATTTCTGCTGTGGTGCCCCAGCAGTGCCCTTGGGATGGGGTGACAGTGACAGACAGTGACAGACAGTGACAGACAGTGCCCCAGTGTTTAGAGAATGAGCCAGCTCCAGGACGCAGCCACAGTGCACATTTTGGGGATGGCCTCTCCACGATGGGCTTTGGCTGGAATATGGCCTTTGGGAGGTGACTCTCTCATGAGCCAGGCCAGCCCAGCATCCCTGGGATGGCAGCCATTCCCAGAGGGTGCACTTACTGAGGGAGAAGGTCCAGAGAAAAGGAGAGAGTGGTGGCATGGCTGCAAGGACCTGCAATCTATCATGTGCTGCACTACACCTTTTCATTCAACATATTCCAA
>NW_026623375.1:78483-82395 GCF_030028575.1 Malurus melanocephalus | reverse complement strand
AAAAAAAAAAAAAAAAAAAAAAAAAAAAAAAAAAAAAAAAAAAAAAAAAAAAAAAAAAAAAAAAAAAAAAAAAAAATTAACAGGTTCTGTCTATGAGTATAAAAGCTCAGGAGCTCTGAGCCTGGAGGTCCCCAGGTTCCTGCTGGCCCTGCCAGGGCAGTGAGAGCCAAGCCCTGGCTAGGGAAGATGCTCCTTGGCTTCAGACCGTGGTTTCACAGCAGGACACACATAAGCCAAGCCCCCAGCCCTGAGTCAGGCCCTGTGGGATGGAACCACTGCAATATGTCAGTTTGGCACGCGTGGAGGTGCAGGGATGGGTGAAGCACACAGACTCTATCACCCAGCTGGAATTTCCTTCCCACTGGGGACATCTGCCACTTCCCCAGGGAAGATGTGGTTTAACTACTCTCAGTGCTGGGAAACAAGCTTTAATTTCAAAGCTGGATTTCTTTGACATCAGTTTCTGCCCATCCAGCCCCATTTGCTGAGGCTCACTCTTGGCTTGTCCCTGTGCAAGTACTGGTGAGTATCAGGCGAGTTGTGCCTTTGTTTTATTCAGACACATTACATTCCTTATGTCTGTCTCTGCAGGAATTGTTCTCCAGGCCCTGGTTTCCTTTCAGTTCTCATTTAAACTCATTTCCATGTCTTTCTACTCTCTGAAAGCTGACTCTGGCCTGGACACAGTTCTCARTATTTCAGTCTGCACACAAAGTTAAGGTCTCTCTCATTCTGCCTGGCTCTTCTGTCATGCAAAAATGGCAGCAGCATTGCACAGACCATGACTTTCTTCTCTGAATCCTTGTTTTCTGTCCTGTAAACAAAACATTGTCCTTTTGCCTCCCAAATTTGGATCCCAAAATACAGCCTTGCCTTGTACACTGCAGAGGTAACCCTACAATGCCCGTGCCCACCCCTGCAGACAGCACAGCAGCTCTCACTGGGRGCTGTGGGGCTCTCGTGGGTATTGGCACAGCCTGCCAGGTTGATTTTTTTACCAGGCCTGTTGTGTGTGTGCTCCTGGCACGCATGGAAATGGGAAAATTCTCCCTATGACCCTAATTTCACAACAATTTGTCTTTGCAAATTAATTGGTGTTTGTCAACATCAGAAAATTTCCAGCTAGAAAATGTCCTCAGGCTTGGCAAGGTTTCAGCAGAGTGGGGACACAGGAGCTGCTCTCTGTCCTTGGCTGTGGTTTTGGTGCCTGCCCAGGGGAAGGTGGGGTTGGAAACGTGGAGGGAATGGGAACGTGGGTCTGGTCCCCACCATGGAGGGCACTGCTGGGGTGGCTTATTTGGKGTGTGGGAGGTTTTGTAGGTGGTTTTGGAGAAGAACAGGGTTCAAAGCAGCCCTCTGCTCTGGGCAGGCTGTGCTGCAGGCCAGGGCAGCCACCCCTGGYTTTGATGAATAATTTTCCTTTGCTATGAACTCACTTTAATTTGGCAACTTACAGCAAGGATTGGTGAGCCTCTTGAAAACTCTGAGAAGATAGATAGCATGGCCAGGGGTTGATGTTTAAGTAAAGGTTAAATAAATRTTTGCCCCCTGTGCAGTGTAACCCACATGAGTGAAATCTGGAGAGCTGGAGAAGGYCGGGTGTCTCCTACAAGAGCCAGTTTACAGATCAGAACAGTAAATGMCTGAACAAATCAAACAGTGCTGGAATGAAATGTAGGTCTTGTTCTTCCCACCTGTTCTACATCTCTGCTCTCTGCAGTGGCTGAGTCTCACTAAAGCTGCTGGRATTTCAATGCACTTCTTGGCCATCTGCATGGCTTCTGATTTCTCAGATTGAGGAGCGACTGTGAGACCTTTCGGCAGAAAAAAAAAGTACAGAAACCCAAACCAGAAGGCAAGGTAACTTTTCTTTTATATAGTTTATATTTTCCTATTTAAATGCAAATATTTGTCCTTGACACCCTGCTTGAGGACAAATAAAATGATTACTCCTTGTGGCTATGCTGATTTTCTCATTTGAGTCTGCTGCTATAATGGCAGCCAGATTAAAAAAAAAAAATTTAAAAAATGGCAGATGATTGGGYGGATATGGGATGTTAAATATTGTGGAAGAGCATGGAAACCCTGTGTCAGCCCAGAACTTGTAAAGGGAAAACCATCACTTGGCAGAGACAGCTTAATAGGCTTGTAAAGTCTGGCACCATCAAAACCACGATTTGGGTTTTATCAAAGCATGGCAGTGGAGCCTTGAGAAATGACAGCTGTATTATCTGTCTTCAGATCATTCTGAGAGCAACATCAGGAACAGGCTGGAAACAGTTCAGGAAATCATTTTATACTGAAGGTTTGCTGGGGGCAGAAATGTATAGAGAGAATTGAAATGAAAGAATTAATAACAGTATCAATAACCTTCCTACGGCAGCTCTCAGACRTGACATGAAAATGACTTGAAAGTTGTCATCTACTACACATCTACTGTGTATTTTATTCCCATCAGGAAGGTTTCAGGGATGAGAGGAGAATCCAAACAAGGCAATTAGAAGACTGGAGTGTGTTGGGGAAGGGAAGAAATGTCTAGAGTGGAGAACTTTCCAATGCAATATTCCCTGCCAGGAACAGAATCAGGCTGGGCCAGCTTCTGTTATAGTGCAGGAAGTTTTGGAATGAGCAGATTTGCAGAGTGGCAGCAGGAACTGCACAGCTGGTGTGCACAAGGGTGGTTTGTGCAAGATGCTGGGGGTTGCAGCAGAAGATAGAATGCAGCCCTTCTAGAAGTGGGTCCCAGAGGCAGAAGATCCTAGCTAGGGCTTCTCACTCACCACCAAAATGATTTACTGAGTCATTGCCAGGATTTCCAGTACTTTTTCTGGGCTGCAGACCAATCCTGTTTAGTGCAGTCCAGTTTCTGGGAGTGTAAGGGATGGTAAAATATCCTGCTCTATTTCTATCCCTGTATGTTGAGTCTGAGCCATTTGTACTCGTTCTTTTGCTCCAGGATGACTTGACTCCCAGCCAGGAGTTCAGTGTACTTGTCTCCRGCTCTGGGACTCTGGACCCAAACTGGAATTATCCATAGCTACTGGAAAAGAGAGCCCAGCACGTAGGTTAAACCACTTAGAAATGATGGCATAAGTGAGGCAGCCAAACTCTATTTCTGCAAGTGACATAGTCACCTAAGAAATGAGACCGCACTGGAAACGCTSCCCTTCCTGTGGTCCAAAAGCTTTTCAGACATTACCTAAGCCATGAGGCTGTGATGGGACAGACTACTGCAATCCCATTTGCCAGTTCCAGGTCATTAATGTGCAGAGGAGAAGGGACTCCATTTTCAGACTTCCCTAGAGACAGCAAGTTTCTACTGCAGTTTATGTTCAAATTTAACCTGTAAATCATAGAGACTTGATGTTGTTTTTAGCCTATATTTAGGTGTATTTTGGCCACATAGCTGGCYAAACTTGTGGTGTTTCCAAGGGAAWGGGGAAGAAGTGAAGCTTGCAGTGTCCATTTTCTGAATTAGCGATTGTATATGTGAGAGGAGGTGGTGGAGAAGAGAAACCACTCACAGGAATGATGGTGAATGCCAAGGCAGAGGCTCARTTGCACAGGGCTGAGAGTACAGCAGTCTTTTTTTTTTGCAGAAGAGAAAAATTACATGAGATGAACAAGCTGCTCATTGCTAGGTGCTTTAGGAACCTGGTCATTACTTTCTTCTTTGTTCCCAGAGCAATCTTTCCGAAATGAATGGGTTATTCCTTAACACTGGAGACAGATAAGAGGTTTATGCTTTCAGACAGAGCACGGGCACTGAGCAGAAGAGCAGGTCCTGTCTGTGCTGCAAGAGATGAGCTGAGGGCTGCCAAGCAGCTGGAATTCACTGGGGAGGCAGGGAAGCAGCGTGACAGCAGGAGGGAGTTTGGACACTCAGTCCTGTGCTGCTCTGGTGACAGTCCC
>NW_026623375.1:49380-77945 GCF_030028575.1 Malurus melanocephalus | reverse complement strand
CTGGTGACAGTCCCCTGTGCTGCTCTGGTGACAGTCCCCTGTGCTGCACTGGTGACAGTCCCATGTGCTGCACTGGTGACAGTCCCATGTGCTGCTCTGGTGACAGTCCCATGTGCTGCACTGGTGACAGTCCCCTGTGCTGCACTGGTGACAGTCCCCTGTGCTGCTCTGGTGACAGTCCCATGTGCTGCTCTGGTGACAGTCCCCTGTGCTGCACTGGTGACAGCACCCTGGGCTGCTCAACCCCGACCCTGGTCCACGTGTGGGAGCCCCTGATGTGCTGATATCCCTGAAGCCAAATGATGTTTGTGCTGCTGGGGAGCTGGAGCTGCTGGCAGGGAGAATGTGCTGTTCTAAAGCAGCACAGGGCATTCTCCATGTCTGTTCCTGCTCCTGCAAGCCTGGCACAGAGGAGAAAATGCCTTTGCAGGGGAAAGCAATCAGTGTATTCACTGGTCACAGCGTTTGGTGGGCTTACATGCCAAAATAACCCATGCATAGCCAGAGTAAGAAAAGACTGCTGTGGCACTGAGTCTGTGATTCGAGGTCCTTTCTCCCTTTGAACATTTGCTTTTCTTCTCCAATCTGTAGTTGGTTGGGACTTATTCAAAGGTAGCTTCAAAAGATCAAAGACAAATGCAGTCTTTATAGCATTCATGCCTCTGCCATTCAGTTCATGCAGATATTAATGAGATGTGTTTTATATGGCCTGACATTCATGTCCTTCTGTTCACCCTAACGAGATTGTTCTGCTGTCCCTCTTGTTTTAATAGGCAACAGAGCCTCCAAGATCAAGTTCTAAAAAGATATTTTTCCACTTAAGGATTATCAGGAGCAAAACTAGGAATGATAATTTTAAAAGGCATAAACGACCAGGACCTTCTGTCTGATGCCTTCAAAGCAGTGCATTCTCCTCTGCTTTGCCTACTCTGAATTATCACAGGTTTCAGGCTAACACATACATTTCTTGCCCTTTTATCTCTCTAATTGTTTTCACAAGTTCATTAATGATTTTGCAAAAGCTGTAGTGAAACTAAATGACATGCTCATAAACCTTTAAAGGAGAATATACCCGTCTGGTGATGGGAAAAGTCTCATTAGTCTTTTCAAATTGCTCCCAGCAGGTTTTTCTGCAGATTCAAACTTGTTAGGTGCATAAATATGCTTCTCTAATTCAATCTGYTGTGCTGATTGTGTGACAATTGAAGTTTGCTCTGCTTTTAAGTAGCCACTAAAATCACCTTTCCAAGGCAGATGTTCTGAGAGCCAGAACTGTTCTGAATTCTGAGGGTTTTTTAAAAAAAATCTGTGGAAGTTCTTGGGCTGCTGATGTCCCCTATGCTTTGTTTCCAAGGAAATCMTGTGCTAGCTTTTTGGAAGAACCCTGAATTTCTCACTGAGCTGGGAATGCTGAGGTGATGATGACAGAGCATCTGCAACATATGTTCAGTCCAGGGCTGAAGGTGGTGTGGGATTTTTTGCTGGGACAAAGACTAAATTATTGCTATTGATGACCAAGTGGTGAGTGAGATCCTCTGTGGTCTCTGCAGAGGATCTGCTCTGACACGTGTGGTGGGGTGGGGAGAAGAGCAGGGTGCAGCATCCCAGGGGAAATGTGCAGGGTGTCCCTCCCAAACCCCAGTGAGCAGAACACGGTCATGCCTGACCCCACAAGGGGATTAAAGGCATTAAAAGTGTTCCTCAGAGTGCTCCTCAGCAGCGCTGGGGCCATGGTCAGTGCTGGCAGGGACAGCCTGATGTGGCAGTGTCTCAGCACTGCAGGACACCAGGGCTGGGACAGGGGACAGGGGACAAGGACAGGAGCAGGGTCTGGGTGAGGAGGAGCCCAGGGGAACCGAGGCCAGAAGACTCAGTGCTTCTGCAGAGCAATGGGGACACCCTGAACTGCTGGAGCMGCACATTTCCAACCTCCCTCAGCTCAAATCTCTTCTTTCTGTGCTGRGATAAAGAATAGAAATGATTTTCAAGTCTTGAGAGTGCTTTCTTTTGAGCTCRTTTAGATGAGGATATTTCTACTACACGAACCTTAATTGAAGTATTTGATTTCACTTTTGTGTGTGGAGTTAATTTACGTGGCACGATTAAGATACATGTTATTTATACAATGGGAACTTAGAACTGGAGTAGATGATTAAAACAACTGAACAGCCTCTTCTGAAATTTTAAATTTGATAAAAGCATACTGATCCTTTGACAGGATATTCAAGTTGTGTGGTTTTGAAAGTTAAGTTAAGGACGCATTTTAGCTAAGTACATTACCATGCAAGCTCTGTTTTATGCCTGACACTAGACATCCCCAAAAAATTTTGTTTGGTGTAAGCAGAGGATACTGATACAAGTTTTGGACCTTGTTGCTCAGAGTTCCTGAATGAAGTTGAACTGTCTGGTRGTGTTACTTCCAAGGGGTGAGAACCACTCTGGCTCTGTTCCTCTGAGTTGTGTTGTCATCTCTCCGTGTAAAGCTACTCAGCACCACCCTGCCATTCTCACATTAGAAGGTGACACAGAGGAAAACAAAGCTCTTTCCTCAAGGAAGCAAAACAGACACATCCAAACTCAAAACTGGAAACCCAAATGCATTTTGAGTTGGGTGTGCATCCGTACCAGTGACCAGAGCACCCAGCACGTAGCTGAGAAACCCCTTCTTGGTAAAGGGAGCACAGCTGGTGCTGTAGCTATGTCAGGCCTCCCTTGGAAAGGGGATTCAGCTGGATCTCTATTTTTAAGGCCTGGCTTTGTGTGAGACTTTGCCGTAGTTTTCAGGCTATTTTTGGTGGCTGTARCTGGCAGCTGCTGTTACCTGCACCCCTGCACAGCGCTCTGGCCAGCCCAGGAGAACAGACACATCTACCCGGGTTCAACCTCGCTCTGCTGCAAAAAGCAAACCCTTGCTGGGGCTGATGGCCTGGCTGGAATGTCCTGGGCTGGACACTGCCCATGGGAGGGACACTGCTGTCCTGGCAGCAGTGGGATGAGCAGGTGGGGCTGGCGGTGGCCGCAACCCGACCGTGCTTCGGCATCTTCGGGCAGGAGGGCGGCTCTCGGAGCCCAATTGTGGCTCTGCTGCTCCTCAGGGTCCCTGTGCTGCTGTCACTGCTCCTGTGCTGCTGTCACTGCCCCGTCACTGTCACTGTCACCTCCCGTCTCTGCTGTCACTGCCCCTGTAGCTGTCACCTCCCCTGTCGCTGTCACCGCCCCGCTGCTCCCCACCGCTGCCCCAGCGCTCCCGCTCGCACATCCCGGCTCGGTTTTACCCGCTGGGCACTTCCTAACTGTGCTCTAATTCTCTGGAATTAGGGAAAGAACTCACTGTTTTCAGAAAGGGAGGTCACAGGGAAGTACTGGTTTCTGCAAGTCTCCCAAACTGGATTTTGCTGGGAATGGTCTGAAACTGCAGAAACAGGATTCAAAATTTAATTTTAAAATGTGTTTGGCTAATCTGCTTGATTCTGCAATAGAGCATTCAGGGTAGTCGATGACACTCCTCAAAACTTTCTGGTGTTGTTTGTTTGTTTGTTTGTGAAAATGTTGAAATCTTGACTTCTGATTAACTAGGGAAGGGGAAAACTCTTTGGTTTTTTTTTTGTCTTTTCTTTCCTCCCGCCAGGACAAGCAATGTTTCCCCCACAGATCTTTTGAGCTCTCATTTTCTGAACATCAGAATTTCCAGTCACTCTTTACCTTGGGTATTTTAGTTACTTTTTAGTGCCTAGTTTTGGTTCATAGTTTCCAGTTTCTATAACAGAGCAAGTTTTTCCTTTCTGACAGTGTAGGTGTGCTGCTGCTTTGCTGTGTGCAAAGCGTTCTGAAACCTTTGCATAGGAGGGACAGCTCAGTGGAAAGTCCTTCTGTCACACATGAGAAATTAATTTGCAATTAATTAAGTTGTTGGACGAATTCCTCTTTTGTTCTGTCTGAAAATGGCCTGGGAGCAGATTGCTAAATTCTCAAAAAAATTTATTGCAACAAATTGCTACTTTATTCCCTAAATAATTCCTGCTCTGACCAGAACAAACAGGTCATTATGTGCAAGTGGAATGAATAATTTCTTATTTTCCTGAGTGGCTAGTATACGGACTGAGGTTCTGTAGCCAGTGTGAAAAACATGAGACTCAAAACTTGCTTTAATACTGAGATGTGGGGTTGTGATCTGAATTTTCATTATCTTGAGGGACTGAGCCCAAAGAATAGAGGGTGGGAGGTTTAAAACCTGCCTTCAGGTGGATATTTGCAGAGGGCAGGTGGCTGTCTGCAGAGACGGTGTCCACGCACTAGGATTTTAGGAGGGTAGGATTAGTCCTTGGCAACAGATAATTTTAAATCTCCCAGATATTACAAGTGGAAGAAAAAAATATATGGACAGTTTTTTGGTAGGGGAGGGGAAAAGAGCAAATGAGAAAATGAGAAGGGCTGTKTGTCTGGGAGCTGAGGTAGGAGGCAGCCCCAGGACGGGAGCTGGACGGGAGCTGGGACAGACCGGCCACGTCGCTCTTGTCTGGTGGCGCTGGAACGGGCTGTGTGGCAGAGCACTCCGCTGCCAGGTCATCACCCAGCCTGTCCGGCCAGCAAAYATGAGAGGAGCTGAAAAAACGGATGGGAGCCCAGCAGCAAATGTCAGCAGCGGTGCCAGCAGCCGAGCAGGGCTGCACCCAGCGGTGTGGCGCTGGCAGCGCTTTGTGTCCCTGCCRCAGCCACAGCTCCTCCGTGCCCCTCGCAGATCGCTCCATCTGCATTCCGTCACTCCTGCTGTTCGCAAACACCACGGGATGTTAAAAGAGAGACGCCGCTTTCTGCTTTGCTGCATTGTGTTGCTTTCCGCCTGTGGAGGTTTTGTTGCCTAACTTGCTACAAAAGCTGGCGGGACCATTTTCTCTGCTGTACTGTAAATTKTGTTTTCACAGCGCTGCTCTTCCTCTCCCGAAGAGTCGCATGTGTCCCGGGCTGCTCCCGACGGGCCGCTCGCACTGAGGCAGCCCCGCTGATGGAGATGGAAATGCTGGCGTTCTCTCTGCTGCCGCTTCACTCATCCCTACTCCCGCTGCCTCTGCCCCAGCTCAAACCAGCTCGGCAGCTGCTTTGCACTTTGTCAGAGCGCTGCCTGTCCTTCTAGATTAGTGCAGCTCCCACAACGACCGCACCGGCATCAGCAATTAGTTCGTTCTGCCTCTGTTAATTAAAATAAGCTCAGAGTATYGCCTGTTATTGTGGCTTTCAAAAGCACAGGGACACGCTGGTGTCTCTCAGCCTGTCCCCATAGCTGATCCTCGCTGACTGATTTGTGTTGCGTGTGTGTAGCGGTTGCTGAGTGTGGAGAGAAGCAGGAGCAACAATTAGTGAAACCCAAAAGATTTCTTGTTTCTCAGCCGTTTTTGGCTCMGTGGCAGCTTCTATCTCCGCCGTCTCTCGTGTGAAGCATGGAAATGAGGGAATTGTCGCTGCCTGGGCGGCGGGAGCGGCACTGAAGGCAGTAGATGGCACTGTCAGACCTGCCGGGAGGCTGCGGGCCAGGGTCCGCTCCGAGAGCTCGGACTTGGCTTCTCTCCTGGGCAAACTGCTGTAAATGACAGCGGGACCTTTTATCCCCTTAACCTCTCGTGTCGGAGTCCGGTGGTCAGGCTGGGGGGATGTGACACTGGTGTTTGCCGGGATCCCGCTGGAAGGGTCCGGTCCCTGTGGGGTTTTGCCGGCTCTGCTGAGGCTCTGAGCCGGCCAGGGCAGCTGCGGGCTCCACAGACACCTTCCTTCCTCCACATACACCTTCCTTCCTCCACACAGTGAAGAATTGACCCCTCGCATGTGGTGGAAATGCCCCATGGGCTCTGTGAGGGGAGGGCTGGCGTTCCAGCTGTGATTTCTGTAAGGTTCCCGGGGTGTTTCCAGGGCCCCTGTGCTGTGGAGAGCAGCACTGGGCTGTGCTGTGTGAGCCTGGAGTGGCAAGAGCTCTCCAGCACTTAGAATTGCAATGTGGCTTTACCGGATAGCCAGCTCTGTGCTGCTGATGAGATAGCCTCATTTCCTAAGGGATGATTCCTAGAAAACTCTCTAGCATTGCTGTAAAATGAGGATTTGTGGTTTAATAGTTATCTTGGGAGCAGCTCCAGGAATCCCTCTGCTGCACAGTCACCATCCTGCTCAGSCTTCTCTTCTCCACGCTGTGCTTTTCCTCCAGCTTCTGGAGCAGACACGGAGCTTGACATCATGTTCATCTGCCCATGTACCATAATATTGCCAGTGACATTCAGTACTTCGGGGATTTTTTGGCTGCTGACTTTCAATGACATTAGGAGCAATCTCCATAGCCAGTGTGAGACATTCCTCTGTGCTGAGGAATATAAAAGAGACTATTGCATTTAATGTATCAGAGTGCATGAGACACAGCAGCAGTTTGGGTGATTTATTGGGTAGACAAAAATGCACCRTGGCATGTTCTGTAAATATGAGCACAAACACATCATGCTACATCCCACTGCAAATTTCCTTTACTGCCAAAGTGTCTAAATTAATGAATGCAGGAATAATGGATTATTTCAAACAATAGGTTCAATCACAAGGTCCTTGGTGATTAACGTGGGAGGCCACTGACTGCCCTGACAAGGACATAGGGCTTCAGGTGATGGTGACACGGAGCAAAACAATCTGTCCCTTGGGGTGTGCCCTGGTGCCCTTGAGTCTGCCAGAGGTGGGTAGTCCTGGGGAGACTGGAGAAAGGGGCTGCCTCAGTTTTTGTGCTGTAGCCTTCCCTCTCTTAGCCACTTCTGCATCTTACCAAAAAGCCTGACTTGCATTTCTCTCTGCATACCACTCCCTCACCTCRCTTTTTAAATGTGTATCAGATACAAGATAAGTGATTCCTATGTTGTAGTGTCTGAATCCCTCTCATATTGGATTCTTCAGTGCTTTTGATCTCTATTTATCAGAATGAGGGAACAGGGAGTTCAGGTTTTTTGGACAGATTCCCAAAAAGCAAGAAACAAATAGGTAAATACATATTTTTTTAAAAAAACAGCATTAATTTTTACTTGTGAAGAGGCTGACAGAAGCTGGCTGATGGGAGGCAGTGTGGCATRTCTGTTATCACATCTCGTACGAGGTTTGATGGAGCCAGCTGGCAAATACCAGCGACTCTCCTGAGTTCATAGCTCACCCTGCTTGTGTTGACATTTCTGGCAAGGAAAGGTAAAGAGTTATCCCAGCTGCAATAACCTGCGAGCTCTCACTCTGCATTTCTCTTAATTTGACTGAAATTAAAGCCTCTCTCAGCAGGATTGGATCAAGTGCCAGCGTTTGCTGTSGTTCCTGCTTGGCTGGGAGGATGCTGTGGGAGATGGCACCTGTGGGGTCCAGTCCCAGCTCCAGAACCACACACCAGCAGCCTCACAGCCCTCACCTTCCCTTCCTCCCTCTCCAAACCCGACTCTGCTGTGCCCTGGCTCCCTCCTAGCACAGCACAGAGCTGGTGTGAGGTGCTGCAGGTCCCAAGGGGCACAGGCTGAGCCCTGTTTCTCAGAGGGAGGTGCACACACAGTGCTCTGGGCTGTGCTGGTGCAGGAGGTACCGAGGGACAGCCACTGCTGATGGACCGTGCAGAGACTGCTGGACAAATGCCCTGTGAAGCCTTCTTTCTCTCTGATAGGCAAACAAAAATAYTTTCTCATCCTTAAATATGACAGCTTGCCTTCACAGAGAAGAGAGGAAATTAAAAAATTAAAGGAAACCCAAATGATTTGACTCTCGTGCCAGCATCCTATGTTTCCTTAGGCTTTGCTCCAGTGCTTGCTTTGTCTGTGCTGTTAATAACACTGTGTTCCCCTGGAAGCTGGCTGATTTTTTATTCTTGCCTCTTTTTAAAAATATGACCTTTAGCATTCGAGCTTTCATGGTTGCTGTTAATCTGTTCAATAAGGAAAAATAATAGAAAAGGCAAAAGTCACAATCTGGTCTGTCTTCAGCCTTTGACCACTATTCTCTCWTCAGGACATATCCCCCACCCTTGTGAATGCTGACCCCTGCCTGGGAGCACATGGCTCCTCCTGTCCCCATCCWCTGCAGCCTTGTGTAGAGGCAAACAAGCTGCCTCTTGTTTCTCATTAGTCCTCCATGTCCTGCCCTTCCCACTGCCTTTTTGACCTGGTATTTGTATTCAGTAGCCACAGACGTTGCCCAGCTCAGCTTTCTGCACCCAAGAGGCCGCTGTGTCACACGTTCCCTGGAGCTGTGCCCGGGGTGCAGCTTTCTTGTTYAAACCCTCAGATCCAAGATGATATTCCTGTGATCAAAGCTGCCCCTTAACTATCTTGTACTTTGTAATATGCTTTGCAACTTCAGAGTGAACATACTTTTAAGCCCCAGATATCTGAGTGATGGGAAGTTGTTTTTTTAAGCCTTTTCAAGTAATTTCACTCTGTCACTGTGCTTTTCCCAAGCTGGATCCAGCCCAATCTCTGTCCAGTGTGTGTGTCCTCTTCAGAAACCCCTCGTATGGTACAAAGCAAGCAAATGTTGAGGAGAAAGCTGCAGGCCAGAAAATAATTCCTTTCCTCTCATTTCAGCCATGTATGAGATGAAAGAACCTTTCCAGCACCTGATGCTTGAATAATTCTCCTCTTTAATGCCTGAAAGCCCTGCTCACCTCCGCCTTGCTGGCTGACTGAACTCATGCTGCCTGCATCTCCTTCCAGGATGACAGCCAGGAAATTATTACAGTGCAATTTMAAGACCATAAAATGCAGGATGAGCAGATGGCAGGTCACGTCTCCTTGCCATGAACAGCCCATGTCACCGTGGCACTGCTTCAGCACGTGCTGAGCTGCTCTCTCCGAGCCCAAACAAGAAGAATTAACAGTGGAGAGGATGTCAGTCAAGGCAACGTCCCAGCAGCACAGACCTTACGACTGTGGCAAAGAATTTGGGCATTGGCAAGAAGCTTTAGTGACAATGAGCTTTAAATACCTGCTGTTAAGATAATCACAATAATCTGTCTGCCAGCTTTTTCCTAATGTGCATTTTCTAATTCATTGTGGGAGGCAAAATCCTTTGACTGGTKGAATGAAGACGTGGCACTGTGACTGTAATTTACATTGTTAAATAAGTGGAAGGAGCAGCTATCAAAAGCTGAAATCCTACCCAAAGCAGGATAGCTGCCTTCACAGACTAATTTTTTTTTTAGAAGACAAGAAATTAATGTTTTCATAGAAAGGAATTCCTGATGGGAGGAATCCTCAGTTCTGTGAAAAGGATTTAAAAAAAAATGAATACCTCAGCTGAAGGATTTGCTGTGCTCCTGATTTTTTTTGAGTTTGCCCTTGGAGTAGGGGATCTTCCCCTCTGCCTCTCATTCACTGCCCTGTGGACTGTTGTGCTGCATGGGAACAAGAGTTTGAAACAGCCACTATGGCCACTCCTGCCATCCCAAAGAGGATGTTTTTGAGAAAATTAATTTCTCTTCCAGCTAATTGGGAASCTCCAACAAAGCTCTGTCATGTTTTGTCCCTTGGTGCAGCAGTCAGGTTGATCCCCCTTATCCTTTCAGCATTAATTACAAAACACCTCTGCTCCTGTGAGCAGCGTTTGCCAGGGAAGCCTGGCTGGTACCTGTTAGTCAGCACAGGGTGTGTTTGATGCACAGGGATGCACCAGGGTATCAGAGTCATCCTGCCTTCACTACTGGTGCTGCTAGAACAGAAAAAAAGGTCTGGGATCCACTGAGAATGGAGCAGAGTTGAGTTAGAAGTTTGATAGGGAGGTATCTTCTCAAAATAAAAGAGGAAACAGTGCATCTGAATGAGGCACTGAGCTCCAACAGCAGGGCCAGCAGTGAGTGAAGTGGGCTGAGAGAAGCACAGCCACCCAGAAATCATTCCTTACACACTTGGATTGCAATTAATGAAGATCATTGTTTTYCTGCCTCTCACACTCAAAGCCTCCTCTGTTTTCCTCTCCCCCTGAGGTGAGTGAGGGTGGCAGAGAGCAAGAAAAACTTGTCACCCCTCTGCCCAGGTGGCAGCTCGGATCCTTGCTCCAGCAGCAGTGCCTGACTCACATAAGATCTTCTCATGTAGATTTGGATTGTGCCTGAAAAAGACCTTTTCTTTGCTCCCCTTTGGGTAAAATCTGTTGCAACCTCACCCCATTCCCTGGTGAGTACATCTGTGCCCTGCAAAGGCTGCTTTTGACACTCTTGTGGGCAAAACCCTGTGAGAGGAAGATGTTTATGGAGTTGGGGCTTGCAACTCCCTGGTCACCTCTGGAAATGGCTCTTTCAAGGRCGTTTTCAAGGTGTGTTTGCAGAGGCTTGCATTGCTGCTACTCTGCTCATGCTGAGGAATAAATTGGATTTGACTATCTGCAGCTGCTTTTGGCACCTTTCACTAGTGCAGCAATTCCTGTTGTGATCTGTGAAAAAATAAYCACCAAAAATCCTTAATTTTCGGAGAGGTATTCCTGGGAAAAATGTCACTTTTCATACAGGCTGGCTAAAYGCAGCCAATTGTGCCGTTTATTCAACAGGGAGCGTTACAGTTTGCATTTTGCATTTCTAAGAATTGAATTTGCTAAGTGGAGCACTTCCCACTGACAGAACCAGAGTTGGGCTATGCTCTTTTTTTCCTTTTCCTTGCAGCTGGAAAGCATTTTTTTTTCACTTGTATCACAGAGCTTTTTAGCCCTGTTGAATCTGGCTTAGTGTTTCTCAAGGGACAGAGGCAGGATTACTAACAGCTTTCCAACCCACTTTAGTCTCTCCCTTCATCACACAAACTCTCAGCAAAACAGACTCGAGCAAGGTCTTTGTCCTGGGTGACTTTTTGCTAAATAAGTTAGCAATGCTCTAGTTAGCAAAATCCCTTCTCCCCTGTGGGTGGGTTCAGGCTCAGTGGAACTCTACACAGGGCTGGGACAGAGCTGGTGTGAGAAATGCTGAGAGAAAAGCAGGGGCACTTTTAAAACCTTAATGCAGCCAATACCCAATGTGTGGCCTCAGACTTGCYGGGGAGATAAAGAAACATTTTGATCTGAATCAGAAAAATCTGAAACTGGTCCCTCTTTTTCTCTCCCTCACAGCTGAGCAGACAGAATAAGCTGTCCACCTTCAGAGTATGAGTTGACTTTGCCTTTCAAGAAGAACATTTGTTTCTTCTGCATGAAATTTATTAATAAATGTGTTTTTCACAGCAATCTTAACGCCTAAAAATAGGTTTTTCTAGAGACTTCTATGGRTGCTGTAGGATCATGCAAAAAGGAGCAGGTGTATGTGAAAACTTATTGCAAATTCTTCCAGACCAGACTCTTCTTTTTTTAAAGAAAGAAAAAAAGAAAAAGCTTTTTCTTATTCCCATCATACAGTGAAATGAATCTTTAGATGACAGATACTGGACTTTGACAGGCATCTCATCTTGTATTGAGGCTGGTGACAGTCTAAAAGAAATTGCTCGTCTGAGTCAACAGCCAGCTTCTCCTGTGTTTGTCTTTGGTGCTAATTTCATTTCTTTGCTCTGTTTTCCTGGAATCTGGGCACGCACACTGACCTGATAAATAACTGAAGCTGGCAATAAAGATAAAGGAAAGTTCTACACTTCAGAGGTCAAGCTAGCCTCCAAATCATATTCGCCCTAATGGAGAACAAATTCAACACTACCAAAAGTCAAATGAATGTTTAGTCACCTGAGAAAATACCATTATAAGCTGAAATGAGCTCTCATTATTTTTTCCATTTTATTTCTTTAATTTCTCCTTGGCTTCTGCTACAAAACTAAAAATAGGGGCATTAGTCACAGGGTACTTCAGAGGCACCCTCAAGGCAGAAGCAAGGTTCTAAGGTAAATCACAGCTGGTGACTCTTAAAATGGATGAAATCGCTTGCATTAGGCCTTCAGGATGCATATTTTCATTTAGTTGATTTATTCCTATTGTTTAAGCTGTGATGTGAAGTGGCACAGGCACGATGGAGCCAGGCTGATGAGGAGCTTTATAGCGAGCTGTCAGGGCAGAAAATCCCATTGCCAAGAGATCCTTCCCTCAGGGCTGCSTGTGAGGATGGTGCAGCACAAAGCTGAGAGGATGATTTAAAAGGGGAAAAGCAGAACAGAAGATGGGGAAATAGGCAGGTAAATCACCAGACACGCTGCTGGCACTGGACCACCTCGGTGCAAACAGCTGAAGAGCTGGGCAGAGGCAGAGCCAGGTGGGCTCTCTTTGGGGTGAGTGGGATGTCCCAGCCCCTCATCCTGCCCTGCTCAGCTGCTGATTTGTCTCCAGAGGTTTCCCTTTCCCATATGAGCCGGTCCTTTCCCTCTCTCCCCAGCCTGGGAAGTGCTGGTGACTTGTTTCCCAGTTGTATCCATGAGCCTCCATCTGTGTTCCCACCTCCTCTGAGTGTGTGAATGCAAAGGCTGGGGGCTGTTAAATGCATTATTTCTGACAGCCACACCTGTTGATTCCCAAAAGGTAATCAGTAAATACCTTTTTCTGTCATTGCTGATGTCACCAGGTTGCATTTCATGTCATTGTGTCACTAGCATCCCATAAAGGGCCTCCTAAGGGACCTTGGCAACTATAAGGTCTTTYATTAATAGAAATGCTTCTTTCTGGAGAAATAATGAAACTAGCAGGGCCAAATCATATTTTAATGGCATGTACAAGACTTCTTCTTGCAATTTATACCTTGGAAATCCCTTAAACCACGTTTGTTTTGCAAAATGTTGGAAGAGAGTAGGGAGTTASTGCAGAAGGAGGTATTAGCAGGGACTGGGGGAAAGCAGAGAGCCTTTTATGTATCCCACTGTGCCCCTGTAAAATCTCAGCACTGTCTTACCTCACTTGATGTATGTTTGTWACTTCTGTGGGCATAGGAGCCTTAATTGGTTACGGGAACTTTTCCGCTCRGTTTAAGTGCAGTTGTGGAGCTCATCAAGAGCAGTGCAGAGCTTTGTCTGCACACAAAGGATGAAATATTCTGTGTTTTTTCTGTGTTCTGTGGGTGTCCATTATTTATTCTAGAAATATCTTCATAATGAAACTTCATSTGATTTGTTCATGATGGCAAAAGTGATTGTGGATGATTGACTTGCATGTTAATGTAGTGCATGGAGAGCGTGGACACATCAGCAGTGTTTGGCTTTCTGTGCTACAAAACATATGCACATCATAATAGAGCTGTCAGCAGCTTGTAATGGAATTGACTTCACTTAAACTGACTTTTTTCACCTATGCAAGATAGTGTGTGGGTTTTATAGTGAGTTACATTGGATCAGCTAAGTGAGAGCTGTCTTGCTGTATTTTGTGGCTTTTGTTTATCCATTTGTGTTGCCTTTGTAATGGGAATTCATTTGCTAGAACTTTCCTGTAAATTGCAAATGCAAAATCCTCAAACCAAATCCCCAAGCTACTCCATGCTCTTGTTTCCACAAAATAAATATATATGCAGAAGAACAATTTTATTTTAGTTAAAATTATTTTCTCTTCAGGAAGAAAAATCGAGGTGATCTCATGGTTTGTTTCAATATTAACAKGCATTGATTTATCAGATGTCTTAGTTTTTGGCCAGCTGTATACAAAGGTCAGCAAGAGAGGTAATGTGCTGTCCTGGACACTTCTCCATAGATCAGCAGCAGGAATAGAACTAAAAAGACTGCCCTTCAGACTTTAATAAGAATATCTGTGAAGATTGCATTTTGGCTTMTAGTACAATATTTCATTTTCCTCCGTTCTTTGGAATCTTTTCTAACAATGCATCTGTGTGTACATTTTGTGGTTTCAAACATATTTTAGGTCACTCAGTCAAGTGGCGCTAAAAAAAAAAAGCACCAACAACAAATTTAAAATGCTGCTGGTAAATGGGTGCAACAGCTCATCTGTTAAACAAGCTGTTACMAAAAAAAATGTCACTGGTACTGTGGATGGCAATCATGGCTACTGAAAATGTTAGTTCAGCTCCATGTCACCAGTGCCATCAGGTGGCTTTGAGGTCACCCYGCTCTGACTGGCCATGTCTGTTCCAACAGCAAAGATAAAGTTGTTTTTCCTGTCCCTGTGTTTAGCATGGCCCATACCAACCCAACAGCCTGCTGATAACGGGTAATAAATCTCAAAACCTCAACCATTCAAAGCAAATCCTTAGTTCTCACCCAGAACTCTTTTTTGATCTTAGAGTTTTATTGATCTTAGGATGGAGCTGCATTAAGTGCTGGGTTCTTATTCCAGCCATGCAGTAGAACCAGATGTCTTGGAAGCTGAAGGCAAGAGAAATTTCTGGAGCGTTGTTGATTTTAATTTTCTTCCCGATAATCTATTCCTGGCTGGTCAAGTATTCACGAAAAATATTTGCAGTGGTGAGAAAATGCTCTATCAATACCTGAATCCTGATATCAATACCTATTAATACCTGTGTCAACACTCCCACTTGGGTGAGAAGGGGCATTCTCTGCTGGCAGGTAACAGGATAGGCACYCAGCAAGCACAAACTGCATCCCTGAAAATTTCTGTCACCCTGCCTGGAGTGGCAAATTGTGACTTTAGTCTTYTGAGCTGAAAACTCAGAGCTGGCCATTGCTGCTTTAGCTCAGAGTGTGCAGAATTGTGTAGAAAATWTCATCACTTTTATGTTAAGTGAGTGGAAAAGTGCAAATAACGGAATATGCAGCAGTTTTTTAAYTCTCTTGAGGACAAAATAGATCTGTATAAGCTCTGCTGGAAGTTATTGCCAGTGAGGCCAAATTTCATGAAAAAAACAGCTCACAGAAAGTGTTTGCTGATTTTAAACTCCTCTAAAGGATCTAACTGCCCAAAGTTTTTGTGCTGACACATTTGCCATCAACAGCTCCATGGAAGGGTGGCTCAGAGTAAAACCTGTCGGTGGGCAGAATAATGGATTTAATATGTTCAACRCCATTAATTGTATCTGCTGTTTACTTAGTGTTTTACAGGGTCAAATCATCATCCTAACTGATTTATGCAATGATTAACTTCTTTTATACTTTCTAACCTTGAAGCAGGACACTAAAATGCTACATCTCATGTGACCCAGAAAGTCAGAGGCAGTGAGGGTGATCCCACAGTCACCAGAGGCACCTGGGGCTTGTTCCTCCTCCGTTTTACTGTTCATGGACACCCCCATGGCCAAAATTTAATTTAGGTAATCTTTCAAGAAAAGATAAACTCCTTCTGTGGGTCTGATTAAAGAGAATTAGTGTAAAGAACAGCCAAAATTATTTCAGGATTAATCAGAAATGTGTAATTCAGCTGGGAGAATTGACACCCAACAGCCACTGACCCACAGAGGTGAACTCAGAGCAGCAAACAGCCACCAACAGTTTAAATTCTCTTTATGGCCACCTTGGGAGCAGTCTGCATTCTTGAATATGTTAAGCAGCTGTGAGTAATGAACAAACTTGTAAAAATTAATATGGTTTTTTGGAGGGACAGTTAATGAGCTGAAGACTGGCTAAATTTATTGAATAAGCAATTTATTTAATGAACAGTTTGACTCAAAGGTGTGATGCCTCTGCTGTAGCTCAAAGCTGGACCTAAGGGGCCTTTTTTATTTTACTCCAGTACAAACTGTATATTTTTGTGCTGCAGCAGGTTTCTGGCCTTTTCAGCAGGATGTGAACAGTTGGATAATGACAGCAAGCAGAGTGGGAACTGTGGGRTTAAATTCTGGAGCAGCACCACTGCAGCCAGGATGGAGCGAGAATAAAAAGGGGATTGGACTTGTAATTGCAGTGGCAAAAACATCCTGATGGGAGGGAACTCATACACCACCCTTCAGGCTGTAAATTAAACTTTGTCAGTGGCTCAGGTGAAGCTTTTTTTTTTGGAATAAGAAAATGAAAAGTTGAAGATTCTCTCCTGTGTCCTGCTGCTGCCTGTCCTGGGTGGATCCGAAGCTGCCCTGGTGCAGAATTTGTCCCAGACAGAAGTTTGATCCATTTGGGCAGCTCTCGTGCATTTTTCACTCCTTGTGGACACTTCCAGCCCAGCCATGGTGCAGACACATAGCAGGGGATGATGGAGCCTGTTCTCATGATGGGCTGTTCAAAATTAGCTTTTCTCCAGAGTCTGGGACTGATCAGTAGCTGCTCGGCTTGGCTGCAGAATCCCATACAGTAATTCCTKTTCTCAGCCTTCCTGTGCTTAAAGCTGGATCTTCTGGGAGAAGAATTGAGCTTTCTGTGGATTTGCTGGTGCCTGCAGTGGTGTTCCAGAGGAAATGACTGACCATAACTCACCCATAAAAACCAGGCAGGGCAAATCCACAAACGAGCTGTGCCATATCGTGCCAAGGATGGCTCTTCCTTGCCTCTGCAGCGTGTGAAAAGTAATAAAAAATACAAAATATAACTGTTTTACAGCCATGGGGATATCTGCTCCAAGTTAGTAAACAGGACTAATGAGTGATKGTTCTGTTGATTAAAGACACACAGCACTGTGGACTGTTGAGAGAATCAGCCAAGAAGAAAATGTCCTGAGCTGTTSTAGCCCTGAGTGGAGGTGCAGCCTCTGGAACTGGGAAAGGGTGTGTTAAAGAGTAGAAAACAGATCGAACAGCTCCTGGGGAGGAATATTTGGTGCTGGTTAAATGGTCAACCTGCAGGGAGATAGGGAAGGAAAAGCTGCATGCAGAAGGATGAGGACAGATWTTACAAGAAAAAGAGATTTAGTTGTTAAAAGCAGGACTATATCCGAATCAAGTCTTTTTTCATATTTAGAAAAAAAAAGAAAAAAAGAAAAGAAAACCCAGAGTGAATAAAGCACCAATTTTCCTACATTTTAAATGAGATCTAAAAAAGAACTCAGTAATGGCATTGGTTGCCATGGTGTTTAAAGGTRCAGCTCCACAGACACTTCAAATAACAGGAGATGCTTTTATCTGCCTATGTGGCTGAGTTAATTTTCATCTGCTGGAATTATTCATTTAGTTTGCTTTAATTATTCTATATTGGCARTATCATAACAGGGCCTGATCCTGCTGTCTTAATACAGACAGARCTCTTTCTGACTCCAGAGGATGAAAGAAAGATGAAATGCAAACCAAACTACTCAGGAGAGGCAAATGGGAACGCTGTGGCTCTGGGCTGGCAGAGATATCACAGAGGTCAGTTTATACAGTGGTTAGGGCAGAACTGGGCAGAGAAACACCCTCCAGGGGTGTGCAGGTGCCTGGAGCATCCATAGGAGAGGAGCTGTGTCCTGTTGGGGGGCTGTTGGGGTTGGAAGATCCTCTCTTGTGTCCTACCAGGTTTTGCCCCTGTTTTGCTAAATCAGTGATGTCCCCAGCTGGGTCAGGGGATCTTGGTGAWGCTCACAAAACCTGTCCCTTGCTTTACTCACCTCCAACCCTGTGCCAAAGAGGTTTTTGACCTCAATCCTTTTGCTCTGTGCCACTGGGATTGGTTATTGACCAAATAAAAAGGTGCTGGTTAGACATCCAAATCCCTAAACTGCAGTTACATTGTCAACCCCTAAACTTTGGCTTGAGTTTTGAAGTGCTGAACACTTGATTTTTCCCTTGGCTTTCATTGGTACCTGCTGGGAGGCTGCTGACATCAGCCCTGCTTGAGTGAAGGCCAAAATCCCTGCCCCTGCCCTCCAGATTGCAGCAGCATCCCTGTGCCCACAAAGAGCCTGGAACGTGGTTTAGATTTTGGCTCCTCTACCCAGGTTATTGGGTAATAACCAATCCTGTGCCTTATCACCTTTGTAYCCCATCAGCTCAGCTCCCTGTCCCCTCATCCCTTGGCTAAGCTCACAGCCATCTGTACTGGCATTGCATCTCTAAACACWAATACCTCTTTCCTGTGCTTGGCTTTACTTAAAACACAGCAGTGACCCAAAAGAGGAAAAATTAGAAACTGATGATGTGAGATGATGCAGCCCYGTGTAACTATAATATGGCTGTTGCTTGAAACAGGATATCAATAAATACATTTATAGTGTTTTCTCCCAAAATAATAGTTGTCACRTAATCTGCAATGAAATGGCTTTCAGAGCCTCTTTTCCAGCACCCTGTCTGTGCTTTATTTTATTGATGTTTTTCCTTGTTCCCCTTAGAAGCATGAGTCAGGAACCCTCTGTTATTAAAAGCAGTCCCAGTTGCACACACCTTTCATTTCCTTTGGATTACATTAATTGCCTGACAGCTAAAAGTGATCTGGGTTTTTCAGTCTTCAGCTCTGGACCGCAAGAAATATTTACCAGCTACAGCCGATTTATAAAGATGCCACTGAGATGCCTTGAGACTAACAATCAGAAAACACAGMGGCAAAACAACACTATTTTTCAAGGTTAAATGCTCAGAATGCTAAAAAAGGAATTGCACATAATAAAGCCAAACAAAGGCTTGGATTCAGCCCATATTTTCCTCTACTTGTCTCACATGAAAAGAAAGGTGCCAGTGGTTCAAAAATGATGGTGCAATATCATGCAACAATTAGAAATTTAATAGGGGGGCTTTAATTTTAATTTAGGTTTGGTTTTGTGGTTCAAATGTCTGTTAGTGTATTGCAGAGTCATTTCCCTGTCACATGCCTGGCTCTGTGTCTTTGTCAGATTTGAATGGCTGGGTGATGCCACACAAAGAGCAGCTCACTTGGAGGAGAGATTGACCATGCTGATGTTGGCAGCCTGGAAATCAAACCTGCCCTGCACAAAGCCGACTCATTTCCTCTCCCTGCCCCCATTTCCCAGGTGTRAAATGCAGGTAATAGCACTCCTCATTCCCAGGAGAATAAATGCTCTGAGAGGTGCTCAGGCACGATGGCCTCAGGAGAGGGGTTTGGGCAGAGGAAACACCCTGTGGGTGTGCTGGGAAGGCAAAGATACCAAATTTGCAGGTTTAAATTCATCATCAGCTCCTTTTCAGTCACAAATTTAACAGGTTTGATTCTCATTCAGCCATAGCCACCATTTCTTGTGTATGAAAAGATCCATCTTGAGGCCCTGCATCACTGGCAGAGATGCTGCTCTTGGGCCATGGATGTACTCTGGTCTTTCCCCTTCCCTTGGAGCAGAGACTGAGATCCCCATACACCCTGCATGAAGATATTCCCTGCCTTGAAGTGTCTTCAAGTGAAAAAATGAAACTTTAACTTCACAAAATAGTTTTACTGATCTTGGTGTAATTTATAAGTCAAATGCAATGCTCTGTGCACAAACACAATAGAATTGAACCATTTAAAATGGGCAGTAATAGCCATTCTGTAGTGATGCCCAGTGAGAAGAGGTGATGTAAAGTATTATGAATTCTTGCCTGAGTGACCTTGTAGCAACTGTTTGTGCTTGCCAGSGTTTCAGATAAATGCTGCACACTTACATATTTATAAATTATTGTCATTGGAAGGGACAGGGCTTGCTCACAGGGGACACTTGGAGCAGCACACCCGATCCATCCTGCAGTTCTGAGAGCCAGGGAGAAGTGAGCAGCCTCCCAAGGTCAGTGGGGATTTTATGTGACAGGGGTGCCCAGCATCCTGACTGTCCTGGCTTCATTTGGAGGCCATCAGATAGGCTGGCAGCAGCAGGGAAAAGCTGGAACTGGGGATTTTTTTCTTCCCATCAGTTCCTCTCTGAGCCTAAGAGAGGCTGCTGTGGGCCAAGTCATCTTCCTGGAGACAGCCAAAACTGCCCCCAAAGGTGGCTCAAGYTTTCTCAGTGGTGAGGGAACTGCTGAACCCTTTGCTGCTCTCTGAATGACATCTCTGCAGCACCACAAGMCTGTGCTGGGAGCAGCTTTGGATCCCACCTTAACAAGGGAAAAGGGAGTGAAAGTCCCACGGTGCTTTAGCCTTCACTGATAACATCTGCCTGAGTGTGTGTGTGAGGCTGAGGCAAATATCCCAAATACTTTAAGGAAATACATCAGTACTATGAATCAGAAATACCTACTGGGGCTTGAAAATTTGGTTTAAACTCTTGTATAAACTGCAGATCTTATGAATTTTGTGTGGGTATATCATATTGTGACTCCAGGTTTATTCTTCTGTAATGAATATGGAAAGCAGATTTTCAGTTCTCAGTGCACTAAAACATCACACCTGTTATTTTCTTATTTTCCTCCCTCTGCCTTTTMAGTTGGAATGAAGCTCTCTACCTTGGAAATGTCTGTGTGGGCCTTCCAAGCCTAAGKCTGGCTGCAGTAAATCCTGCTGCATCCATTTCTTTAACCCCTAGAAAGAACAAATCATGTGAATCATTGCTCAYGTGAATCTGCAGCACTGATTTTGTCATTGTTCTCAGCCCCAACTTTCATTGCTTTTGATGATTCAACTCAAACYCTTATCACGTGTTCCCATTTAAGAAAAGGCTTTGGGAGACTTAAATTCTTCTTTAATCCTACCTCCAGCTAACAAAGTACTCTGAAGCTTTGGAGCAGAGGAAGTRTGTGTGTGTGTGCATGTCTGAGTAGGCTGACCTGCTCCAGAGATCGTTCCTTCAGCTTTGCCTGATCTGTTTACAGATTCTGTAAAACCAGAGAAGGATTAKACCCAGTGATCTTTGGCTCCAAATGTTTAAGTCATCTCTAAACTGGAGATACCTCAGAAATTATGAGGGAAATGAACGCTGCTTTTGCAAATACACTGAATATTGTCTATTTAACACATAATTAATGGTTAAAACCAATTGCTTTCCAGATCAGATATTCAGGAAGAGTATTTGTGCTTGTGGAGGTCTGCCCATGGGGACTTTCATTTTYGTTCACTTGTTCTGTTAACCTGAAGTGATCAGTTAAATTGCTAAATCCCTGTGTATTGGGGGAGGATGGGGAGGAAATGGTGTGTARGTTTTGCACAGTTAATCAAAACTCCTCTGGGGCTTTGAAGAAATCTCTGAGTTGGAGATATCCTCCTCCTTCACCCTGCACACGAACAGAACAGTCCAGCAGTCAGTTCTGGGCTCTTTTGTGTTCTCAGTGCCTCAGCAGCAAATCCCTGCATCAGTCCCCCTTCTCCTGCTCTGTGCTGCATAGGAAAGAGGGGAAATTCTTACAAATGGGGGAGATTTCCCCTGGAGAGGGTAGGGATTGTCAGCCTGGATGTCCCAATGAGGGMAAGGAGTAGTAAAGTCCTAGAAGGGCAGGGAAGAATTCTACGAGTAAAAAATACTGGTTATTTATTCAGTATATTTTCTCTACTTTAATAAAATTAGGGAGAGGTAGGAGATTAACTTACCTCCCTGCCTGAGAGGCACAATGCTCCAGGGAGAACAGACTTAGTTTCCAGAGCAGCCCTGAGATATGAGGGCTGGTTCTGATCTTCCCATTAGGGTGAAGAAATCATCCTCCCCCCGCTGCCGCAAACCAAATGAGCATCTCACTGARCAAATTTGAAGCAAATAGCTAATAAAATCTAAAATAAATGGGATTACTGAATCAAATCATAGAATGCAAAATATTTGTGTAATTGTGTAATTCAAAGCTGTTGCAATATTAATGAATTTTATAATAGAATGATTAAATGCAGGATTCATTTTCATTTTGCAAATGTGCTTAAGCCTTTAATCTAACAGGGTATTACCACGTAGGTAAATTTTGTTAAACCTTTCTGTGAAAGTATTTTATTTTAAAAAATCACAGCTACAAACCTCTTCCTGTTCCAAGCCCCCATCATCACTCACTGTTTTCCTTAGTCACCCTCTCATTGTTTTCTTTGTTCTGCTTTTCCCATTGTTTCTGGCTCGCCTGCTGAAGATAAAAGGACACAATATGCACCTGACACACTGAGCAGTGCAGAACTGAGGATAGAGCTCAGCACAGCTGAAGTCCACTTGCCTAAAGCACCTTCTTATTCAAATCCTGACTTTTCTTTTCCTGCAGTCTGGTGTAGGCTCTTGCATAAAGAGTTTTTTTTCCCCTGAATAATCTTGCTGTTCACCATGAACTGTTTCAGGAGCAAGATCATACTCAATGGCAGGAAGTGTGGCAAAAAGTAGCCCCAGGAGAAGCAGAAAAATCTAAACTCAATTTTAATTTATCTCAACCACTGTTTATTTAAGTTTTGTTTATACATGCTGAAGAGCAAGCACAAGCAGAGTGTTTTTTTCCTACGAGTTTTTTGGATCATCTTCTCTTCAACAGGTTAAAAAAAAAAATGATGCTCAAACACCTTTGTGTTCCTTTTGAAACCGAGGAAAGCTCCAGAACTCCAGTCCAGACTGAGCAAAATTGATTGCTCCTATCTCATGTCTGGTAACTAATGGAGCCTTGCCTTCAGTTGCTCTACAGAGCTTTTGTGCTGCTGTAAATCACTGCTCTTGTCAAGATGGAAAAGTTTTGAGCTTTGGTGCTCAGCAGTGCAGGGCTGCGGGCTGAGCTCTGCTTGATCCTGGCTGGGAGGGGCTCAGATTTCTCACTGCAGCCTTTATGGCAGCACAGAAGTCCAGGCTGGGGTTTTGTGCTCTGTGAGGGGGTGAGGTTGAGGTTGCCCAGCCCTCTGAGCATCCTTCCTATCAAACATTTTGTGTTTGACTCTGCTCCTGGCCAAGCCACAAAACTGGAGCCGTGTGTAGGAGAATCTCTGCTGGGTACTGGAAAACCAGTGAGGAAGGAATGGATGAATCAGGCCTRGAAATGTGTGTAGGTTTTTGCTGCCAGGGGAATTAATTATCTGAACAAGTKACATTGGATTCATTGTGCTGGATTCATTGTCACGTGAAGTCCTTAAATCAAAACCAGATGCTTGTTCTGAAAGTAAAATTGTTTGTTGAGGAAGGACTTATTGGAGGAATTGCTGTCACATGCAAGGTGRAGAAATCAGAGACCATTGCAGTCCCTTTCAGCACTAAAATGGATGTGAATCGGTGCAGGAGTTCATGGGCTGCCCAGCCATGAACTGGGTGTTGTTACTAAGATCATGTGAGATGTCTCTGTGCTTTTCACTCCCCGCACTCACACCCATCCTGTCCTGCAGCACTGCTCCTCTCCGCTCCTTTGTGTCTCCATACACCGATAAAAAAGGGATTGGTTGTACTTTTTATGCACTATTCCTCCAAAAATACTGTGTATCATAGAGAGGACCAATATCATCCCATTCATCTTCACAACATTGCAATCACTCCACCACCTCAGGAAGGTGTGGGCACCTGTGTCCGAGATGGGCTGAATCACAATTCAAATAACACTCAAAATGCTTTGGTGCAGGAAAATAAAAACCTTCCTACAGCAGCTCTAATACCTGCTGGAAATGTCTTTTTGTCATAATGGAAATACAACCTTTTGTTTTTAACACCAATAAGATGATGTGGTAGGATTCTTTGCATTTTGATGAAAGGATCTGTTGAAATCACTTGATTCACCAAACAAATTGAGATATTAGCAGATCTAAGCTGTGCATGGACCTGCAGCTCCCCTTTCACTCCTCACAGCAGCAGAGCAGGGGTTGCTGTCGTTTTCTGTCGTACACAAACAGACTTTTGTGCATCCATTTGTAAATATCAAACAAGATTTTGATTTCCAGCTTCAAACCCTGAACACACCAGCCTGGGACTGAAGTTCCTTGAAAGACAGTGGGTGCTATCACCATGCTATTGCCTCTTAGGAGGACAGCAGTAAAGAAATTAATTTTGGGGGAAATGCAGGTAAAAAGAAACCCAACMTCATTCCAACCCAGGTGTTTTATTCAGCCTGAAATGAATAGCTGATTGTATTTTTGAATGATCTAAGCCTTCTACTTTTTGCTTGGAAAAGAAAGAACAAAATTTCTGTGGAATGTAATATCAGTAATGAATCTTGAAAACATAAAGTGAGGCCAGCAGGCTTTCTGTGCTTCTCCCTCTTTGATTAAGTACTTGCTGAATTCAATCCAAATTTGCAAAGCACGAGTTTGCTATTAATTCAGCTTTCCTTTTGCCCAGTTTACAGCACTGGATTAGAGGTGGTAGCTCAGTKCTTGCTGCCAGCAGACAAAGAGATCAGGAGGAGTCTGAGCTGGTCCTGGGTTCTGGGGACAGAATGCAGAGTCAGATTKGCCCCTGCAGGGGTTTTGACTGTGCAGTAATGGCATCATGGGCATCAGGTTTTAGGATCAGCCATGTGGTTTGTGCCTGTTTATGTTCATCAAAGGTCTGGCAATGCCCAGGACTGCCCAGGCAGCTTACWGGGTAAGGTGTGGCTGCTCAGTGATGTTTGATTCCCTTGTCCCAACACTCAACACTGTGGTAATACCAAGTTCTATTTCCTAACAATGTTTTTTTAAAATAACATTTTTTTTTCCTCCTCAAGCTCAGTTTTGCACTAGAAATTATACCAACTGGTAAATGAGTTGCAGGAGCAGACAGGGCTAATTGCACCTGTCTGACAGTGCACATTTTAGCTCTCTGAGCCTTCAAAAGGCTATGAACTCAAATCACAGCCTGTGAAACAGCAAATGGGAAGCCTCTCTGGAAGTCAGGTGTTTRCTGGGTATGACTGAGCTCTTCCTGAAGCTGTTAAATCAGTGACAGGTGATGGGCACTGCTGGAAATTAGGCTGTGAGAATTTATATCTCAGCTCTCAGAGAGGCCTCTGGAACRAGCAACCCACCCTCAAACACAGCCACTGCTCAATTTAGGTGTTTTCCTTTTCACACACATTTTTCATCAAAAAAAGTATTTGGACATTCCTGTCATTTTTTTTTTCACTTTTCCTCATTGTGTATGCCCACCTTGCCTCTCAGTTCTGGCTGGGTGGGTTTTTTTGTTRTTATTCTCTCCCAGACCAGCACATCCCTTGGATGGGCAGTTTGGCYACGAGTGCAGCAGGGGAGGAGAGGKGAGGGGGGAGAAGAAATCTTGGAGATGGGAACAGGGAATGGTCTGARCAGGCTCAGGGACCTGGGAGTGGTCTGAAGGARGCCAGAGCAGTCAGGYAGGGATCAGGAACTGCAGGAGAAAAGGAACTGCAAGGRACAATTCTCATCCAGTTCCCTTCTCTTTGTGTCCAAACTGATTGTCCAGAGCGGCGCTGTCAGAGTGGACACAGGAGTGAGGGTGAGGGGGGTCAGCTGTGACAGCAGSACCATCCTTAGAGAGAAGAGAGGTGTTCTCAGCCTGGAGCCTGGCAAGAGAGGAATGGCATGGAAAATGAGAGGTAAACAGAGCACTACAGGGGCTGAGATGCCATACTTGTGAGTGGGGATCTCAGGGAATGGAGGGGAAGAGTGATGGGGTCAAATTGCCAGGTGGCTGCCAATGGGGCCAAACTGAGCAGACTTTTCCCCCTGCATTGGCCATATTGAACTTATCTTCTTGATGTTCTGAGGTTTCCTGGCAATGGGGTTTGTTTCTCTTTGGCTCTGGTTTGTGTAACCCTTGCTGAAATGCTCCTGGGCATCCTTGCTTAGCTGACACTGTTGTCATTGTGTGCTGTCCAAGCTGGGAATGCTGGGCACAGCTCTCTGCTGGGTCAGTGCTTGGTTTGTGTGTGACACTGGCAGCCAAAGGAGGCTCAGCAGAGGRGCTGTGCTGTGGCTGGAGCAGAAATGCAGTGAGGGGGAAAGGGCAGGACTGTTCACAGCCCTGCCCCSTGAGCGCTCCTGTAGGCTCTGATGGATCCTGTACCTGATTTTGGGGCCAAATCACCCATCTTGAGAGTTGGCATCTGACACAGAATTCRCATTTTCTCAGCCCCTGGACAGCGTGGGCTCTAAGGACAAATGCAGTTTCACTGAAAATATGGCCCAGTTGTCATTTTGAACGGGAACAGAGCACCTTTGGGATGAATGGCCTTCTGCTKCTCCACTGAGGTGTTGAAGTGTTGGATGAGCATTTCAGAGCTGAATCCCTGGCACTGATCAGTACCAGGGCACACAGATCATGCCCTGAACCCTGTCAGCAAAGTGCCAGCCGCTCCCCCATGGACTGTGGCTCTTCCACCTGAAATTTCCACCACACCCCACGTGGCTCTTCCACCCGAACTTTCCCACTTTCCTGCTTTTTGCTTGGATTTCTTAGATGTAAGCATGGCTCTGCATTTGAGTGCTGAGTTTTGAGATGGCTCTGACACCCAAACACACATCCTCATGTATTTGTCCCCAAAGTAGGAGGTCCCATGGCTTTCTGGAAGTGGAGCTGTCAGTATTTCCCAAACCTGGGAACATCTGAGCACTCAAGTAACATTGGAAAGCACAAACTCTCATCCAGCTCTCCCTGTGGTCACACTAAAATGACTAATTAGGATTTCTTTAATCCCAAAGTTCTGAAAGAAGATACAGTTGGTTTAGGAGCCCGGTGACTGTACTACCTGGCATGAGGGAGGGATTTCTTCCTGCCTGTGTTCTGCCAGAAGAGCCTACAAGAGCTGACAGGTTTGGGCAGGAGAAGAGGAGCTCCGAGATAGGAGGGAGCAGTGACAGCCAAGCACCTCTTGGCAATCCAGCAGAGAAGCAGTGACATCCATTCTCCTTTTCTGGAAGAGAAGCAGGACAGAGTGACAGCAACTCTTTASATGACCATGGTGCTGTGAGAGAGACACAGCCCTGCCAGGTGGTGACACACCAAGGACACTGCTGCAGTGACAGAGGAGCGAGTACCTGGAACTGCTGCTGCCTCAGCAGAGAAAAATCAACCTGTTTGTGGCAGAGCTGCTCTGCTGCGCTGGGCTAACCCTCCTCYCTTGGAAGTACTTTGGTTTTATTGACAGCACAGGGAGACCTAGCATTAGRAACACTCAGCCTGCCTCTCAGGCAGCGTTTTCCCAGCAGTGGAAGCMAGCATTGGTCCAACCACCAAAAGCCGGCTGTGGAAACCGTGAGCTCATCTGAGATTATTTCATTTGGCTAGGCAGACGTGTTGCCTTTCTCCACGGCGGTGCTAATTCCTGTCGAAATGCTGTCCCTCGGAGCTGCAGTGCCTCTGCTCACACCGTGGGCTGCAGCTGGCTTTGCTGAGAGCATTTGTGTGATTGTTCCCTCATTTCCAGGCRCTGGCCCCAAGGCTGCCTTTGTCATCCACGCTCTCATTTGGCACCGAGATGTTTTCCCCTCAATTCCCCGGTCAGATGTTTACCGCGGTAACTCTGGCCACGGGAAGGCAGAATTAATGTTCCCTCTTGATGTTTTATCAGGGTATCACAGAGGAAGCTGAGGGAAAGGCTGGGGAGAGCCTCCAGAGGATCTGCAGCCCAAGGTGCTGCTCTGAGCAAGGATGGAGTCAGCCCACACAGCTCCCATGACATAGCACGCTCTAACTGCTCTCAGCAGCTGCACTCAGGGGTTTTTTGCACATCCAAAGGCAGCACATCTCAGTCCCCTACTACCTTAAGAAAATATTTTTCTTACTATGCAAAAAGAACCTTTGTTGCTAACAAAGCACAGCTGTTGGTTTTTTTCTCATCCTTTCTTCCTTCTTCTTCAGCCACTAGAACAGAACATAGCCTAGAGCTTATTATCCTTTAATAATGATGTTTAGTATATAGAAAGGCTATCAAGCTGTCCCATTCTCTTTCTTTTTTGTAGATCAARCAAAGTGAAGCCACTCATTATTGCTGGTTTTTCCAAATCTTTCCCCATTTTGTACTTTCCCMAAAAGCTCAAATCTCAGAGGAGGCTCAAAGGTGGATCAAACATCACTTCTCTTGGTTACTGGGCCCCATTYATTTAAACCAAGGCTTCTTTTTCTTTTCMTTTTGGGATRGTTGAACCTATAAATATAAGARGRAAAATCTGSAGACATGAAACTCTTGCAAACTAAAATCTGTCTGAATTCATACRAATTTTTTGACAAGCTAAGTTTGAGCAGCCCATCTTCCCATGCTCCAGCTCTCTTTCAGACACCGCAGGAAAGTTACTCAAGGCAAGAGTTATTTTCATCGTCAATGGTTTCTTCCTGGGAGCCTCCATCTGCAGGCAGTGCTGGCTGCAGGCAGGATTTCTTCCTCAGCCTCACTCTTCATTCTCARCTCTGTCCTCAGCATTAACTGCCAAAGACATTTGTTTGTTTCTTTACATAATCCATACATGCTCCTTTTGGAACCATGGTTTAAAAACAAAGAGCCACAGCCCAGCTATGGTAAAGGCATGATTTTAGCATGATGGATGCCATTTTYCATCCTGTTTGATGGGATTTCTTCAGCATCCTCACCTGCAATGCAAGCCTAAGAGATTTGCCAGTGTGCTGCAAGCACACTTTGTGCTTAGTGGGTGCACTCTGGGGGTCCAATCCTTCTGAGTGACAGTGATGGATCAGCCTGATCAGTAATCCTCCCACTGGCTGGAGGCACCACAGAGTGGTTAGAAAATTCTTTGCTGTAGAGAGGAACAATTATAAAGCGTTTTTAGGACAGCGAACGGAGTGTTTTTCACAGCTGGCAGTTCTTATTTATGACAAGTAATAATTGCCTCAGCTGAAAAAAGGCTCTGAAAAGGAAAAAGAAGGTGTTTTTAAAGGGAATTTGGGTTTGCAGGTTGGATTCTGCAGGTACTGGGTATAGCTTTGAGCCAAAGAATGCTGAGGGTGCTGAGGGGGATGGATTGGATGTGCCACAAGGTGCTTCCTCCCTGAGCTGGTGCCAGACCTAGAGATGTGCAGCCATGGCTTCACCAGATGAGGCTGGAAATAAGTGGATTTTTTTTGAGTTTGTG
>NW_026623375.1:46442-49215 GCF_030028575.1 Malurus melanocephalus | reverse complement strand
GGTTCTCTCTAGAACATTCATTTCTAAATATGAGAAAGCATGGGCTGTACAGTCGTGTACAGATTCCTAGGCTGAAGAGGGTGTAATTACAGAAACTCCTTCTGAAATTGAAAGAACTGGRCACTAACATGATACACGGGCTTCCGAGCCTGTGTTTTCTGTTAAAGAAATTTATGAGGTGTGTTTGGAGCTAAAGGATACATCTGAGTCACTCACGTGTAAATGTATGTTGGAATTCARAAGACCTGAGCTCCTGTGGCTTCACATGGATTTTTTTCCCGGCAGCACTCTCATAAACTACAATTTTCCTTAAGAAATTATAAGACTTAAAATATATCTGTAATGCTGTGAGATTATAAATATCATGGCCTTTGAATTTGGACTCAACAGAACAATTGTTTCTGGGCATTGTTTCTCAGTTGGATGGGTTCTGTGAGTGCTGTTTAAAATATAACACATTTTTAAAGTGTCCTGGCAAATACTTTTATTGAAAAATTTTCCAATGAATCACCTGACAAAACTGACAGCCAGCAATGAGCAAACAGGGAGATTGCTTTGCAGGGTGGGGGTAAATTTTYTCCAGTCCTTTTGTTGAGCTTCCCTTAATGGGAAGAGAAAATCTACCGAGGCATGTTGTCCATAGTGTCTCTGTAACACATAAAGCTCTTTCCTTTCTTCAAAAGACAATTAATTTTTTTGAAGAGAATGTTGTATAGCCTATTTAAAATAGAAATGATACATTTTCTATTTCTTTGCTGCATGGCAAGCACGGGTTCCACATACCCTTGGCTGAGAAGAAAAGGAAAGCAGAGGAGAGCTGCCAGGACAGTCCTGTGAGTGTAGGAATGCTCAGGGAGTGTCCCTGCTCCGTGGCTGGAAGGTTTTTGTTCCCAAACATCACCAATCTGAYTTTCACTCCAGCCCCTGCTGCGTCTCTGCCCCTGCATGGGCACAGGGGAAAGGGGAAGATTTTATTGCCTTGGCTGTGACATCTGGGTTGGTGACATCTGAGGAGTGGCTGGCAAAATGTGAGCACCCAGCGAGGCATTGGGCTGGGCTCTTATTCAGTGGATTTGTGAATTATTCTCTGCAGAGATCCTGAATCCTATGGTGTCATATGACGTTCTGGGCAGTATTTCAAGACAAATAAATAAATGGGAACAGTAATCATTGCCTTGCACTTTTCTCTCAGCTGCAGGATTTTGGGAACCCCCAGAACAGATTTCTTCTMGGCCTTCACTTGTGAAAGTGCCTAGAATAGGGAGAGAAAAACAAGCAGTTGGCTCTAATAAAAAAGGACAGTTAAGCTTTCCATTAGATCTCACACAGAAAAAGCCCAAAGCACCCCAATTTCACATCAGTATTAAAAACCCATAACAGCAAAGAGTTTCCTGGAATCTAAGATGCTTTGGGCTCTTTAGAAAGAAGTCAGCAGGACTTTCCACATGCTGTAAATAATATGTTTTATGGGCTTCCTTGGGCTGAGGCCTCTCATCATTGTTTTCTGCTGACACCTTGGAGATTTTCTGGATCTCTGTGTTCCATTGTACAGCTGACTCTTTCTGAAAAAGCCATTTTATTGACAGTCTATAGGGGCCTTTCTTGGAAGAGAAATAAGGAAGATATCTTTACACCCTTCTGTCTGCCTGGCTGTGTTTGGGGTCACACGGGGACACCTGACTTTGGGTTCCAGCCCTMTCCAGAAACATTTCCATCTGACATCTCGTGCAGGGGTCCAGGCAGAGCTGTGCCTGCTCAAATCAGCTGAGGATTCTGCTTTTACAGTGAACAGCAGAAATTATTTTAAATCTCATGCTGCTGCAGCTGCAGAACCGGATCAAAAATGGTCAGGAATAATACTATGCTGCTTTTTGTCTTAGGAGTCTCCAACAAAATAAACCTCCCACCTACTCCTTTCCCAGAGCTCGGTTTTCAGAGGCAAGAGGATCCCAAAACAGGCAAAACACTCCGATGGAGGGAAGGAAACATAAATGTAAGGCCCCAAAGTGTCTGAAACATTAATATTAATAGTTTTCTTTTACATTTTTTTTAATGTGAGAGAAATTTCTGTTAGAAAGGGGCCATAAAATAATGAAAGGCTCTCCAGTGTACCAGCATGTGATTTATTATGCCCAAGTGTGCTTTGGATCTCCCTAAATGCGGCCAGGCAGTGGCTTCTGCTGTTAGGATGCAAAGGTTTGAGCATGAGAAACAAAACTCTGAGACAGATTTTTGGAASCTGGAAAATAAAAACCACCTCTGCAGGGGGTTCTGTGGTTTTGCTGAGAAAGCAGGCAGGAGGAAGCCTGGCATGGGGAGGTTGGGCATGGACAGAGAGAGGGGGAATTGCCTGGGACAGGGGGCAGCTCTGCCCCTCCAGAGGGGACTCGAATTAACTCGAATTAGGCTTTGCTTCTCTCTGAGACCTGACCTGGGAGTGCAGCARTGTTGCAAAAGGAAGATAACAACCAGCTGCAGTAGGAATTGCCTTGCTGGAGGAGAAAGTGTGAAATAGTTTTAATTATACCTCCGGAACCAGATACAATGTACAGATATTACATGATGGGTTTATCTACCGCACCAGGGATTTCCTATTTTGCTTAATAAATGTTATTTTCCAACACAGGTTGCTGTTTGGGAGTGGGGAGAGTAAGACACTGAACATTGCAGAGTTTTTTACAACTTTACCCGTTTCTGGATGGAGACCTGAGCCAATGATTTGCTTGCAGCCTTTATAAACACAACCTTTTGGCAGCCAGTCAGGTCTTGGCAG
>NW_026623375.1:0-46231 GCF_030028575.1 Malurus melanocephalus | reverse complement strand
TTTCCAATTATGATTTTTTAACCTCTGGCTAACTAAGTATGCTGGGTAATTATTTGATTACTCGTTAAATAGAGTTTCTCGTGTAGACCACACACATTTGGTTTATAGTTGATTTAAATACCTATCAGGTTACTTTCTTGTTGTTTTTTTTGTTTGGTTGGTTTTTTTTTGCCAGGGCTGTATCTGCCACTAAATGACCTTGTGTCCGTTTCAGAACCAGTACTAATAACTCAAAAACATCAATGCACAAGTCAAAATGCAGTCTAACACTTGGCTCTCTTTGGTAAAAGGAGCATCTCCTCGGAAAGGTGATGCAGAGGCTGGTGCTCCTTTTTGCCTCACTATTTCTCCTGTTTCAAGGGGAAGAATGTGCCCATGTGGGGAGAATTTGAAATGACTGCAGGAAGGGTGTGTGGGTTACCTGCCTTGTGCCTGTCTGCCTAATCCACCTSTAGCTGTTCCAAGGGAGGAAATGTTGACAAATTCCAGCACTTTTTTAGAGCAYACTGTAATGTAAAACCTAAAATACATTTGCTATTGTTTTCTGCTGCCCTGGGTATAGCTCTGGWCCTGGAATAGTATCAAGAACAATTCCTCTGTTTACAGTTTAAACATGAGCTATAGAGTACTTACTCCAACTGCCAGTTTCCTGGGAAAAAGGTTTGCAAAGACCATCTATTATCTTGGCTGCAAAGAAAGYAAACTCTCAACCGCATATGAAATTAAGCGATTCTTTTCTAGCAGTTGGAGTTTGGGTTTGGTGATAATAAGTGTGGGTTTGTGATTTAATAGGTCATTACCTACTTTGCCCATAATCRCAAAGTAATAAATAACTATTGGCAAGATGGATAATAGCTAGGTCTGAGAGGCATGAAAAAGATAAAGCAATAGGCACAAAAACATACTTTATATTCATAGAAAATGGGTCCCAGCCAAGAAATGCGATCTGAACTGATAGGAGAGCAGATTTTTATTAGATGCCTCTGATTTGGGGAATGGCTGAACATCTACTTTCACAAGAGCTGGTTGTCTTTCCAGTTTATRAAAGGAGTTTTGGACATGTTACATAGAGTATCCCTTTCTGAAGAAGTAATTCCATGTCTCATGGACCCAGACCATGGGCCCATGGACCTAGACTTCCCTCTGAAAGACCACACCAGATTTTTGGGCCAAATSAATTGAAAATTGTCAATGCTTCATTGTTTACTTGCTGCCCCATTCAACATCTGCTGCAGCTGCTGTGAGTTGTTCTGAGTCCTGGGGCACAAGGTGCAGTTCCTCATCCCATCCCTTCTTGTGACATCTTACTCAGTTCATGTCAAACAAATAATGACAAAATTTATAATGTCATGTTTTCCCAACCCTACTTGTCCTCTTCTGTGCAATGTAATGAACATATTATTGCAGCAGATCATATTACAGCAGTTTTGTCATAAACTCATCACGTTTTTGATTATCTCCAGATACACTGTGCAGAGCTCCAGGCTTGCTTTGGAATGTGCATGAGAAACTGAGATCCAAATGTGGCAGCAAAATTCCCCAGGGCTGGGCAGGAGRTGGTGTGGCCGTGGTGCTCATCACCAACTCTCGAGCTCAACGTTTCTCCCTTCTCTGCCTCTCCTCTCCACTTCACTGGTGCCAGAAAATGAAGATGCAGGCAATCTGCAGATGCCTTTGATGTGGTCTAGTTTTGAAAATGTGGGAATACAGTTGTGCAGTTYTGAGCCTGACATCAAGGTCAGCTGGTGGCTTTGTTCAAAATTTGTGGATTAATCAAGAGGAAGTATCCATCCTTTTTCTTCTCATAGAGCTTCAAAGAGAATATGTCTTTGCATATTTTAGGGAGGTGAGGAGATGGGGGGAGGAGGAAGATGCCTGAAAAAGTGCCAATGGGTGTTTGTTCACTCTGGAATGGGGAGAAACAAAAAGAGCTCTTCCRTATTTCTCACCAGCCTCCCCCGTTTCCAATACGCTCGCTTTATATCAGTGAACTTTAAGAACAAAATGTGCTCAGGGAAAAGAGATTAAAATTGCAAAGCAGTTTCCTTTCCTATCAACAGAACTGACAGAAAAATGACAAAATGCTTGTGGGAATGATTAGAGAGAGTGAATGTTCTCATTCATGTCATGTCGTATATTGCTAATTTATATGTATTTGTTTTCGTACCAATCTGGCAAATTTCAGGAAAGAATCTGCCAGGAATCAATGGGAAAAAGAGGCCTGTATTCTTCTGGAAATTAATAATAAGTATTTGCTGTGTTTTATTTGGATTTTAATGACATTTGTAACGAGAGATAGATACCAGGAATGGAAACAGCCAGTGAGAGGCGGGAGGAGGCTCACAGCAGGGCTCTGGAGATTTGGGACCACTCACTGTTCCTGGCCTTCTGGGTGACCTTCATCAGTCAGATCTGCCTCCTCCACTGCTCCATTTCTTCCTCCAGGAAAATGAGGAGGTGAGGCCTCCAAATATCTTCCATGAGGGAGGAAGGCTCCATGCTTTCCATGCCTGTTAAATGTGCTCTTGGCTGTTGACCTTTTAGGGTTCCATTCTTTCCTCTCCTTCCTTCTATCATCTTTCCTACCTCTCAAGAAATGGCTACTATGTTCTGAGCAACACAGCAGTTAATACATGCAGAATTTCAGTCTGGCATAAACATTTCTTCACTTGCCAGGACAACCCTGTCCTCGCTCCTCTTTTGGCCACTCCAATTTCCACTGTGCCAGTAGTCTTCAAATATAAGATTCTCACCTTATACCTTGATTTCCTCCTTTCATTTTTACCCCATTATTTGGTAACATTTCCATCTATCACTCTAAAGATCCCCTAATTTCTTCTGCTGTAATTTTGTTGCTTTTTCCATAACRAGCAGGGAGCTATTTAAAGTTCCAGTGACTCTGATGATTCCAATGACATGAAGTTGAAATAAAATTCTGCTCCAAAGCCTGAGGAGAAAAAAAATTAATCTGGCATGTTCACCTGACTTCTCAGAACCACTCAGGGGCCCAAATCCTCTTGATTTCCATGTCTTTGGAGATTTGCCTTTAATACTTCAATATTCTGCAAAGGTCCTGATTTAATTTAATTATCATTCAGCCTGGTTATACAGATTAGTTTTTTTGGTCTTTCCTGTTAAAGTAGCACCTATACCTCCTTAATCACTTCTGTTACTGATTTTATCTCCAATTGCATCCCATCCTGAAKCTTTTGGCAGGGTTGTTGCCTTCTAGGTTTTTCAGCCTGATTGTCAGGAGCATGCTGTGRCCAAGAATAGAGTGGAAAATATGGTTCTTGCTAGTCTGTTTCTGCAGAGAGAAAATTAAATTCAATGCAAAGAAGCCCTTGCTCTCTAGCAGAACTCAGTTAATGTCATGAGAAGAGGAGGGGGAAAAACGCCTGAGAGGGTTAAGAGCAAGGAAGCTAACAAGAACCCAATATGGGAACTCAAGAGAAACGCCAGGCAGATGATGCATCATCCCAGCAAATACTTGGGCTATTTTCCTGTCTGAACATTGATTTGATGTGAGGAATGGGCTGTTTCTGTTCAGTGCAGCCCTGTTTTTTCAGAGATGCTTTGACACCACATCTCATCTAGTGGTTCAAAGTGCATTTGCATGGTCAGAGCTGGGGCTGCTGAGGTGGCTGCGGGGCAGAGGCAATTCCCTGCAGGATCCGTCTGTAGCTCCACAGGGAAATCTGCCTTCCTGACTGGCCAGGCTCAGTGTCACAGAGCACAAATGTCCTGTGGGGGTCCTTGTCCTGGGAGCCTGAATGACCTGTGTTTTTACTTTCTTGGCAGCAATGGGAATTCTCTCAGGTAACCCAGAGAAGGACTGGGAAGGGCCCAGATATTCTGCAAGGGCTGCAGACACCCACATAGTTGAGAAGGATCCTTTTCCTCACCAGAAAATTTCCTCTTTCCAAGGGACCTAAACTGAAAGAAATGTTTGATCAAATGATGGAGCTCCTCCATGTCCCCAAACCACTCTATGATGAGCGTTCAGTCTTTTTTTTTCTCCATCCTGTGGGGTTTYTCAGAGCTGGATATGTCTGCTAGGATCATGTCATACTCTGGGGGTGGAAGGAACATCAGCTCAGCACTTTCAGTAGAAGCAGAAGCAGAATTAATCCAGTTTATCCAAAAARCTGGTGGATGGGAAAAGGGGTGAGAAGGAAATCTTGGAGGGCTGATGGATTAATTTACTGAACTGTCTGAAGCTTTTCTGTTGGGCCTGGCTCTTCTCTGCCTTGGTGTACCACAGGAGTCACCAGCCAGAAAAAAATCCACCTTTTTAGCAAAAAGGAAAGGAAATTAAGGGACAGGACCTGTGAAGTTTACCCATGTTGTTTTGGAAGAAAAGAGAGCACAAACAATTAGGGCATATGCTGGGTTTGTTTATCTGCAGAAGCCCTGGTAGGTGTGCCAGAGCACTGGTGTTCAGCAATTAACAATAAAGGCAGACAGCAATTAACCACATGTCKGCTGTGAGTGGTAATGCGAGTTATTTGTATTTAACCTTCATGATTCATGAACCACTTTCATTCTGGGAACTAAAGAGAAAGGGAAGGAATGTCTTAGAGTCTGATGTCACCAGGTGAAAAATGATCAGGGTCCAGTAGAATAAAGTAAAAACTTACATACATAAATAAAAATATATAATTTTTTTCTGTAATTGCCAAATGAAATATAATCATTTATCATACATATCTATGTATATATGCGTATACATCTATGTATATATATATTTTACTGGTAACAGTAAAGTTCTGTTTCTGGGAATTTCAAGCCTCATTTGCTTTTAGGATCTCAGATCGGATTTGTGCTGAAACCAGTGGGAAAATTCTGATCAGTATCAATGGCTGCTGCATTTGGGCTGCTGGTAAAAGCACCACCAAAGGAGCTATAGGCTTTGGAGGGATTTTTGCTTGGTTGGGTTTTTCCCGTATATATTTTTGAAGAAATTAGACTTATTTAGGAAAGGCAGCCTTTGTAGGATTCAGTATTCAATGGAATGTGGTGGGACACCCAGACTGTTGGAATTAAGCCTGTTCTGATGCCACATCCTTTTCAAGGGTTTTCGAATTGAGAGACAGCCCTTATGAATAATTGGCATTGGGACAAGTACAGAACATTTATAAGAAAATATTCTGCCCTATCCTTATTTTTATTTATAAAAAAAATCCTATTATGATTACATACACTCTAAGATCACTTTTTCTTCTTYCCTGAACCAGAGTTGTGTCACAAAGCTTGTTTTTGGTGGAATGAGGTTTAGCAACCAGTTCRTCTCATTATAGGTAAACAGATACATTTTGGACAGTTTTCCATTGAGCAGCTTATAAATCTAGGCTTAAATGTAATGAACTGGCTCCAAAAAGTGTGCTGGGATATTGATTCCTGTGAATTAATAAGATATTGTGTTCAGGTTTTTATGGATTAATACTTAGCTACAAGCTGTTCAGGATTTGGATGGAGAATATCCTAGTGGTAAAATGCAATTTTGTTTTGGAAATGGAAATGCTTCAAGATGGAACGATTGGATTGGTGGACAGATTGTATTAAAGGAAAGCAAGGGAGAGACACAAAGTGCCTTTATTGCTTATTCTTTCAATACAAGTAATAAGTATTGACGACCTAAAAGGAATCCAATGAAAGGTTTTTTTTGAAAATAGAATTTGGAGGGCTGTCAGTTTTGTCTGTGCCCAAAAGTGTCATCTTAGAAAAACCAATTAAAATGAGGTATTTTGGAAGGAAATCAGCAACCTTTTTAGCATAAAAAGAAATAATTTAAATTGTGTTCCCTTTTATGAAAGCATATAACTTACCTTGGAATCAAAAGCTTATTTAACTCTTTTAGCAGAATGAAATCTGCTGCCCCTGTTTCCATTGGGAACTCSAAAATTTTCAAATAAGAACTTCTTCAAAGGTGAATTTTCTCCGGGGAATTTCCTTTCAAATCCATCTAATAACAGTGTCAGGGAGCACTTCAGACGTTCCACAGCGAGATGAAAAGAGGTCAGGATATTGTGAGAGGAGCTGAAGGATGAGAGGAGCGATTTGAGGCGCAGACTGCCAGGGTTGTGGAGGCAGCACAGCAGTGTCTGAGCACGATGGAGAGGTTGAGGGGCAGGGAGAAGAAGGTTCTGTGCAGTCTGTGATCACYCTGGGAAGTCCACTGTGTGCTCTGGTGACCTGAGAGCTCTGCAACAGGAGGGCAGTGGTGTCAGCTGATATCAGTGGGAGCAGTGTTTGTGTTGTGCTTCTCCTAAAGGTCCTATACCACAGCTTTTGGCTGGAAACAGCAGAGCTGATGAGTTCTGCCATCCTTTACTGTCTGTAATTACTCAGCTCTGCTAATGCCAGTTCTGATCTCAAATGTGGTGCTGGGGTAACTGCACTGGTTTCACACGAGTTAATCCTCAATTGCCCAACTRAGAGCAGCATCAAGGCCATAATCTCCGCTGCAGAGCAGTCACAAACACAACAAATAAATAGCATAACTTCAATAACTTCATAACTTCAACAATAAATTGGCATAACTTCAAGAAATGTGTGTTGTTCTCTCGCCATGAAGAGACCTGTAACGAAGCATTCCTGTCGGGAACAGGTTGCACTTGGAACATAAATCAGGTCCAATATCATCAGGCTTGTTAGGACAGTCTTTGGTGCTGCKTGATAAAGAGAGAGCACATGGAGCCTCGACACCTGGCTGGCTGGGCATTGATACAGCACTTTAACAGGGTCAGCATTTCAACGGGGACACAGCGAGGAGGGGGCTTGGACACTGATCTGTGTGAAAACCTTTGTGTCCTTCACAAGCAATCCTTGCTGGATCTCAAGGACAGGAGCACAGATGTGGATCCATCCCTGCTCCTAAACTCCAAAAACGCTGTGTTCTGCCACCAAAGCAGCTCTGCAGGGAGCACAKCTGAGCACAGGCAGCAGGGAGAGAGAGCAGCTGCACCCCGCTCAGGGATTTGCTGGGCAGCCACAGGATCGCTCCTTGATCACAACAGAAATATTTCATCAGGTCTGTCTCCTGTAAGTGTCATGTAGAGAAAACAAAGCTACAAAGTGGATTTGGGTGATCAATGGGCAAGAAAGACCACTTTATCCACCTTAGCAGTGCTGACGTGCAAGGCTAGGGTTTGGTGACAGCAAGGTGACCGTATTCTGGCAGGACAGGCTCTCTGCTCTCTGGGGACATGGGCTGTTCTGGAACCAAACATTGATCATTTTTAGCCACAATCTTACCTTCTTGTATGTCAATAGAAAATCAGCTGCTGAGTTTAGARAGAGCATGGTTTTTCTTGCAGCAAAATCAAAGGAAGAATTTGCGCTGATTTCTGAAGGCAAGTATAGCACCTTACCAGTCGAATTGCAATAATTGGGTACCTAAAGGTGTGGTTTGGGATTTATTCACATACATGAGTGAATGGAGAACCTGCACATAGTTTTTTGAAGGTCAGGGCTACAGTGGAGAGCATGGTATAGGGGTCTCACTCAAATAAAAGGGGTTCAGAGCTCCAGCAAACCCTCTGCAGTCAGGTCTGGCATCACAAAGCCACTGTTAAATAGATCTTCCAGACCTGACACTTCACAGCTTCAAACATTTGCAAAGCATGAGCATCACAGCAGGTCTTACTGAACCTAATGGCACAGTAAATTTAGTAAATAAATAAATAACATACAGCAGAGATTATGAGAACCATGTCTGAAATTTGTGTCTTACCGAGAATTGGCATGGTGACTTGGCAGGGTCTTTGGAAGGTTTTGAGTAACCTTGATGATTAACAAAACAATTTTTTAGTTTTCTCTCTTTGTGTATTAAAAATGGGCATGTGAAAGKGGGGCTGCCAGCCACAGCCAGTTTGTCTCCTCACAGGCCTGGAAGAGGTTGATGGGATGAAGGTGCAGCTTGGAATTCCAGAGCATTTGGAAAGGAGCACAGTTGAATCCAGGTGTGAGAGGGAAATGGGTCATGGACACATCACAGGTGTAGCAGCATTGACCTCTGCTAATTTGTCTGTTCTGTGAAAAAAAAAGCACAGAAAACCACCTAAACCCCAGAGATTGGGATCTACAGTGACAATCCCTCACTTCAGGAAATGAAGCTTTTCTGAACAATACCATCTTCTGTCATGCCTAATCAAACTAATTAAAGAACACTACCACACTTTATTAATGTAATTTATCTCTTGCCTGAGGTGAACTATATTTATGCTCCAGTTACTCCARCATTCCTGTTCTGTGTTTGAAGGAATGATGTTATTCAGTGATGTTTGTGTTCCACAATATCAGGCAGTAATTGAACAAGCGCCTGGGAAATTGGGTATTTCCTACTTCAGAAAAGCTTTGGGGAATGTGTTKTTTCTCAGGTATGGTGGTGAACAGGCTGGACTCGGGCATGTCCTCATCTGAATGGCCACTGGGGGCCTGCACAAGCCAAACTTTCCAAGCCAAGCAAGCCAAAATTCATCTTGAGCATTAAACACATGAGTGGCCTGTTTAACTGAACGCACATGTTCACATCGTTTAATGAATTGGGGTTGGGAGGCCAAATTTATTCCAGCTGAAGATCTGGCAGGGAAAGGCTAATATGGGCTGAAGGAGGAAGGAAGGAAGTCAGTTACTTCTGGAGATTAAAAACATGAAAGAAAATGTCAATGGAAAAAGAAGAAATACTTATTTTAAATGATATTAATGGTTTCCATGAGCTTGCCTCTGATGTAGCTGCAGTTTGGTACCAGCTGGAAGAAGCAGTTTAACAGAATTTATGGAGTAGGACAATGGAGAGCATTGCCCAAAACTGACTGAGGGGTTTTCCTGGTGMTTGCTCACGATTTGTTGCTGTCTGGTTGATTAAAGCAGAGACAGGAGAGAGCAGGGAGAGAAGCAGAGCTGTGTTTGGGCTGGACAGAGGGTGAGGCTCAGCTCCTGATAATCCAGGCTGGGGGCTCAGTGGGTAAGGGAGGTGCAGCCTCCTGCCTTCCCTGCACCCCTGGCCTCAGCAGCTGGGCTGGCTCAAGGCCATTTTGGCCACCTGTCCGTGCTATTTGCCCTCATTTGAGGCTAGCCCTGAGAGAAAACCCCACTGGGCCTTGGTTTTACAAGTACACTCAGAAAGGGCATTGCAGATGATGCTTTTCTACCCCACCTCACCCACATTTCAGGTGGATCAGATGGGTCCTGTCCTTGCAGGGACCAGGCTTTGGGATGGAGGSAGCTGGAATTTGCAGACATCTGAACCCACAACAGGTCCAAGCTCAGGAATGGCATGTGCAGAGTCATGGGGGGAACTGSCACAGGCACAGAGACAGCAGAGGGGAGCAATCCTGGCTGGGGACATGGAAAGCAGGCATCCCACCTGGTGCTCCATCTCACACCTGCAGGAGAAATTGCTGTCAAAAGTTTTCTGTGGGACACTGCTGGCTCTCCTCTAGCCCATACACTAGGTAATAATACTGTGGCTGTGCAATTTTACTCAGGCTGATTTAGAGAATTTCMCAACTAAATTTAAGGCACTGTTAAGTAGGATGACATGTGGGGAGCTGTACCATGCTATTTTATTTTTTCAAAATCTTGGCYTATGTATTTACTGCTTTCCTAAGTGGGTTCTTAAAAAATATCTCACAAATAGCTTCTGTCTTGTAAATAGGTTCAAATTAATTTTATTAAGATTTTTGTGAAAAATCTTTTCTACTCTCTTCCCAGGGAAATTATGGTAGTTTGAAAGGCCTTTTAAGAACAAGGGAAAAGGTGTTTTTATTCTTTGTGAATAAATTMACAGCAAATTTCTTTGGGTAGTGGTTCCAACTCTTTTGGATTTTCCTAGAAGAGAACAATGACTCACATCCATTGATAAAGTGCACCTCAGCTCTGTATTAATAACAAGTGCAGTGGGCTGGATCAGATTGCATCTGCCATTGAGAACACAGAGRCTTGTTTGGAGGACAGAGCAGGACCAGCTCCCAGCATGTTGTGTTTATGGCTCCAAAACCCAAGTACAGATTGGAGATTTGTCCCAGGTCAGAGTCTCCTTGATGCCTGTGCGCTGTTGCATATCAAGCGCTCCTGCATAAAAAAGTTGGTTGGCAAAAAACATAAATCCTGGTGCTTTAGAGTWAAAGGCAAGGCCTGATGGCTCACAGATTCTAGGAACATGCCTCCCAGGCTGCCAGCTCAAAATTTAGGGTGAAAACAAAAAAAAAAAAAACAACCCAAATCCACAATGAAGATGACAGGATGATGTGTAAGGTGCAAACTGGCAGAGCCTGTGGTAAAAGAAGAATAAAAATTGTTTTGAAATAGAAAAACATGACTAGAAAGGTAACTGAATAGCATGTTGAACATGCTGATTATTTTTTTCCTGGTGATTCAAACAAGAAAAATCCCACTACAGAGCTGATCATTAGTGTAACTGTGATTTGTGTAATATGCCATGAGCRTGATGAGATCCAGAGAAGGCACAAGGACAGAAGAAAATGGTGAAATACATGGCACAGAAAGCAGTCATTCTGTTGGAAAAAGCTGTCGTAGCAAACACAAAGCTTTGGCAGTTCATGCAATCAAGAAACAGCAATTAACTGGTGGAAGCTGGAAGAGATATTTTTCCAGATATAAATCTGGCTTTATATTTAGACAGCTTTTTTGGTTGCTATTTATCCAGGGGCTGTTTMATATTAGATCTACCTATCCTTTGTTGCTCTGTACCTCCCAGGCTCTCCCTGGCATTGCTGCCAAAGGCTCTCAAAGGCTGGGTCACCCCAGAGCCTCCTGTGGCACTGGGTCCTGCCTGGTGGCAGTGGTGACATCTCCCCACACTGCCCTGACAGTGGGAGCCTCTTGGAGCACAGGGAGGCAGAAGTGGCTCTYGCTGAAAGGACAATAGCAAGTGACTTCTGGTGGCATCAACTCGGACAAAAAAAAATGGCAAATAGATTTTCATTAAAAAGAAAACCTGAGCATCTGAGATTTCTGTCTTGAAATCAGTGACCTGTGCCTGGAAGAGGGTAAGACACTGCAGTTCAAAAGAGTCTCAGTCTTGCTTCTTGCCTTAATAAAAATGAGAGAAAGCAGGGTTGCAGCTGAAAGGGAATTGGTTTTGGAAGCTTCAGGGTACAGAAATAAAGCCCCCTCTCCTCCCTGCTCCATGAAGGGTCTCTCTGGAGCTCGGGCAGGCAGATGAAGCACAGCAGAATTTAGCTGGTTCAAGAGAAGCTGAATGAAAGAGTTTGGTAACCCTGCCAGATTTATTGCTTTATTCATTATTTATGCAGACAGCAGCTGCAAAACAGATTTAGGGACTGACTGCAGTAAATAAATGGCTGACACGGCCCAGCTTTGGCCCTTCATGGGTGTTTTATCACTGTGTTTATTTTGGTTCAGGTATTGGTATTAGGAGCAACACCCACCCAAAGCTGATGACCCATTGTGGGTGACAGCAGCAGAGCAGAGAGGACCAGTGCCCTCGTCCTGGGGGCTCTGAGGGGTGCACAGCACAGAGGGGGTGCTCTTCCTCCAGCATCTGTAAGGTAATAGATGCTGTATGGGAAACCTCTTGCTTGAGATATGGGGTCTGTCCCTTCCAGCACGCAGGGCTACCTAAAACAGTGCCCCCAGCACCTTCAGGGCCTCTGCTGTACCCTCCCCTAGCTCTTTTTTATTTATTTATTTATTTTTTTTTTAATGAGGTAGATAATGCATTTTGTTGCAGTTGGTGTGATGRATTTCATACATCTGTCTTGGCCAAAACAGAGCTTTAATAATAGATGGGAGGAAGCACTGACTGAAGGTTGTGTTGATTGTATAAAACTATTGCTGAACACCCACGGGTTGTACGGCCTCTTGGCATGATCTGCATCAGATCTCAYAGGGAATTGATCACATTTGAACCCCTGTCTGTCTCCTTTGGTGTGTGAGCTGGCTCTGGGTGTGTGAGGGATGAATTTGGGGGAGCAGGGCTGCAGTCTCTGCCTGCCCTTGGGGCAGACCCCCATCCCCATGGGGACAGCGCTGCCAGGGGAGCTGTGCAGGGCAGGGGATGGGTGGAGATGCTGAGTCCTGGACCAGAGCTGCCCTGGGCTCCTCTGCTGCCTGCACTCATGAGCATCCTGTGGCCATGGCAGCACCAGGGCCATTAACCTGAACATCCTGGGCAAACTCCTGCCTGTCTAATTGCATTCTGCCCATGAGGATATTCCCAGGGGAGGTTCAGGTGTGGAAATGGCTCTGTGCTCCCTCTCCTAAACAATGATACACCAAGGGTGGTTTAGTGCTGGAGATGAAACCTGTTTCATTCAGGAGCCTAAATCTGGATTTGAGGATGTAACAGAACGCAGAGTCTCCAATGCAATGCCCAGACTCCTGAGCAGACCCAGGTGCAGAAAGTGTTTTTTGCCTTCCTGCAAATTTTTCACATTCCTTTATTAATAACARATCTCCTAAAATCTGTTTAAGCTCTTTACTTGCAGCAAATAAAAATACTYCACGCAAAAAGGAAACAGATGGTCCTGAATGTTGAAGATCTGTTTGAAATGTATTTTCAGCCCACTGTCTGGAACTTGTCTCCAGTTGTAAAGGAATCGAAGTTTAATTACAGGCTCTGCAACACTAACACTGTGTAACCAGGGGATTCTCCCATCTCTGTCTATCAATGGTCTCTGCATCATTGTTAAAGGGAAATATTTATGCATTTGTTGGAAGGAAAATAATGCTGGGTCTGGAGGCTTCCTCTCTGGGACCAAAYTGTTCCTGCATTAGAGTCAAGAAGTTTTGCTGTTAAGCTGGACTAGAGAGAAGATTTGCATTATCTGGGCTGTCCTGGCACCCTGCCTGTGGCTGTGGTGTCCCTGGATGATTCCTGCTGATTTCACATTTGCATTGGGGAGWGAAAGCTGGGGAGTGGTGCAGAGCCTCAGACAGCAGCCATACCCTGTGTGTGCACAGCACGGCAGTGCCTGCGCTTTTCTAATGTAAAGCTCTATTTGGGAAAACACAGATTTTAAGCAGAAGCTATGGTTATGTTTTTTTTTTCCCACAGGGACACCTCAGGAGGTTAATTCAATCTGTGTTACTCGGACTGCACAGCTCCTGCTGGCACATCATCTTGTTTTCATAGTCAGGGTCCTGCTTCCAGCTGAAACACAATATGGAGCTTAAAAAAAAATTAAAAAAAAATTAAAATCACAGAGCTGCTGTCATGTAGGACATTGTGCTCTTAGATGATGAATGGGCATGGCTCTCATCAGGTAGGGGTGATCACCCAAAATCCATGAGTGGAGGAGGAAAACCTGAAGCCAGGGCTGAGGCAAGGACAACACCTGCAGGGCAAGTTTGCCCATTCCTTGGAATAATAGCACTAATAATGAGTTATCACCATGCTGCTCAGGGCAGAGCTCATGAATTTGCCTTTTCTCTGACACACCTGAGCAATGGGCAGGTGGGATGTGTGAGATGCTGCCTCTCCCTAGAGCTGGGTGTTCAAGGTTTGCCAGGGTCTGAGGGCTTGGGATCTCTGATRATTTTCTGCCTGGTTGGATGCTGGATGTATTTGTAGCAGGACCACAAYAAATGGTGAATAAAGGGCATCTGAAATGAAGCTCTAAATGCAKCATTTCAGGACTTACAGACTGTTGAATGAATTTATATTTGAATAATATGGGTGAATACCAGTCTAGGAGTCAAGCACCTATCAATTAAAAAAAAAAAAAGGTTGTCAATGTAAAGCGGGGTGTTATTTTGGAAATTAATGRCTTGTAGGATTTTTATGTAATGTATTTTGGTTGAAATCTTATTTTGGCCTCAAATCTRGGGCTTGGGTTTTCTCACTTCCTCCCCTCATCTTTTCACAGGAAGATTGGAATAGCTCTATAAAGTGAGGGTTTATGGAGGAGGCRTTCTCAGCTTCTCTCTAATAAAATTATGGAGAAAGAAAAGGTCAAGCAAGGTTTCGCTTATCAGATTTTCTCTCAGTTTTTCTCCTTTACCTTAACCGAAAAATAATGAAAAATGAAAAGTATTTTTAAAAATAATCAAAATGAAAGCTTCTGTTTCCCAGAAAACAATCATTCCGATTTTATTCTCAAAAAATAGAGAGCGACAGGTTTCTTGAAAATACTTCTTTTCCCCCTTCTTTACCTTGAAATTCCCCCTTTCTTTACCTTGAAAATACTTCTTTTCCCCCTTCTTCCTCCTTCAGCCCCAAGTTCAGCCATCTTTGGCATCATGCCCAAGTGAAGCAGTGAGAAGATGTCTCAAGGTTACTGTCTTTAATAAAAGAATATTTCTGAGAGGATTATTATTATTATTATTATTATTATTATTATTATTATTATTATTATTATTATTATTATTATTATTATTATTATTTTGTTTCTGCTAGTTAGTTTTTGTTTGAGACATAGAAATCTCTGTTATTTCAGAAGAAGCTCGCTCATCCTGTTTGTCCTCAAGGGAAAGAGAATCCAAACAAACTGGGCAGTGAATGTTTTCCTGGCTGAGCCCCTGAGCTGCTCCTGCGTTTCTGTGACCGTGGGTGGAGCAGTGGCCGCACTCAGGGCTGGGGCTGGCGGGGTCCCTGCTGCATCATCCCCCTCTCTGGGGCTGGGCTGGCCCTGCAGAGGCACCAGCATCACTCAGATATTGGGGTTTGAGGGTTTTCTTTCACGGAATGGCTTCACCTGTTTGGCTGGTTGAGGGTTTTTGATGGCTCAGCCTCTGTGCCCTGTGGGTGGGATTAGGATCTCCTGCATCCTCACCCACAAAGGGCTCCTCCAGCTGTCCCAGTGCAGGGGTTGGTGYTGTGATGCTGTGGGGTGTTTAATCAAACCCTTCACTGGGGTCTCTGGGATTAGAGTGTGTTCCTTTCCCAGGGATTTTCTTCCCCAACCCCACACCTAATTTTATTATTCCATTTGCAGCAAAGGGCACATCACTGCATACCCATTTCATAGCTCTAATTATGTTCCCCTCAATTAATTCTTAAGTGAACATAAAACCAGACCTCAGGAGGAGCCTCARCTTTCCTGCAGCAGCTCCTGGGAGYGAGCAGGGCAGGGYTGAKCCTTTGGCAGCCCGAGGAGCTGTGCTGGGGGCTCAGGTGAGCAGCTCAGAGGGCAGCAGGTCCTTTTCCAYGTGCCCTCTGAGCCATGGGGCCATGGCAGGTGCTGCCTCCTGTTATTTCATCACCCCTGCCATCAGTTGGRCAATCCTCACCTTTCCTTCTGAGGAACCTGCTGTGTGCTCAGCACCCTGTGACACGAGCTTTGACCTGTGTGCAAGCACTGACCTGCCTGCTCGAGCTGAGGGGTAACAAGAACTTGTGAAAATCTCCCCATGTGCCCCCCTGAGGAGGTTCAGGATCCATTTGGACCCTGCAGTGGGAACCTGGCAGGGCTGAGCTGCTGTCAAGTGCCTGCCCAGACAAATAAAGCCACGGGAGGCAGCGTGTTGGCACCAGAATTCCGCTGAGTTAAATCAGGTTTGACAGTCTGAAACAACGCCATCATCTGATGTCTAGTTTCCAGTTTCTTCATCAGATAATTTTTTTTTTAATAAGAAAGCGACAAACTAGAAAYCCTTTCAATTTGTTTCAACAGAGTTTAAAAATTTGGGGGTTTTTTAGGTTAGAAAGTGCAAAACTTGTGGGAATAAACCAAAAGTGATAAGACTTCCCTACAAGTGCTTTTTTTGTTCCTTGGAAACACCTTCCTCCTCCTAACAGGTTCCACACGATCTTTGGGACCCTGGGAGGGTAAAGCTGAGAGCGTCAGCCTGTAAAGGGCTCTGTGTTTGTGTTCCCTTGTGTTGTAAAGGATCATTCCATCGCTCCAAGCCTGCAGTGAGGGCAGGTGGTGTCAGTGATCTCGGGTTCCTCAATATCAGGGTGCTGTGGCTGTTTAATTTGGGCAGATCTGTGTCTCAATGTGCACTAGTGGCCTTAACATCTCATCAAGGACCCATAACAATCATTATTTCCAGASCCCCAGGCCCAAGGGCCTGCAATTCAGAAGGCAAGGGATGCCCCAGTGGTGTGGAAATACCTCCCCATGGGTGATTAATAAACTCCTCTTTTTGCTTACACTCATCTGATCCCTTCCTTGCTGCTCTGCCTGCAGCAAAAAAAAATGGTGTGTAATACATATATATCCAGGACACTGATGGAAAATCAGATTTCTTTCAATGTGATATCAAATAATGCTCCAAACCATGGGGAGAACTCTATATTCTGTCACCTTCTAGATGTGCCTATGGAAATCAATCTTTGGTCCCAGTGCTCATATTTTGTGTTGCTTTGYGTTACTGTGTATTTTGGTTTTGTCTGCTCACTCCTCACTCTGGCACCTTTATCCAGGACTCMAGTGTTATCTTGCTTTGCAGATGGTCCCCAGACTCTGCCTCAAGAATGCAAATGATGGCAGTTCCCCTACGAGCCTGGCTTTGCTGCTGCTGGGATCATCTCCCTCTCCTCCCTCCATCCTTTGCTCTGAGGGTGTTAATGAGATCTGTGTGGGGTCCTGGTGCTGTTAAACCCAGCCTGTGGTGTCAGAGCAGGAGCTGTCAGAGCCTGAGGTGCACTGTGAGGTCCTCCCGTGATAAATCCATCTGCTGTGGCCCTGCTGCTCCTCCTGCCCTCGTGGTGCTCTGTGCCCCAAGGGAAGGTTCATCTCCAGAGAGTTTTGCAGGATGAGACTGGAAGGACATTTTCCCCAAGGTGTGGAGTGAAGCAATTCTTGCATTGCTGGAGCCATCACCACATCAGGACTGATGCAGGAAGCTGCAATGGGAGCTCTCAGCCCGAGCAGTTTCAGCAACTTTAACTTTCAGCATTTTTAACAAYCCTTGAATGTGCTTTGTAGTCTTCAGAATGATGGATTTTGTGACTTCCCCCCAAACATGTAATCTGAAAACCTGCTTCAGAGCTTCCCTGATGTAGATTAATGCACTAGGAACAGCATTTTATGAAAATATAGAAAATTAACAAACCGATTTTTTTGATTGCCAAATACRATGAAGCTGCTTTATGCAAACATCACCAACCCCTTCTTGGAGGCTTTTGTTCTTGCATTTGKACCTGTGATCTGAGATCATGCATGGCAGAGTTTTTCCACCAACCTTGTTGCAGACAGTTTCCTCCTGAACATAAGCTCATTGTTCTCCAGATGTAATTAGACCAAGTGTTATGACAGTTGGTAGGATTACAGCGCTTTGATAAATKACTTGTTTCTCAGAAGAGAAGCTTTGTGAAAACAAGACCATTCATCTCATTTCTCGCTCATTTCCTCTGCCCAGCTTCCTTCTTGAAAATACGTTTATGGACTCGGATGTGAGCTGAAGGGAAGGTTTTGGTGTTTCCCACAGCCCGTGGCTCCTCTGAGTGCCAGCCCTGCCCTGGAGTCCTTCAGCTCGTCCGCTCGGTGTGGTGTCACTTCAAGGCTGGCAGAGAATCCAAACAAACTGTGGGACTCCATGGAYTCATCAACTCCTACCCTCTGCTACCCAACCATCCGTTTTCTTCCCCCATCTGGTTGTTTCCTCTGCATTTCCAGACTGATGCACCCTAAACTGTATAAAGAATTGTGGGAGGTGGTGTACAAAGTGTTGTGGAAGACGAGGTAAATGCCATCCACAGTTGCCCCCTTACCTGCAGCTCTAGTGTTCTCCCCCAGCAGTCAGGCAGGTTTGATCAGGCACAATTTACCATTGCTCAGCCCATTCTGATTGGTCTGAGTTTCTGCTGTCCAGAAGTCCAAGAGGACTCTGTGACTTTCCCACCAACCAAGGCACAGCTGGCTGCTCCCCAGACCATCCTTTCAGCCTTCTGGGCAAATATTTGCTTTTCTCCAGTCACTGGGGACCTCCCCAGTCATTGACAGAATCTCAAGGATGGCCAGAGTGGCTTTTTTATACCACTGGTCCTTTCTCACAGCACCCTTGGGTGCAGCTCATCCAGAGCTGTGAGCATGGAATCAGGAGATGGGATGGAAAATCTTCCCTTTGTGATTTCAGAACTGTTGGTGACCCTGCCCTGTGGAGGTCAGGAATATCCAGAGCCGTGTCCCTCCCAGCCACAGCTGCTGTCCTGAACCTGACAGACCTGTGCAGTGCATCCAAGRGAGCTAGACTTGCCTTTCAGCACAAATTCACCTATTTCTAGGGTGTTTTGATTGCTCACTAACAACAGTCAGTGTAGCTCTTGCTGGCCATGCTGGAGCTTAGGGCGCTTTCAAGGTCATTTGGCCATGGTTGCTTTTCCAAACTGGTTGGAACAAAGTGTGAGGGCTTCCCTGTGAAGTTCTGCATGCTGGTGTTGATCATTTATCTACTTTCTGAGTAATAGGTGTGTCAGAGCTCAAGACAGTAGCTTTTCAGAGGTTTGAACAATGGTGACCATCCATTCCACTTTACAGCATAGTTTTTTATCTGAAATTGGGTTTTAGGCTTTCCTCCRTTGAGCTGTGTGACTGATCTTAAAAGCTTCTTGATATATTACCCAGCCCTATTAGATTCTACTAGACCTCTCCATCACCAAGAATTGATTTCCCCCTCTTCCCCCCTTAATGCTTGAACTCAGAAGGCCCGTAGGGCTTCTGGCTTAATTAAAAATTAAATTTACAGATCATTTCTCAAATCATCCCTTAAGCAGCCAGTAATAACGATCACCTCTGAGTGGTGTGTGTCACTGTCATTTTAATGTGCTYTGTAGTAAACAGTGAAGTGTCCCCTCTGTGAACCCTGAGTGGAGTGAGCTGCCCTCTGCTGCTCTCTGTTTATTTATAACACAGAAATCAGGGTGTTTTCAGTCCTGGGGATCTATCCTTGCTCTATCCTCAGTCTGGATGAACATGCTGGTTACACTGGTTTGTGTCACTTTTTTCTTCTTACCATAGCAAAGGAGGGAATGAGCTGTCCTGCATTTATGAACACTTGTGTTTGTTTTGAAAACTTTTCATCTCCCCCAATTGGTTCCCCTACCATTAGAAGGTTATTTTTTTTTGTTCCCTTCGCTGTGATATTCAGTTTCCCAAAGTCCTTTTCCTTCTGGTGGAAAGGAAACTCATGTTACACATGGAGAGAGTAGGAAAGAGCTGCCAATCCAAACTGGTACCAAAGCTCTCGCTGTGATGCTCCACAGTAAAGTCTCTGCTAAGAGTCTGTGAGGACCTTCAGGGTCACAGAGGGCAGAATTCACTGCAAACATCATCCAAATTGCTGTGCCCCCTCTTATGAGCATTCTCTGAAAGCCACCCACTAATTGCTTTCTCTTCTTGTATAATTTGCCTGAACTGYAATCTGTGATGAATCTGCCAAGAGTTTTCTCTGTTTATTTACTACTCATGCAATGCAATTGATTCCATAAAGCATTTGCTATATTTGCTTTATTTATTGTTATTTTGTGGGTTATCCACRTGTTTTGAAATAGAGGATTGACATTAATGAATGGAGAGCAGTTTTGCTGCTGCACAAGCCTCTGCCCTCATGCAGTGTAGGTGTTTGGATGAAGCCACTCTGAGCATTTGTGCAATAGCTGAGCAGAGCACAGACCTCCAGACTGGTGCAGATGAGACATCTGGGGCTCCATCCACGTTTGCTTTCTCATCAGAGGTGGTTTTTTCCCCTTGTGTATTTGTTTGTCTTCTCAGTTCCATATTGCAGTTGTTTTTGGTCCCTTTTTGTATCCTTTTTCTCCAGCATTCTAAAAGGCTCTTACCTTAATATTTGAATTTACTCTGGCTCTTGAGTTAAATGTGCCTTTTTCTAACCTGATCTCAGCAGTGCCATGTGAAGACAGAACCTCCTTGTGTTTATTTCTTGATTTGSCCAGCTTGGCCATTTTTCAGAGCTCCTCACAAGTGTTTTAGGAAGCTGTCTGTGCTGTGTCTCACCTTTTGAGCTGTCCTAGGTGGGCCTGTGCCCATCAACCTCAGCTTCACCAGTCAGACCTGCACTGCCTTGCTCTGATCTGTGGGTCAACAGCGCTGCTCTCTTCCCTCTTCAGGCACCAATGTTCTATTTCCAGAGATATTTTTACTCATTAAACCCCTAAAAGAGAGGCTGATCAGAGGGTAGTCCCAGGGAGGATTTGGCCTTGAGATACTTTGCCAGATCCTCTGCACTCAAGGTTGGATTTTGATTGGGATGAACGTTTAACAGCTCTGCAAGTGGTCTCTGAGCTGAAACCCTGCAGTAATAGTGAAGAACAGACTCAGGAAGAAAAAAACCTGACCCTTTGAAGGCCTTTTTACCAAAGCAGTACATAGTTTAATAATTGTTTGAATTACTCCTGTGAAAGCCCTTTGCACTCTAAAAAACATCACTAGAGAAAAATAAGTTATCTCAGCTGGTTTGCAAACCATTAACCTCAGCTACTGAAGTGCAGAGCYTGTCCATGCCTCTGTGGATCAGCTGTTCAACTGGTGGCATCAAAGCAGTGCCTATCCTCCAAATTCTGGGGGGTAAAAAGAGAATAAACCTCTTGAGTATGACCAGAACCAGCCAGTGCTGCTTTAAAACTGTGGCTTGAATCCTCTGTGATTTGTGGAGCCCTAAAACTCCTCCAGTGAAAGTTTGAGTTTCTGCCTGAAATGGGGGAGGGGGGTCCCTGCAGGCTCCTCTGAGCAGCCTGGGCATGGCACCAATCCTCATTTTCCTCTCATGGCTCAGGCCAGCCCTGCCCTTGGTTTCCCCCAGGATGTGTCTGTATCCCATGGCTGCTGTCCATGGCAGGGTCTGCCAATGCCACCACACTGATGGTGCCACAAATCCCCAGTGAAAGAGAAGCTCTGCTGCAGCAGGAAGGGCAGGGATCTKCTGGACTTGCCTGTGCAGTCCTAAATAACAACCTGTTTATCTGTGCTCTGTGATAGTGTGCTATTTCCTCGAGTAATGTTGTGTATCAAAACAGCCCAGAAACATCTGATTGCCTGTAAAAGAGAAAAACTATCGAGTGYGAGTGCTCTGAAGCTGTTCTAAAGTAAATCTGCTCYGTGCAACTGCAGATTATTGAATGARCACAGMYGGCAATTGTGTCTGGAGGGCWCCTGTYTYAGAYTGGGTGAATATTTCTGGGGTGTCCTGAGACCAGCTCAGTCCCAAGGGCACTGATACATGGATAAACACAACACTGTACCAAGCTGTGCTCTCTCCCATCCTGTCTTGTAGGATCCTCAGTTCTCCAAGACTGTCTGATGTGAACTGCCTGAAACTTTGAAGTTTGGCAAGGAACCCTCTGACTCGCACCATTTTCCCTGGGAGAAAGCTCTGGGGTGGGTGAGAAGAAGAATGCTTGTGTGGGATCAGTCAAAACAGTGATTTTATTTCTGATCTGTTATCATAAGGCATGTTCCCATGCCAGACTAAAAAAGATTCCAAGTGAAAAGTAGCATTAGAAAGAAAAAAAAACAAAAAAAAGAATATTTTTGCAATAATGCTTTTTTCCCCCCTTCTCATTCCTTCCACTTCTCCCTCCTCCTTTCCTGTGAAGTTCTGGTAAAATCTCTGGTATCTTGCCAAGTACTTAGCAAGAAAATGGTTCTGTTTTAGTATTTTTTTGACAGATCCATCACTGATCATTCTCTGGAGTCTGCCCTGTCTGCTCAACAGCCGGTTCTGCTCAAAGAGTCTACTGGAACTATTTGTGCATATTTGTAAACGATGGATTTAGATAATACCCACGGTAATTACACCGTCCTGCTGTTCTGCCACAGTAACATTTCACATTTGCTTTGCACAGGTACAGAGGATGGTGCCAGGGGGACATGAGCTGTGTCCTCCTTTAACATGTGCCTCAGCTCTCGTGTGAGGCCATGGCAGGGCTGCCTTCTGTGGAGGGAGCAGTTGTGATTTGCTGGGCTTTAGTGGGGTTTATACCTTGTCCAGTGAGCCCTGAATCTTCCAGAGCTGCTTTGGGGACTGGTTCTGAGCAGCTGCAGCTTGAACCACCCATGGTGTTCATCATCTTCCAGTGATGGATGCAATAGGTATCATTRTCACAGGACAGAATTATCAAATTAACGGAGCATAAGAGCAGCCCTCTTTATCTGTGTGTGGGGTGCAAACAGAGCTTCTGGGATTCACAGGCACTGTTCAGCTCTTGGGGCTGTTGGGTTTTACGGATGTCCCAGTGCTGGAAGAATGAGGCTCATTTTAAACCTGGTACCTGTTGGATGTGTTTTTGGGTCTTTTGCAGCTTCTCAGGGGTATCTGGCTTGCACCAAGCCCGGAGCCAAAGCTTTCCCTCTGTCCCCCAAGCTGGGCAGCTCTGATTTTTGCAGGTCCTTCCTGCTGAAGGCACAGCTGGTGYTCCTCTTCCTCTGCACCCAGGGAAGACTGTCTGTCTCCTGCAGACAGCTCTGCAGTGAAGCAGCAAAGGAGCTGGTAATCTCTGCCCTGATAAAAACACAAAGAAATGAATGTGTGTATACCTTTAACAAATAGCATCAAACCCTGCTTTCTCCTCCGCCTTCTGCTGCTTCTCCTGTCAATCTGTGCCACCAGTCCCACTTGGAGACCCCATTCCACTGACTCTGTGCTGCCTGTTCGTTTGTACATGTTTGTGTGAGCTCGTTTGATCTCGTGGTTTCACAGGAGAGCACTGACGTATCCCCTGTTCTGCACCACGGTGCTGTGCCCAGCACACCTGGGCTCTGCTGCAGTCAGATAAGCACAGCAGCCCTTTGAAGCTCCCAGCAGAGCTCAGACAGTCATGTCCAGGGACTGCTCGGCCACCAGAAGTCTGTGCTCGTCCTGCTGAGCTGTGTGTCTTGCCTCCAAGCTTGTTTTCTCTCTAYTGACTTGAAGTCAATTAGCTTCTACTCGCTTTCTCTCTTCCCTCACAAATATAAAAAAAAAGAGAGGAAAGAAAGGATAAGAGCTAGCTTGGGAACTGTTGCATATGTRAATGCAATTTGAAAGTGGAGTTCATCTGTTTTCCTTGGAGGCTGCAGTGAGTGAATACGATGCTGCTTTCCCTGCTCACAGCCTCMTGAGGGTCCAGCCCTGCATCCTGTCCTGCACCTGAATCCTAATGCAGCCAACTGGGGAAGTTCTGGCTGCCTCTGCTCCTGCTGAACGCTGCTCTCAGCTCGGTTATTGYTCAGCCATGGTGATATTGCTGCTTRATTTACGTGGCCTCTCTYCTTCTTGCTCCTCTGCCGCTTGAGCACAGCCATTATAAAAGCCATCTGCAGCTTGTGCCTTTATTCCTTGGGTTTCTAGGCTGGCAGATGGTATGGACAAAAAAAGAGCCTTCCTCTGTCTAAATTAAGCAATAACACATCAACTTCCAATCACATTCTTATTATCACCTCGTGATGGCACTTTCATAAAATCCCCGTTTCCATAGCTAAGCATGATAGATATTTCTCAGCCTTATGGCTTGTGTCTGAGAGGAGTCTCTGTGCCACAAGCCCTAAAAGGGCATTTCAAGAAATTACACACCTGTCCTTGCCTCCTACTTTGCAGTTTGCCACAGCTCTGCCTGGACATTTGTTGCTGCTGAAATAAAACCTGGACAAATTCCTGGGTTTAGTGGGGTGGGAGCCGAGCCTGGCTGTTGTGAAAGGGCTGCTCCTTCTCTCCCGTGCTCTCATTTGGTGGAGTCTGGGCATCACTGAGATTCCAAAATCTCATTTTAGAGCTTTCATCTTGTCACCATAAAAAAAGCAATAATTTGATTCTGTTCGGTCACAGATTTTTTTTTTTTTTTTCCTCTGACCTGCTGGTTTATTATCTTTTCCTCATTTGGCCTAATTAAAGTGCTGTGTACAGCAGCTTGTTAGACTCAGCTACGTTCCTGCATCGCTCCGGGAAGTGCATCTTCACTGATCGCTTTAGCAGCAAGATTGGCCCTGGGCAAATAATTTGTAGCAAATCACTTGTCTGACTGAGCATCACCTCCTTTTTTGGTTTATGAATTGTCTGTGGCAGATCGTTGTTCCTGTTTCTTGTCATGATTTCCCAGCTAATTCCTGTGACTAATTTTTGGGCTGGGGTTGCTCACCCCTGGCTCCCTGTGACTCGGCATTTGTGGTTCAAGCTGCTCCAGCTGGATCTGTAATTTGTAGAAAATGCTTTGGTTTCTTGATTGAATCAGTCTAACCACATCAATACTTAATGTAAATCCCAAATTTTCTTGGGCACTCAGAATATTTTATTTAGTCTTTCAGCTTTACTAAAGCTGAATGTTGGATGCGGAAGTTGCACACAAAAATCGGAAAGAAATTAATTGCAGAAAATGCTTGTTTTAACCCTGTCTATTTTATTATTGACTTTTTTTTTTTTTTGCAGTATTCCCTCAGTTCTAGTTCCTTGTATCCCCATCACCCTATAAAACAAGCTGTATTTTTTCACACTCCAAGACACCCTGCATCCAAAACCTGGGGGATTGAGGTATCAGGGGAGACCTGTGGCCCAAGATAAACTCTTTTGTGTTTTTTCTGCAGCAAAAATTACAATTTGCCCACAAAACCCAATAACTCCTCCTTGTTTTTGCCTGAGTGTGAGCAGGCTTGGAGCAGATGAGTTTTGCTGCTGGTTCTGCWGTTCCTCTGTGGTTCAGCATGGTCATATCCAGGGCTGGGTCACTGCCAGCTCTCRATCCCCTGAGCCTCCCCTGGTGCCTCCAAGATCTGGGGCAGCTCTGTGCCCTCCAGGTGAGGTGGTGTCTTACTCCCAGGAGGAGGATTTTACTGTGCAGCAGAGATAAGTTACCGCATAAATGAAAACAAAGTGCTTAGTTCTCTCTACACAGAGCTCTAATGGAAAAATATGCTGACTATTTTCTGCTCTTCCCTCAGAAACTGATGTGTTTGTAAATTCTAAGCGAGTACTGACAGGTGACTAATTTATTTTTGTCAGCTTAGCAACAAAGCCTACCCTTTGCCACCACGTTCATTTGTTATGGCAGTGCGTTGGCTGACATTGAGATTCATTTGGGTTTTTAATGTATCTCAATGATGCAGCATCGTAGCTATTCAGCTGCATTCCTCTCTTTTTCTTCCAAAACTAATTAATTTGTAATTTCTCCCCATTATTTCCTGYGTGCATCTACAGACAGGCATTTACAGTTTTCCTAAGGTGGAAATCCTAAAGTTGCAGTTTGGAGGCTCATGAGGTCATTGCTGATTTTCACCTTTTTTTTTTACAAACCCAAAATGCAAGGAAGGAGAAATGGGAGAGGAATAGAGGCAATTTTTTTATTTTTTATTTATTTATTTTTTTTCTTTTCTGGAAGATGCAACGTGCCATTGCCAAAGCAGATCAAGACTGATGTGCCATGAAGCCATGAATGTGTCAGTGAGTGCTGTCAGTCAGGAAGAGCCTGGAGCAGTGGCCACACCGAGCTCTGTGCTGGCCACTCTGGGTGGGTGTGAGCCCCCCATGACAAGCACAGGGCTCAGTGTGGGCAAACCCTGCCCATCACCCACCTTCTGGGGAGATTGGGGATCCTGTTATTGCAAGAGGAATCTGGGAACAGATCCAGGGCTGCTCTGAAAGGCAAAGGGCTGGAAAAGGAGGGATTTTTGCCCATCATTCTTCAGGAAAGCAATGGCAATGGCTTGGACAAGTCCATGTCCTTTCACCTTCATGCATAGATTYAAAGCTGCTGGACCTTTTTATTTATTTGCAACAGAGTTGCTGGAAACATCTAAATGTTATCAGCACCCATGTTGAAATGTGTTTTTATAGCATGTTTTTAGAGCTTTTAACTTCATCAAAGCATTGAACACTCACGGACGGCGCCATCTCAATTATCTGTCCTGTGTGCATTCCTCTCAGCTCTCAGACACGAGCCCCAYGCTGGCCATACATCATTATTAGACTGACTTCATAGCACTAATTGACACAGAATGAAATTCAGAGCAGGAAACACAGAGACTTTAGCATTCAGTATGAACAGACTGCAAATTAGTGTTACTGCTGTAAAGGTTAACTGAGATTGAAAACTGCTCTCTTACTACCATGTAAGCTGAACGTTTCCTTTTTTTTTTTTTGGGGAAACAGCCTGATTGGCATCTGAGGAGTAGAGGGGATGCAAAGGCAAGGAGAGCACCTCACCCTGAGGAAATCCCACAGCAGATTGAATATTAGTGTCAGCTTTAATCAGAAGTGGTCATCTGAACTTCCCAAGGCTGTGAAACTCCTGAGATGGGAGGAATTAAAACACCCCAAATCTTGTGTGGAAGGGAACAAGTAAACCACAGCTCAGGGAGCTGCAAGTCTGGGACATGTGGAGCCAAACCAGGTAGGGCTGAATGCCCGAGTGTATGTGGGCAAAAAATTTATTTCTATTTCTTACCTTTAAGTCAAAGATTTTTTTGACTGAAAGGAAAAGGTTTGGAGTAGGTCTTGCCTTTCAGTGATTTGTCTAAACACCTTCTCCATTTTTGGGGCAGTTTTATGTCAAGTGTTTGCTGTAAACACCAGAAGTATAAATAGCTGAGTTCACAGAAAATACTAATTTTGGTTCAGGATGAACAGATATGGAATGCTTGCTGCTGAAAGCAGGCCACAGCAGAATCATTACCTACATTATGTAGATTTTCTCACGTGATAACATGGCAATCTTTTCCATTATTACAATATTAAAATGCTTAAAACTACATTTTACCCTCAGTAGCAGTCTACAGCAATCCAAAAACACCAATTAAAGGGTTAGCAATACATATAAGACCCAATAAAACAGTTACTACTTACAAATAAGCTCATTAAAAGAAGCTGGTATATATAAAATATCRTTTTTCTTACCAGTTACTGCAGCGGCAGTTCATCCAAACCAAACACACAGCCCATGTTTCAGCTGCAAGGTGAATTTTCATGTGGCATGAAATGCCATTTCAGTAAAACTCGATAACAGAGTGCTGGTGAGAATGCAGGGGATCATAGAGAATGTCCAGCTGCACTTTTGTGCTTCCAGGAGTGCTCAAACAGAGCTGAGAGGACAGTTCACTAATGACAATGTGCTGCACAAGCTTATGAAAGCAGGGAAGTGCTGTGGAAATGGTTCATTAATTTCACTATAAATGAGCCTTAGAATAGGAAACTGACTACTGGTGACTAGAATAATTGGACTGCAAGAAAAGCTCMTCCAAAAAACCCCTTTTCATCTTTATGAAAAAGTCATGTGCTTCAGACAGTCCTGTGTAAATGCTGCCCCACACCATGGACTTCTGATTTTTTTCCTTCTCCTGGCTCCTTGCTCATCCATCAGCTGATGTGCTGTAGCAGGAACCCTTCAGAGTCTGATCCCACTTTGTGAAATAAATAACTCTGCTTTGCCCGTCTGCAGATCACAGTGCCATGGAGAGAAGGTCTGAGTCCTGGTGTGGTGAGGAATCCCCCTGCCTTATTCGTTCTGAAAGCCAGAGCATGTCTGAATCCCTTTTAGATTAAATTCCTGCTGCTCTCATGGTCTGTAGCAGCAAGTTTTTAAGGTATGGAATTCAACATGCAAGTGGCCAAACACTCTGTAGCTTGAACTTGATGATAAAAATATTTATATATGTTTATAATTTTGAGTGAAAAGCTGATTCTGCATTACCTACAGAAAACATAAATGCATTGGCTGCTTCCAGCCCTTTGGCAGGTGTAATGTCCAAGAAAGAYTTAGAATAGGTATCTCCAGCTCAAAAATGCATGTGTGATACTGTCTAACCTCTTCATCTGTCAGTGAAGCAAAGGAAAATCATGTGTTTCACTTTTTTTTTTCATTTTTTTGTTTTACTTGAAATGCACACCAGCGCACCAATTAAGCAACCAATTTCTCAGTTTTAAGAATAATTTATAGGGAGATCCTCCTGAGCTAAATCATCTCTTGTGAAAGATGGCAATGAAAACGTCTGTCCTCACTGTGATCAGACAGATTGACTCCCAACAGCTGCATTTCATCAAAGACAMCTCCATGCCATGACTTGCCTGTGTCGAGTCCCCTGTCTGTGCAATCAGCTTATCAGGAGATGGGAAAATAATTTAAATATTCAGTGACAGATTTAGCACTGGCATATTGCAAAACACAGATGCTGAATTTCAAAACTGTGAAACGAAYGGTTCACAGGGTCTGATATTACCCCCAACATTCAGAACATGTTTTGGTTTCTTTCTGAATRAAAGAATCTTACTCCATTTTCAGCATCTCTCTGCTGCGGGAGACACTGACAACAGTGCCCATCCTGAGCACCTGAAAGTTGTGAGGAGCCTTGTCCAAGCAGGAATGTCAGAGTATCATGGTTTTAATCTCTCATTCACCTGGATTCCTTCCCAAAGCCTGATCCTGGCTGATCTTCATCCATGGAGAAGCTCTAAGGGATGGACAGGATTGTGTGGCAGGATTGCTCAGCAGAACAGCTGCCTCCAGGGGAATACTCAGGATGGGTTTTGAGATGAATGAAAGGCTCAGCAATATCTAATCACCACATTTTGGTGCAGGCAAATAAAGCAGTGGAAGCAAATGGTGGAAAAGTTGAATTTTTAGAAACTTGGAGTACTTGGAAAAGCGGTGGAGGTGGGGAAGATGAGGCACCTCACCTTCCTGGGGTCTTATATCAAGGTATAAGGGCAGTCCCAACACTAGCCTGTTTTCAATGTCTTGTAACAATTCCCTTTATTATTTCACTTAATTCCTCCTGGAGGTGGATCTAGGGCTTCTTTCTTGAAATCCAGTGTTTGCCCTGTGCTGGTTGCTTCCTCCCCAGGGCTGTGATTTACAATGTAGCTGCATGTTCACTCATTACTAATAGCAGATTTGGTTTCATGCCATGTACCAATTCTCTTGCTTAGAACCATGTAGTAACATATTCTGTCACTTTGCTTTTTGGGTCGTTAATGCATTTGCCTTCCTTCCCCTCCCCAAAGAGCAGAGGGATGGGGGTTATGCACTTAAAGCAGAGTGTGTGCCTGAGGCTTGTGGGTAGGAGAGGAATATGTGCATCAAGAGATACTCACTGAGGCCAGGGAGTCTCCCCTGATGAAACAAAAGGACAAACCAAGTCCCACAACTTTTCTTTGCAGTCACTGGGAAGGATGCACCATCAAGGCCGAGCTGTTTTCCCAATGAAAGCAATGCCATGGAGTTAATTCATGGATGTCACCAGCAGGTAGCCTTCAAACCATCATCCTGGCCATTMACTAAAGCTCTCCAAGTTGTTTTCCACAGCTTGCTCTAAAACACCCTCCAAAACCCGAGTTTGGCCACTCAGGAAGAATTTAGATGCCAATACRTGGTTGCAGATTCTCAGGCATGGTTAGTGGAGCAGGTGAAGGAGAGGCAGGCAGGGGTGCCTGAAGTTTTGTCTTTGCTTGATTACCAYGGCAGCAGGATGCCATGGGGGTTGCCAGAGGGTTTAGTGGCTTATGTAAATAATTTCATGCTTCAACTGTGCTTAAAAGCAGTTGCTTTTAAACAGCCATGCTGTGGCCCAAAACCCGACTGTGCTGCTCCAGCAGTGAGCACAGAGCCCTGAGAGGCACCAAGCACACTGCCCCGCTGCACTTCRGGCTCAGAAAAATAATCAACAACTTTGCCCTTAAAAGAAAACTAATAATAAAAATCCCACCACAGTTTGGGTGCAGTTTTGCACTGAAGATTTTTAACACAGGGTGAAATCCGTTGTCCTTCAGAAGCTGGTTTTGTTTACCTCAATCAGTGCTAAAATATTCATTAAAGACAGCAGAACTGCTTTGTATTATGCAAAGAAACTTCATATTAAGTGTTGTCTGTATGTGTTCAGCATATGAATGTGACACTGCAAATAGTTGTCTTGAAAAAGGATCTCCATGACTTTCTGAAATATGTATTTGATTAAAAAAAAACCCTCCAACCTCAGGGATATATCAGAACCTCTGGATAATTTTCATGTAAAAGACTGGACAAAATTTCCTTCTGAAGTTATTCAGGAGAAGTAAATTGATCTAAACAGAAAATGTGAGATGGACAAAAAACCAACCAGCTGCTGCCTCTTTTCCAACAGTTGCTGTCTCTTATTGGTTTTACAGACATCCCCATGAGTGTTTGGGTTTTGCTGTTTTGTGATTTGACCCTCCCTGCTGGGCTGGCTTTCCCCACATTTGCTCCCCAGGTGACACCTTCGTTGCAGCCTTCCAATATGAAGGCACGTTAGGAATGTCATTCTGGTGGCATTAGTCAATTTTTTCACTGAAACAAATTAAAAATGCTTTGCAAAATGCACAGAAATGGTTTATAAGCCTCRGCCTAAGAAGCTAGGGAATTCCAAATTAAAATTAGTTTTGGACATGTGCATTGGTAAATGGCAGATTGAGCTGATGCCCTCCCACCCTGTGCTTGTGTCCCACTGGCAATGTATTTCTTGGAGCCTTTCCTTTGTAGGAAAATGTGTCTGATCTGCAATACATCACATTATTAGGGTGGTTTTTTCCCACCAGATTGTCATAATATTTTAGGAAGTTTGTGTTGATTTTGTTGTCAGGAAATGAAAGTGAGATTCATGAATAAGTACAAACTAATTGGGCATGGAGATAAATCTGGTTTCTTTAGCAACAACAGTTTTAACTCTGGAGGAACTGAGTGTAGCTGATGCCTCATTATATGCTTTGGTTACTGTACAGAAGAGCAGAACAGCACTTTTGCAACTTATAACAGTATCTAATAATTTCTGACAGAGGAGTAAAAAGAGATGACCTCATAACCACTTAAGAAGGCAATTTTTAGTCAAAAAACTGTTTTTCCCTTGGAACTGTCCCATTCAAGTCCCCCAATTTGAGACTCTTTACTATTCTAATAGACACTTAGTTATTGACACCATTATTGAGATGAAGCTGTGGCAAGAATGTCCCAACCATTTTTATTCATCAAGTGTCCTGAGCATGCTCTTCTGCCTTTTGTCATCATCTTCTAYAGAGCCACTTGCAAGTGAGCACTTTGCTATTCCCCCAACTGCTATAACTCAATGTAATGGCTTTAAATTATGGAAAGCCCTAAAATATGATGGAGTTAAGCAAATTCCACAGGAAATAATGTGAAAAATATTACTTGGAGAAGATACAGATCTGAATGCTTTTATTCCACGGCTGAAGGGTTACAGGAGGCTTTCCTGACTCCACAGGACTGACAGGGTCCTGGAAAAGCAGAAGGAGCCCTTGGGGAGGGTGGAGAAGGAGCTGTTTCTCACCACAGCAATATAGAGTTTTAAGATGTGATGGAGTATTTCAAGGTGTCAGCCCATTCCYGAGTGCATGATGGCAATAATTGTATTTACAGTTCCATGTAACCAGATTTGCTCAGCCCCATCAGAGATGRAGAGACTGATGTGCTGTGACTGCCWCATGTAGAGAGGTGGGAGGTGCCGTGGGGAAGCTGCAGGGGCTGCTGGAGCTTTGTAGCTGTGAAGAGTCTGCTGRTGGTGTCCTTGAGTGATGATAAAACCAAGGAGACCCTAAACGCAGTTTTTTCTAAATAAAGCTCACAYGGTATGTGCAAGAGGAGCCTAAACATAAATATCTTTCTTTAGCTCTGATGGGGGAATGTCTAAGGACGGGGTTTTGTTTGCTCTCTTGATATTTTATGAGTCACACGTTAATTCCAAGCTTTGCCAAAAGCCCTGACAAATTTTACTTTTATTAGAAATTTCCCTTTTTAGCTCTCCTCTCGTGCATTCACGGTGGTTTACAGACACAGCCTTGAGCAGTTTCTGCAGCTTCCCAGCGTGTGTGCCGAGCAAAGGGAGTGCAGGCAATGCAGGTACAGCCTTCCCAGCGTGGGGCTGCTGCTCCAGCTCCATCCCTCTGCCTGCATCCTTTCCTGCCTGCTCCTTTCACTTTGCCTCCATCTCTGCCACAACCCATCTCTCCAGCCTCCTTGGTGAGCATTTAACACGTGCATCCCCCTGCTGCCTTCCTGCTGTCTCTGCTGGCACTTTTCAAAACACAGCAATGAATTTGCACCTTCAGTTTTGTGTCTGACRCCTTCAGATCTGGTTTTGCAGTGGAGTAGTTTGTAGGAGTCACTGATCTGGGCCAGATGTTTGGACCAAATTACCAAAACTCAATGTCAGGCAGCCCCTGGCTATGTGTTTAGRGGGTGRGGGGCTGGGTGGGCTTGCAGCATCRATAAATTGGTGGAGATGASTCCTCTGAGGTGTRTGGAGATCCCCAGCAGATGAATMCACCAGCCTGGCTCAGGCTCCTAAAAGAGCCTGAAGCGAGCAGCTCGGCCATAAAACACTAGGAGGGATGAAGACACTCAGTGCTTCCCCAGGCAATTTTRGTATTTCCAAATATTCTGATTTCTGTCAAAATGAGTCTTTCCTGACCTGGATAACAGAGGAGACATGCCACTCTGGAAAGGGTTTTTTGCACTTTTTTTTTTTTCCTGCATATTTTCAGCTGAGTGTTTTTATCTAAAATCTAAAGAGCTGGTGATATCAGTGCTTTGCACCAGGGAGAGATCTTTCCCAATATTAGTATTCCATGGAGCTACTGAAACATGCCCTGTGCATTGCCCTGTGAGGGAGGATTAAGTTCTCATTGCTCAAGATGAGGGATTTCCCCACAGGTGTTCCCAGGCAGGTACCTGCTCCTGCACGAGTGTATCGTGGACATCTTTGATCTGGTTGTTTGCAACCTCCTGTCCTGAGAGAAACTGCACATCTCTAGTGGTAGAGTTATACAAAAATAATGTGCTTCAGATATTTTCAGCCAGAAAGATGTGAGAGACCATGCCATGAATATTACTGAGACTCCAGCTTGGAACCTGGAGTACTTCTTGCTTCAAASAATTATTCATTTGTAGGTTTTTTCTGTGGCTGCAGTGATGGATGCTGCAAKGGGAAAAATACTCTTCAAGCTCCATGTTCAGTTACTTGAATGAGAAGGGTAAAGCACATTTTTGAATGCTCCTAGAATTCRGAGAGAGGAGAGAGGTTTGAAGGACTGTGGATACACCTATCCTTTAATAGGAAAGCAAGGTGTAAATCAGAGTTGGGTGGGAACCTGTTGAAATTTTTCCCCCTGGCATGGAAGGACTTGCAGTGAGCCCTGCTCCTCTCTCTGCTCTGTGTTCTGTTCAACTCTCTCCTCTGTAAATTGAAAATGAGACATCTGTAATGTGGAGACATTCTGGCAGGCAGGGTRTCAGCAAATCTGTGTATGATGCTCTTGTAATGATGTTTTCTAGTGGCTGCAGCTTTTGTCAAATGAGCATGGACATCCATCCATGGTAATATCCCATAAATACACGATACAGCCAAATCACTGGGCAGAGCAACACATGGGCTGCAGAGGATTTAGACAGAGTTGATCATTCACTTTATGATTGCTCTTTCCCAGGCCATCTTTACTTTGATTTTATGAGCCTCAGACTGGCTGGGAGAAAATGTTTGCTTCCAGTGACCCCTCCATTGCCTGGTGGTGCTTTGGGTTCTGGTTTTGTGTGGACATTACTGTGTTGGTTCCCATCATCCTCACATCCTTGGCACCCCATTTTGTGCTCATCACACGAGCTGTTCATGCTGTGCTGTTCAGTCTGGATGAGCTCTCCTCAGGTCTCCTAGTGCCATATGTCTAATGGCAGATGAGCAGCRTGCAGCTTGTTATCCCAACAGAGAGGCAGAGCCTAACGTGTATGAGCTGAGCCTAAAGCATCACTGCACCTTTTGGGTTTGYTTAATGCACTTTGCTACAGCTGAGCTGCTGGGTGAGGGGAGCTGGGCTGGTTTTTGAGGTGAGGGTGGTAATTTGAGCAGTTGGATCAGCAGAAGGGATTTCTGAGCAGCTCTTAACTCTGGCTTCACTTTTTAACTGCTGTTGCAGCCTGGCACTAAATCCATTGCTCTTGCAAGGAGATTGATAGAATAACACTGSAATACTCAGGAATGCAGGGCAGGAGCTGTGCTCACACCCTGCAGGTCTCTCCAGCTATCATCAGTTCACCAAGGGAACATGTGGTAATCTCCTAGAGGAGTACATTTCTGCCTTTCAGCAGAAAACACATTTAATCTGATCTTTTTGTGTCAACACACAGAATGCTGAAGTTTTCTTGTGTAGATTTGATTTGTTATTTTCACCATCTGACTGCTCTAATCTGTCAGATTTATGATCTAATTATTTTACTTTACTGTTAGATCCCAAATTAATTAACATTGCAGTGTTGCTGGCTCATTAGCAATATTCATTGGGGTCATTCCACACACATGGGCATATCATAAACTTAAGGACTTGCATTTCCTTTTTGTAGGATCACATTATTCACTCGTCCTTCCTGCCTGTGACATTGTGTTACTCTGTAGCACCAAAAGAGTCACTCACCTGTCTCACTACACATTCTCCATCCTCAGTTCCTGTGTTGTGGGAATGTTTGCCCAYGCTGGGCAGTGTGATCTGTTGCTGTGCTCAATTCTTTCCTGAGCCTCTCCCTTTGCTGCTTGTGTGCAAAGCACCATTCCTGATGTCTCTGAGGGAATCAGTTGATTTATTTTGCACACAAAAGAGAGATAGCTCATTGACTTCTCCTACTTTGGCAATAACTTGGTRTCAATATATCAGTTGTCAGGCCAAGTCTCCTAAATAACATCTGGCTGAGCAGRCTATTTCTTTATTTGTTAATAAAGCCATTTTTCCTCCTATCATCTTACAAAGTGCTCTTGCTCAGAGCTTGTGTGTTCTTTATGCTGTGGCTCTGAGTCTCATTTCCAAACAAACCCCTAAGCCCCAGTGGTGATGGGATTGTCTGTCACAGGTGGTGTTTATCCAATGSTGYCCCACTCTCTGCACAATGTTAACCYCCATTACTTTGCAGTGCTGTGTGTCTCAGACACTTCAGGGGCCTCGTGGCTGCACGTCATGGCATCAGACAGCTACAAACTCAGGTGCTGGACTCTAGATACTGCCTCAAGTTTTGAAAAATGTCTCTTTTTGGGAGGTTTTGACACCTGTGCCCTGTGTTAGATTAAGTGAGGAAGAGCTCCAGTGAAGTACTGCCACGCTGGTTTTTGTGATTGTGTTGGGGTTCCAGAGGTCACCCACTCTCCATGAGCCTGCAGAAAGCCAAATGGAATGGTGTCACTCTCCTCACCTGATTCTGGCCGGGAAACACAAAGCAAAGACTTCCTCAGGTTAATTCTTGCCTTAATTCTTGTCAGGTCACCTGCTACAGGACAGGCAGCTGAGTCCTGCACAGGAAATAGGAATGGGCTGCTGAGCTTTCAATTACAATATCACTAATGTTTAGAGAGTTCAGCCCATCTGTCAGATAAAAGTCAAAAGGAATGGATTAAAACTCCCCAAAATAAATTTGACCTTGTCTAAACACTTTCATCTCCTTGACCTTTACTTCATCAGTGTCTTTTGTGTTTCAAGTCACAGCCAGATTTTGAAGCCTGAGAATTTCCCAGGGACAGATTTTGTTCTTTCCCRTCATTTGGAGTGTTTCCAGCATGAGGATGTGGTGGCTTGTGATGGCCTCCTGGGGAGGGAGGTCTGGACCCTGCTGGAGCTGCTGAGCACTGTCCTGGCTCTCTSCTTTCCTGAGCTGGGCAATCAGTAAGGCAGGACTGAGCTGGGCTCCCCAGGGGCACAGCAGCTCCCAGAAGGGAGTGCTGGGTGTGAGCAAAGGCATTTTGACAGTGATACAACAGTAGGAAGGGTGAGACACAGACACTGACAGAAAAAAGGTGCCAACCAAAACAGGAATGTATTTTCTTCACTGCAAGGAGAGAGAAATCTCTGAGGAGCAGAGGGGCTGTGCAGTCATGAGCAGCCCTCTCAGTGGTGCTTGAAGGGGATGGTACAGGCAGTAGATACAAAGGAAAGGGCAGTGGGCAGTATTTTGGTCATGGTGCTRATCAGAATTGTCCTCTCTTATCAGATCTACCTGGCAGTTGGGGTGCCTTGACCTCCCTTGGCCTGTGCATTTTGGAAATGTCAAATTTCCCAATGACCCCTRAAACAATAAAGGGTCAGTCTCACGAGTCAAAGATGCTAAGAGGGGCAGCAGCAGTTTAAAACTGTATAAAGCTCCTAAGCCCTCCATTTAGAAGTGTTTGGTTTGATGTAATTTGGTGTCTAAGACGTTTCTCGCTACAGGCTCTGTATTGACACTGCCAGAACCTCCTGCTGCTGCAGGAAGGACGCACCTTGAGCAAGGACTCTGAAACCACCAGTCTGTTCAGGAGCCAGACAGGTGGGAACTGAAGACAGATATCATAAAGATATTAACATTTCATTTAATTGCAAACTGCTGTCTCTTTCAATGAACATCTCACGAATGCGTCCAGAATTTCTACTTTCACTGAAGTTGAAGACTGGAATTGTATTTAGRATTATAATTCCAGTATGCACTGGTGAGCTAGAAGAAGTCTGAAGGGAAAATAGACCAAAATAATGTTGATGTTAAAGATGTCAGGGTTATACACAAAGAAAGTTACTCTAAGATTTTGGATTCCTTTAAGGGGAGGCAGATGCTCATGTAATTAAACTGAGTAAAAAAATTCTGGAGCCTTTAAAACATGAAAACAAAAGAACCCAGATCCCTAATAATCTCAGTGTGTGTCTGTAACCAGTCTGCAAGCAGTTCATTGCAGTTGTCCTTCCAAGTTCCCAGGCTGGGATTGCAAACAATTTGGACACAAATTACTTAGTGCAAGGAAAKAAAGGGTATGGCATCCAAAAGTGTAATAAATCCTTTAGAGCTTGATCCAGGGTGGAGAAAATACTCGGGAATGTCTCCAGGTCAAAACAAATCAAACAGGATTTTGATTCAGCAGGACCCAAACCCTGCTGACCCTACTGCCAATTCATTAATTGCAGCTACCCTGTGCCATTGCACTGCTCTGCTCTGGGAGTGTGCCCGTTGTGGGGCTCATGGGGTTGGGATTACAGCTGTCCCGGGGAATGAAGGATAATGACACTCATTTGTATGCACTTTCATTGTACAGCTGCTGGACCTCAGAACGAGAAGTGCGGCAAAACCTCTGTTTAGCTAGAATTAGTTTCTTTATATGAAATGAAGAGAGGCTTCACTTGATTAATTTAAGTCTGCTTCCTGCCTTTCATTAGCAAATAAAAGCTTCTTTGTGTGCTGGGCTGGGGGTCTGGAGGTGGGGAGAGGGAGAGGCCATGCTGCTGCTCTGCTCCGGATCCTGCCCGCAGGAAGCACCCGGGACATTGGAACTGCTGCGAGGGGACCCAGACACAGATTGGGGCTGGCAGGTTTGTGCTCCAGGCTCCACAAGAAGTCTTAGTCAGAAGCTATTTTTGTTGAAAGCGTTTCTCACTCTGTGCATTATTCAGGACTGGAGGCCTTTCGCAGAGTCCCTCCGGCTCCCCCGGCGCGCACAAAGGCCCATCTGTGCCCGTGGCCACGGAGCTTCCGTCCTTCCCCCTCACAGCCAGCCCAAAAGCAGAAAGGGACCTTGGCACTGAGGAGTTCTGACGCTGGGGACAGAGATTTGGGCAGATTTGCCCCACAGTTCGACCACTGTCTCATGGGGATGAGAAGGTTGGCAGGAATCTTAACAGCTTTGTGTTTTAGGTGAGGCTGGATCCAACTTTATATCGAAGTTATACATGGCAAATTCAATATCAAATTATATATTATATATATATTTTTATTTATTTTCCTCCTTTTTGCTCAGGAAAACGTTACCTGCAAGAAGCATCATCCTTTTCCTAGAGAAGTCACTCATCTTGTGCTCCTTTGCTAGCGTCAGAACAAAGTGTCTGTTAAGTTACACAGACTGAGTAGTTTAGATAGAAATGAATCTCCATTTATTGTCCCAGAAGGAGGTTCAAGAGTATTTTCTAACTGGGAATCAARGAAAGCAAGAATTTCTTTGTGATTTCCTCCTGGACAAGAGATGCCCTATGTCCCATGGATGGTACAGGACACAAAGTGAGAATTGCACCAGAGCCAGATACCAGACTGGGATATTGCTGTTCTTGGCACAGGGTTCTCAGGACAAAATACCTTGGGGAGTCATGTAGGTKAGGCAGATAGCAGAAAGATGTTGGTTTTAATTGTCACTGATGTAAAAGTCACACAAAACATGCACAGTGAAKCTGTGTGAAGATACCTGAAGAAGASGGAAAGAGCACTCTTRGTCCTTCCCTTCTCCAAATTCCAAGTCCATCCCTGGACACTGTGGGCAGAAAGGGAGACTGAAGCAGGGAATTGCTGAGCAGCCCTTGAAAGCCCCAGACCCTCTCTGAACACTGAACATAGCTGCTCCCTGGCAAAACACATTCTCACACCRTCCTTCGTGACTGGGATTGCTCTGCTCCGTCCTTAGCCCTGAACATCTCTGATCTGAAACCTTCTGTGGGGTGAAGAGGATCAGAAACAACACTGTGGAGCAGTGTTAAAAGAGATGCTTTAAAAAGCACACAAAAGGAGCGGGAATCTTGCACTGAATCATTTCCTACAGAAAGGAAAGTTGTGCACTGAACCCTCTTGACTTCAGCGTGAGTCACAGCCTCCCAGCCACGCTCTGGTCAGGAGGAGGGGAGTGCTGGCCTCACAGCAGTGACTCTCAGCTCRAGATGATCAACTGATTCTTGAAAGTCTTCTGGAGATGAGTCACAGCTCTCCCCTTGCTCTGCAGCCCGAGAGCAAAGCCATGTGATGTGGCAAGAGAGAGTGAAGGTATTGCCCACGGAGCATCAGGCTTTCTCTGTGGGTGAAAACTGCCAGTCTCTCATTGAGCTGTRCAGTCTGTCAGCTTCACAAACCCTGTTTCCCATTATTTTGGAGAAAAGAAAAAAAATTCTGAATGGAAACAAATCTAATGTAATTTTACAATTTCCAGTTGAGACAGTATCCAAGATTTTTATTTTTAAAGAGCTGTAAACCACCCATCAGAATGTGAATGCAGTGGGTTCCGAGAGATGATGGAGATGTGTCTCTGCAGGAATTTCCATTGCTGGTGGCTTCAGGGTGGGTCTCTCTGGGGCTGGGTAACTCAGTGGCTGCTGTTTTAGAGGGAGGCTGGACAGCAGCAGAAGTTCACAGGGAGCAGAATTTCACAGGGGAGCTGTTGTGAGCACAGGGGCTGCTCTGAGCTGCTGCTCAGCCCCACTGGGGGATCAGAAAGGTTCCACTGTGTGGAGCTTGTCARACACAGGGGGCATTAGAAGCCTGACTTGGGCAGATGGAGTAAAGATGATCTTTCAAATACACTGGGCCATGAGTAAATTCTGAGTAAGTGTGTGGTGCTGCAAAGGAAAAAAGATAGTGGTCAGAATGGGGGAGCAGAGCTTCAAAAAGCTCCAACATCTGGAGGTCTGGAAGAGATTAAGCAGCATTTTCCTCTGTGTTAGTGTGYGCTGAGGAAGATGGCCAGGGGGAATGTTTCTTGGAGTGGCAGCCCTAATGCATTTCACATATTTGAATAATGCTCTGGTAAAGCAGAGTCTGGTCTGGGGCAGAGGTTTTGGGAATGCCACCCTACCCTGGCACAATCCCAGAGAGGATGATTTTTAACTAAAGGATGTGGAAGATGTGTGGGGCTGCAGCAGAACCGATGAGCCATTGAGGGTGAAGCACCCAGCTGGAAATTCTGGCAGGACTAACGGAGTTTGTGAGGAAAGACTGAATCAGGACTGGGATCTGGAACAARCCAGCCTGAGGTTCTCTGCTGGAAGATGTGGAATTAGTCAGTGGTGTGACATCCAGCTTCCCATGGAGCACAGGGYGCCTCTCTGAGCTCTCCTGCTGGACAAATGACCCTGCACACTGATGGGTGGGTGCCAGCACAGCCCAGGGACCTGGCAGAGGAGGTGACCTGGAGAGCCCTGGGGTGCTCAGAGCCACAGCCTGCACAAACTGCTGCTGCTGCTGCCACAGGAGCCTTTCGAGCAGCAGCACTGGGGATGACAGCATGAGCTGCACAGGATTATCCATCAGGTTAATATTATCACTGCAGYAGAGGATGAACGGGCTGGGAACCTGAAAATGAAAGGGACACGTACTGAGTTTGAATTGAAAGCTGATGCACGATCCCATTGTATTATCAGAGACAACATTTTTAGTGGTGAAAAGCGAGTCCTATGGGGTGGAAGGTGAGCAGGTACAACTCTTTGGTTTTGGGGAGCACCTGAAGGAATGCTAGCTAAAGGAGGCATGGGTGAAAGATTTGCCATGATAGCATCTGGGAGAAGTGCTCATTATTGTGTTTTGTCAGGTCCTTGGTGTTTTTAAACCTTGGAGCCAGTTCACTGAAAGGTCAGAGACTGAGTCGGTGAGAGGGAGTTTGAGGATGTCTCCAGGGAATGAGAAARTCTCAACAGAACACGCCAGGAGCTGAGAAAGCCCTGCTGCCTGAAGCCATGTCTCAACAACCTTTCCCTTCTGCTGTGGCAGGAATGAAAAGATGAGCTGAATTTCTACTGTTGGTGTCAGATACCGACAACAAGTGTGTTCACTTCAGCTTTTATTGGTTATAGCAGGGGAGAAAAATGGAATATTTAGCTTCTGCTGGAAAAGGTAAATTAAAAGTGAAAACTCACCAGTGCTGCTGGAAAATCTGAATTGAGGGCTTGAGAGGAAGCAAAGGAGAAAGGGCTGCTGTGGGCAATGTTGATTGATCTCTCTGTGCATTCAGCACTGCCACACCTCCAGCAAACCCCCAGGGTCACTGGGGCTCTCCTCCCACAGGTGGAAGCTTGGGAACATCCCCCTGGTTCTCTGGGGTACACTCTTCCCAAGTTGGGATGGGGAAGAGCTTGCAGGGAGCTCTGGGGGTCGGATCAGCAGAATTGGCTGTTCTTGCCTTGGAAAGTCCTCAAGACCTGGATGTGTGGAGCTTTTAAAAGCAGGGAGAGTCCCAACTTGCTGCAGAATGAGCATCATGTGCACGGTGACCATTTGTTAGGGCAATGAATGTGCCTGGATCCTCTTTCACTCCCCAGGGTGGTGTGGTTTTAAAAAGGACACGAGCAAGGACTGCAGGCTGTTGTAGAGACCAGAGCAGATTGGATCAGAGCTGTGGAGGAGCGAGCAGCAGCTCCAGAGAACGGGGACGCTGCAGCGCGTGATGTTCTCCGCTCTTTGTTTCCCTGCAGGAACGGGGACCAAAGTTCAGCTATTTCTGTCCTGGCTGGTACGTGTTGGAAGGCAGTCATCAAAAGGGCAGGGGGTATCCCAGGGATTTCAAATCCCACTGGAATGTTCTGCTCTTTCCCTCTCTGAAGGAAGCAGGGACAGAATGAGCAATGTGAACAGGCGTTTGCTTAGGTGAAAGGAGAATTAGCCAGGCTTGCTGTAGACAGGAGTTTTTGGGCTTTAGTTATTTAATTTTTTAAGCACAACTGAAAGGGAAATACATTTATTTCTGGAAATGGGCTTGCAGGGACTCCTAGGAGGTTTTGCAAATGCTCAGGAATTCAGGCACACCCCACAAAGAATAAATGGGGAATTGATAGATGTGAACAGACTGTGGGTCTGAATAATCATCCTCCCAAATTCTCTCCAGGGAATGCTGTTAAAGTCTGAACATTGTGGGAGGAGAGCTAGGATTTATTCGGTGAAGATTCACTTACCATAAATAAATAAAAATAAATAAGTAGGCTAAATTAGTAATGAATAGTTCAGCCAGCTCTAATGCTAAATAAACATACTGAATTGTAATGAAAATACTAAAGCCTGTTTGAACTGGAGCTAGAAATCCAAGGAGAAATAACTGTGTGGCACTTAAATTAGCACTCACCATAAAATATAAATATATCATATAAAATATAGATTTTCCCTTTTTTTTTACCTCATGAGATTTTAAAGATTCATCTGTTCCCTGTGTTTGGGAGGCTCGAACCAGACAATATTCAGTGCTATAAAGTGACATAAATCACGGAAGAGTTATAAAATCCCTTGATGTATGCTCTTGGACTGTAACTATATTTGTAGAGGCTCTCATGGGGGTGCATTTACACTGATAGGAGGCTGTTTTAAATTCACGCAGTTATCTCCATATAAAGCATTTTTATAGGATTTTCCACACTATGGGGGGGGGTTGTGCGACTTTAATTATACAACCCAGACTGTATTGGCAAAACTTATAGGTGGAGATAAGCCCTTTAGCAAGGCAGAACTGCACTTGAACTTAAAAGAAAATAATTTTCTTCTTGTGAGTTCCCCTGAGAACAGCAGGAAAAATCAATAGCTGCTCTGGCAGGAGGGAGAGGCTCTGTTTGCAGCCCAGGGAGCCAGCGTGGTGGGAGCATTTCCCTGTGCTTGGACTCCCCTCTGGGTGGCTGCTGAAGGGCCACCAAGCACTCCTCAGCCTTTTGGGGCCACTTCAGATCGTTTATTAAACCCTGCAGAGCTGCACTGGGGATGCAAACCGTGGTGTGAGTCAAGGGCTTGAAAGCAGCTTGAATAGAACAGGCAGAGAAAGGCAACGTGCAGATGGAGCTCTCAAAATCAGAGCATTTCCTTTGGACAGAGAGAAGCCCTGGCTGATGGGCTGGGGATGACCAGCAGTGCTGTGTTTGGGTCTCTTGGCTTGTTGACCAAAGAAACCAAAAAACCCAGCAGCACTGGAGCTTAAGGGGCAGCTGGAAATTGTTATCAGTACCCCAGAGGGGGAAGAAATGTCTCAATGTGCAGACTGGCAATTATGAGCCTCTGAGGGTGTGGCCAGCTTGCTGGCAGTGGTGGGGAAAAGAGCTCTCAGGAGAGGAGATTCAGTGGTTCACTTGATAAAAATAGGATTAACTCCATCCCTAAGTCCAGCAAAGCAGCTTTTAGAGGCAGAATATATCCGTGCTCTCTGGCTGCATTACACAACAAAAAGAATGTCAGAACTTAGAAGAAAGTAATAAAGTACGTAGTATCCCAATGTGAACTGAAAATGAAAAAAATGAGAGAGATTTTTGCTTTATCATAATAGCATAGAGCAGAGTGAAAGAATGGCTCTGCATATGAAATAGAGTTAGGGGATAATCAACCCAAACCTCCTATGACCCTACAATAGAGGCACCAACACTGGAGGCAGGCAGCAGAGTTAATAAATTGAGGTGCAACTAAAAGAGATTCATGGTCATTTAACAACATGTCAGGGCTCCTGGAGAAATGAGTATAATGTATTTAAGTCTAACGTGCAAACAACTTTGAACAGGAAAGAATGAGGGAAGGAGAAAATGGGAGAAGATTTATTGCAGCAAACAGCTGAAGTCAACTTGCTTTCACAGGAGAGCAGGAGAAGAAAACAGCACAGAGGTGCCTGGAGGTGGCTGTAACACTTCCCTCTCCTCTCAGGAGGAAGGAAAACAGAGGAAATATCTGAAAACTCTTTGGTCCGTTGTTCAGGTGCCTAGAGATGGCCAGATGGGATTTCTCATCTTGGGTATTCCTAGAGCAGTCGCTTTCTGCTGAACCAAGAACCTCCATTCCATGAACCACCCCTAACCCTCCAACTCTGGGCACCAGCTCTGGGACGTGTCTCCAGCCAGCATTCACATGGGTTTGACTTTTTTTTTTTGTTTGGTTGGTTGTTTTTTGGTGGGCAGGTAGAATGAGCCTGAGCCATCAATTTATTTATTTTTGGCTCCCCCTGCATTGTTTGCAGCTCCTGAGAAGTTGCTGTGTCTCTTGGGTTTCCTATCAAAGGGTGATAATCATCAATCCATCTCTAACAGAACAGATGCACCCAGTGATTCTCTGGCTGCTGGGAATCCATCTCTGTCTGCAGACCCTGCTCAGTACTTTGAGGAAAATATATACAGCTGTATAAATAACTGTATAAATAAACTGTAACTATATAAATAGTTACTTTTAAACTCTGCCCCAAAGAGAAGTGGGGGGAATTCACCCGAGGAAAAATGGGAATAATTCTATTTCTTATAGTGATATTACTTTCTCTGCTCCTCTGGAATGTGCCTAAAGAGGCTCTCTAAGGACTGCATTTTAAATTATATCTAAATGAATACTATTAAAAAAAAAAAACACCTCACTTTTTTTTATATTATGGGCTTAAAATAGAGACATTAATTTCAAAATTTAATGGCTTTACTGTGGTGATGTTCACAACCCTTCCATGTTCATTTTTTGTGACTTGTTTAGCACTTACTGTCAGTGCTGCTCACTGAGACAGCACGTTATAAGTGAGCAGGCTCCGAGATGACAGGGATGATTTATAAATACTTTGTACAGTCAGAACATATTTATGCAGGACAACAATTTGTTTGGTTATTTCCAGAGGCTGAGCCATGAACAGTTACATTAGAGAGACAAAAAGGACTGAACTTGTGCTCAAGAAGGGCTGCTTTGGGCTGTTACCCTAATGAATCTACTACTGCTAGATGAAAATAGATAAGAAATTTGAGCTTCAGGCTTTGTCTGCTTCAAAAATACCTTAGAAAAATGAAAAATACCTTAGAAATAATGAAATATAAGGGCTTGCATCTTCTAAAGTTGTTGCAAAACTCCACTGATGTCAGCAGCGCAGGTGTGAGGTTTGGGAGGAATTACAGTGTGAGAAATATTCCTGTTTTTGCATTATGAACCAAGTGTTTGATTCAAACTTGTAAATGTACTTTGTAAATCTCTGTTTTAAATCTCTTATTTGAGGCAATAAGGTATCTTATGTCACAGAGCTAAATCTAAAAATAAAGATAATAGAGAAACAGATGTTGGCAAATGCAAGGTTGATCCTGCTGTGGGATCTCAGCAAACAGACTGGGATCCCTGGGCCAGCCAGTGGCCCTGCACCCTGGATCCACCTGTTTAAATCTCTCAGCAGAATCAGTTTTGCTGTCAAACTGCACAAATACTTGCCTGGATCATGTTTCAGTGGTGCTGCAACTCTCCCCTGGCTGAGTTAATCAGGAGCTGCAGTGCCCAGGCTGGCAGCTCATGGCTCTGTCAAGGTGGATGCATTACTTTGTGTTTGAAAATCATCTCTGTAGTTAAGCTGTAACCGTACAAGGGATTTGTAGGGGGCAATTTTGTCTTGGTTTACTGTTTCTCCACCCAGATGTAGCTCCTGGAGGTGTGTGCCAGACCCTGGCTGACCCTGTGCAAATCCTGTCAGGTTTCTGTATTGAGGAGRGCAGAGCTYGCTGCACCATCTGGGGGGATATGCWGGGCTGCTGTCTAAAATTGGGCAAAATTAACTCAACCGCAATTATAAAAACACCCCTTTCACAATTCCTGCCATCTCCACTGCAGCAGGACTTCATCAGGATGCAGGACAGGTTTACAGAGCCCTCTTCCCTCCTGCTCCATCATCCCTGAAACTGCCGCAGATCTTCCCAGCAGCTCCGCTGGCTTTGTTTGTTTGTTTGCCTCCCATTATCCTCCTTGTTCCCCACACCTCGAGGTCAGTGGATGACCGGCAGACCTGCCCAATTTATTCCCATGCATGACAAAAGAGACCCGGGTCAGCCCATGAGCCGTGAACTCTTATTTCTATTTCGCTGCGGTTGTGCCCCGCTCGCTGCCAGTCATCCACCATATTGATGAGATTAGCTGGTAATTAAAAACCCAGCCAAGCCAGGCACAGGAAGATGACTCAATTAGCAGAATGTCACTGAATCTAATTTACTTTGCTTATCACAGACTTATTCTCTAATGAATTAGAAACGAAGAGCAGGACACCTTCAGAGGGAGATGGAGGGGCTTAAAGGCTTAAATGCTTTCCAAGCCCTTTGTGCCCATGGTTTGGGTTGCAGAGAGTGTGCCAACGCTGCTAATCACACCCGAGGGCTGATTCCCAATACCTGGAGAGGTCTGCTGCGGCTATTTCATGTGACAGGCACCGATTAGGCCAGAGCATCCTTCCCTTGCAGAGCTCCATGTGTTTGTAAGCCGGGAGTTAGCAGGGATTTGGGTGGCACGTCACTGGAATTGTGCTCAGGGATGATCTCTGGGAGTGTGGAGCTGACAGTGAGCGTGGTGTCTGGCCATGAGAGCATGAGGGATTTCCTGGAAACAAAAGCATGTCAGAAATAGACGTTTCCCACTGTAATGAATATTTTAAGGCACTTCCCGATGCTTTTCTCATTTCAAATGTGATGTTTGGATGATTAACAATCAGAATAACGTATTTTACCGGAGCTCTTTGAGGGACCATTGGACAGATGCACAGCTGAATTTGTATGTAAAGTGGAGCCTGTAAACCATTATCTCTGCTGCTCTCTTCATAGCAGATAACGGAGCATATTATGGCTGATTTAAGTGAGGAAATTACTGGGCTCTGAGCTTTTAATCTGATCTGCATGACAAAGCCCACATGGCTCGATGAGCCTTGCCCAGCTCTCAGGGAGC
>NW_026623374.1:1807158-1849565 GCF_030028575.1 Malurus melanocephalus | reverse complement strand
AAGTCAAATAATAAATACAGGCTATGCCTTTTCCATTGGCTTGCTTAGGCTGAAATTGTGTAATTTTGGCTATGAAAATTACATGCTTTTGGGTTTTTAATTCATATTTGTTTGGCTGAATATGACAAACATGCAGTGAAAACTCATCTCCACGTGCATGTTTGCAGGGAGCATCTAGACACTTGTTGCTACCTCGGAATCCTTTTATTCTTAGTCACCCATTTAACTGAAAATTGCTTAGAAATCTTGGTGTTCACGTGGGAGGTAAACAGTCATGTAATATAGTAGCACTCTCGCAGCTACAGACTCTGTTATGCACTGGCAGTGGGAGGGCACACACCTTTACAGCAGTCTCTCCTTTATGCAAAAAATTATGATGCTGAAAAATTTATGGCATTTGGTCTAAGCCAATTATGACAATTATGTTTTTAATCAGCTCATCATGTATAAAAGGGTGGTAAAATAAAATATAAATCTGGCTAGCACATTTTGTGGATAAATGAAAATTAATTGTGATATTACTATGCAAACCAGCATCACAGAAATTTTATAGCCAAAATGGACTATGGTGATTGCAGTCTGAACTTGACACAGGCCATTGGACTTGTATTATTTAATTCCTCCTCCTATGATCTGGTTTGAATTAGAGTAAACACTTAAGACAAATATTCAGATTTTGTTTCAAGGTCCTCAGTGAGGCTGTCGCAAAATCCACAAGAAGTTGTTGCCATCAATAGCTAATTAATCTGTTGCACAGTTTGCAGTTTCTTTCTTGCTCTAGTTCAAAGTACTGACAAACTGTGCTTTTGTTATCCTTGAAATTGTCTATCATTTACTGAACGAAGAGGACAGCTTCAGGAACTTGCCAGAAGGGAGGGTTTTGTTTTGTTTCTCTGGCCGTTCTGAAGGCTCTTCTCTGCAGAAGAACACAAAGTTCTCTACTCCTGCTCCTGCTCTTCCTTTGCTAAGGACAACACCTCTACCACTGTTTCAGACCTGGAATTTATATTAGACTAATTCCCACAGCCCCTAAGTCTTTTTTTAGAGTCACAGACTTCCTGGAAGGAGTAATCAGTTCAGAGAATATGAACTCCATTTACTGCTGTAACAAAACATTGTATTTTCATATAATGAAATATATATATATTTTTTATGCTCTCTAACAACGGAATATCAACAACATTTCTGTTATTTGCCATTTAACCTATTTTTCTGTCAGTTACAGTTGCTTCTGATGAGACCTTTATGGTCTTACATGTCAGAGTTTAAAAAAATATATGAAGTAGGCTCTAAAAACAATCTGCAGACTGCAAAACCACACCAGCATAACTCCCTATCGTGTGGCTGATTAGTCAATGTGGTTTACAAATAGCCTGTGTTGATTTAGTACTGCCTGGGTTTCTTTGCACAGCACAAAATCCAAAGACATGTGGAAGCCTGACAGAATCCTATCAACCAAACTTAGATCTTTCCAAAAGCAAGATCTGCTTTCCAGATACAGATGTTGGTTGGCACCAGTGGCACTGAAGTTGTGCAAAGATGACTGTGAAGGGTTGTTAGAAGGCTCTGCACCCAAGATTGCTGGTTGATGATGGTGGTGTTGGTATTCCACTATTGATTTATATAACCACTGTCAATATCTAATTTTGTAAATGTGAAAATGTGGTTTCTATTCATCACCTTACGAGAAACTGTAAAATTTACATTTTTCATGCCAGCACAGATGCAGTGTAGGAACTGGAGAATGACAATGAAAAAGATATAAATACAGCAGAAAATTAAGTGGGTTTAATGTAAACTAAGCATCTGAAACAGTTACATCTGAAACGCAAGGCCAGACAGGTAAGACAGGCTCTCTGCAAAACTGCTGTCACTCCACATTCCCAATTCCACACTGAAATGCTGAACCACATTTTCAGAAGCTGAAACTTGGTGCAACTCCACTAAAGCCATCCAATTTAAGACAAAAGTGCTAACTCAATAAACAACTTCTGCTTGTAATGCAAACTTTATGACTGTCATAAACAGATCTGAGAATATGGAGTTGGGAAAGAACAGCAACCTTGCTCATGCAGAAAAGAAAATAATGTCCTCATGTTATGTACTCAAGAATATAGAAGAGTATAGGATATAGACAAATTAAGACAAATTCTTGTTTCAGATGAAGTAGAATAGTTCTTAAATAGTTTGGAAGGAAAAAAGGTTTTAAAAAATAAAGCAGTTGGATGCAGATAAGCAGGCAATTTTTTTTTAATTTATATTAAAGGAGAGCAACAATAAATTCCAAATAAAATGACATTTTTTTCAAATAATTAAAACTTTGCTTTTCTTTGGTTTAACGAGAGTTGCTGCTCCTCAGCACCTTCACTGAACTTCAGAGACTTGTCCTTGCTTTTTTGTTTGCCTTTGGCCCTTGGTGATCGATCTTAATAAGAGAGTTTGAGTGTATTGCTCCCTTTGCACCTTTTCCTTCCTTCTCCACACCTACTTTATGATCTGGTAGTGAGGGTATTCTTTTATAAAGTGGTAAACAGAAGTCTGATCCATCTCAGTACGAAGAGGAAATTGAGCTGAGGTCTAAAATAGCCCAGGCAAGTACAAAAGCTATTAAGCCAAAGACAGGCAGCAAAAACTTCTCTTTAAAACTTTTCCCTTTCTTTTTCGTAAAACAGGATGAGTTCAAACTTGGCAGGCTTTCTAGCATGGATCAGGAGTGATAGGAATGAAAATAAGCACCAGATATGCAGTCTTGAACCAAGTATCTCTGCTTTAAAGGCAGGCTGAAGCTTGACACACGTTTCCCATGGATACAGTTAAGAAACCTTTGCTCACCATCTAGGTTATGCAGCTTGTTTTTGATTGCACTTACCCCTTTCCACTGTCTCTGAAGGGATGGGCAAGTATCTCAGATGTTGTGAGTCAACTTGCCAGGGCTGAATTTTTGGGTATTGAGACTCCTAAATTTTAGGGCACTAAAGCACATATTGTGAGGATTTTCCTTTGGGCTGAAATAACTTCTGCATCTGACATTTAGGGGTTTAAACCAATTGAACTCATATTTATGAACTAAAATCTCTGGGTTTAAATATATTCCTAAATTTAAAAAAAAATAAAATCTATGAATAAATTTGCTTTGTAACTTGCTGTCTTCTAAAGTACATTTTCCATGATAGAGTACAAAGTTGTTAGAGCAGCAAAATGAGCAAGATTTTGTCATTGCATGAGATCTGGCTCACTGGCCCAGCAAGCAGCAGGCCTGATGGAATCAACTTCTGCCACATGCTGTTGTTTTATCAATACAGGGTAAAGAAAATAATTTCCAAAGAGCCTCAGATGTTCTTAAACCATTTGTTTTACAGTCAATGTCAAAATAATTATTTTCTTAAAAGTCTTTAGTGACATCACTCATGTACAGAGAAAGTGATTACAGTTGAGAGAGAGTCCTTTGGAAAAAATATCAAGGAGCATTTCTTCCAGGATAATGCACTGCCTAATATGTCAGTTACTCAAATTTCATTAAAGCTGGTTCTGTCTCCTGCAGAGGTTTATACAGAACTGTGGCATGGCCAATGGTTACAAGAAAAGCAGCTGACAAAACTATTTAACTACAATACACTGTGCAGCTACTGGAACTGCCATTAAATGTTCACAATATTTCTTTGTCAACATCACTGCTCTTTTTTCTTATTTTTTTTGCCTGTGACTTTTTTTCTGCCTGATGATCTTACTGAATTGGGAATTTCCATATTTGCTCATATATTTAAAATGTCCAGTCTGGATTTTTTGAGCATGAATATTCTATAGTACAGGGGAAGTTCTGGAGCATTGCATTTTTTTGTATTGCTGCAAAAACAACAGTCAACACCTTCATGTGTATATATTACATAGGAGCAAAGAGTTTAAAAACCCAGTTTTTAAAAAAAATCTCTTATTCCTTCTAGTTGAATTACAGGCCCTTTAAAAAGCAACAGGAAGATTTCAATATGGTTAACTTTGGGCTACTTTTAATAGTCATGGAAAATTTACAGTTGGAAAATTATAATTAAAGTAATTAGAAAATAACAATAATAATAATAAAAATCTTTAAAAATCCATCTCCTTCCTATATTAATGAGAAGTAAAAAGTGGGTACTCTCATCTTTCATGCCAGTGTAGCCTTCCTGTATTTTGTCCAGTGACTCTTTTGTCCAGTGACTCCTGGTAAACCTGCATAATCTGAACTGCTCTGTGAGGGACATTTTCCGTGGAAACTTGAGGAGAAGATGAAAAAATAGCATGCAGAAAATGAAAAGTTCTAAGAAATTTTGTAACCCCTTGTATTCATGTAAGGGATTTTTTTTTTTTTTTTGGAAATAGATGTAAAGGACAAGAACAGAGCTGAATGGAAGCCTGTGGGCCTTTCTATAGCCCCAAACCTTAGCAGAGCATTTGTCCTCCTGGGAATGTTTGACAAATATTTCAAGGACGGATATCCAAATTGTACAGTATCATTATTCATGTGAAACTGTTGCTCCTTTTACCTCAGAGCAGAAAGGACACATTACAGAACATTATTTTTCATAAAGTGAGAAGGGAATTAAATGGACAATTGGGAAACTATCTGGAGAAGGAGCAGATTATTTCTTATTTTCTTCATATCCTTTTGGGTTTTCTCAAGGTGTCCTGGTTCTGGCCAGGACAGGGTCAATTTTTGCAGTATCCAGGAGGGGCATGAGCAGGAGCCAGAGGTTATTCCATATCACCTCATGCCATAAGCAAGGAGGGTTAGAGGGCCATTCCAGGAGGGCAGTGGGAAGGGAGCAGTCAGGGATAACGCTGTGTCCCTCGTGCTGGGTGGGAATCATTTGCTTCTCTCATGCACCCTTTATCAATATTGCTGCTGTTTCTGTGCCTCTCTTATCTCATTGCTGCTCCCAGTAAATTGTTCTTATCTCAGCCTGTGACCTTTCCCTTTCATGCCTCCAATTCTCCTCTCCAGCCACCCAGAGGGGAAGAGGGGAGTGAGAGCCCGGGCTGGAATGTTTCAATGGTGCTCCCCCATTCCTAAACCATGACACATTTTTCATTATGAAGGATTTTTAAATAATTATAGACTACATGATAATTTGGGGACTTTCACAGAAGAATGGGCGTTAAATTCTCCAATGATTGTGGACTGGAATTCAAACGCTCCAGGCACTTGTTGAGAGGCACTAACTAAACTGCAGAGAGCTTGTCTGCCAAGAATATTAATATCCACGGACATCACATTGATATTGGCCTTAACACATGCATGGTCCATGTTTGGAAAAAGCACTTTTTACTCCCTTGGGATTTTTATATGAGATCTTACAGGAAGGCCTCTTCCTTTGCCACTGCAAAACACAATTTCTACTCTGGTTTGATCACGTGTTTTTAGACCTTTAGTCTGGAATAGACAGAAGACCTTCCTTCACCTTACAGAAAGCAAATTTTCCTTTCCTAATTTAATGCTATTACTTCTTTAAATGTTTGCATTCACGGTTTGGGGCATTTTAATAATATAATACGTGGCAATATTGAAACCAAGGCTCCAGTTCCAATCTAATTAATTAGTATTTAACATAGATATATTGCAATACAGGATCCATAGAAGCCTGAAGTAGAGCAAAAGGCAAAATACTCTCTATTTTATTCCTAATAAGGTTACAATTTTACTTTTGTAGAAATAAAGATGTAAGAATGTGAGAAATACTTTAGGAACAAAAATTAATTAACTGTTTTTTCGTAACACAAATAGTTTTATGTGTTTTCAGTTCTCTTTAATCTGTGGTGGGTTTTGGCTGTCAGTGTTGGTCATTGTTTTTACCTTGGATTACAACTGGCCCCTGGGAATTACTTGACTACACTTCATTAGCTGCACTTCAGTAATTAACAACCTTGAACTCTCCATATTGTTACCACACAGTACTTATGTAAGAATCCATGAATGACCTACTGAAGAGGATGAACTTGAAGTCAACAGCTTGGTGGCCTGGTTGTTTCAACAGCGTCACACAGAAACAGATTTTGTCGTTCAGCAGACTCCTCTCTCACTCTGGAATATTCCCAAGGTTTATTTTAAGGCTGCTCCACCTCACGTTTCTATCAATAAACTGCACTGAATGTAGCAGACAACCAGCAAAAAACAAGTCTCACAGGATATCACTGCTCACTAGCAGCATCAGGAACACTATTTTTGGACTGTCAGTCACAGTGACAAATCATATCTCCCCAGTCTCTCTTCTCGACTGCATTTTTATATCACTTCTTTTTCCGTGTAATTCATAAATCCTTACTTTCTGGTAAGTCCTTTATGTGACACTTTATCAAGTGCCATTTTATGAGTCTGATAATATAACACATATCTTTGATTCCCTTCTATTAGATATTTCTGTGACAGGAGAAGATTATTTTATTTATTTATTTTTTTTCCGAAACAAGCTAAACAGGCTGGGAAACAATCAGAAAAAGTAGGTGCCAGTTTGAAAAGACAAATTTCTAATTGAGGTAAGTGTGAAGGAGGAGAGACAGACAACTTGAAAAAAAAAAAAAAAGAAAAGAAACAAAGGCTATAGAGTATTTGGAAGGAAAAAAAAACACTAATAGAAACAATCTGAGGAGAAGCTTCTTTCTTGCTAATACTGAGCTAATTTAAGATATTTTTACTACTTCATCTGACATCTTTCCTCTGTGGGAGGTAGCAATAAAAATGTTTTAGGATCATTCCATTTGATCATAACAAACAGGGTTGTTCGAAAGAGGAAAGCAATTAAACAGACATGCTTGTTTATATTAATACAACTGTTCTCCTTGTCAAATAATCTTAGTTAAGTCAGCTCAATGATTTCACAGCTGAGTATTGGCTCTCTGGTAAAAAAAAAAAGGAGAAAGCCTGCTTTCCTAATATTAATGCATCTAACAGTCAATAGCTGTGGCTGAAGGCAGGCAAAGGAGCCAGGAGGAGTTTGCCACTGGTGTRTAGGGCTGCACTAAGGTGAGAAAAGGAAAAGCTGCATGGCAGGTGAGAAATGCAATCAAAATGAAGGGACCTGATGGAGAAGAGTACGACCTTTACTTTTCCTGTGCTGCTGCACTCACACCCTGACAGAGACAAGGCACTGCACCCACTTTGGGGAAGGAGGAATTGTACTGGGGAGCAGAGCCCCAATCMTCAGCACACACTCTGAGCCATTGGTCCAGCATCCAAAAGCACCCAATTTTTAAATCCTTCCACAATTCATTCTAATTCCAGCCAGCAGCTAAGCAACACACAGCTGCTGGCTCACATGCTCCTCCGTGGGATGGGGAGGAGAATCAGGCAAGGRAAAAAAAAAACCTTCATGGGTTGAGATAAGAACAGTTTAACAATTGAAATCAAATAGGATATAATAATACTAATTATACTAAGATATAATAATACTAATAGAGATGATGATAATAATAATAATTGCAATAAAAATAAACCCCAATTAGAACAACAAGTACTGCACAAGGCAATTCCTCCCCACCTGCTGTCTGATGCCCAGCCTGTCCTGAGCAGTGGTTGGTGGCTTACAGCCAACTCCTCCAGTTCACATATTGAACTTGGCATTTTGTGGAATGGAATATTCATTTGGCCAGTCCAGGTCAGCTGTTCTGGCTGTGCTTCCTCCAGGCTTTTTGTGCACCTCCTCACTGGCAGAGCGCAGGGAACTGAAAAGTTCTTTATTTAGAGTAAGCCCTTCTTAGCAACAACTAAACCATCACTGTGTTATCAACATCATCCTTGCACTGAATCCACAACACAGCACTGTGCCATCCACAGAAAGAAGATTAACTCCATCCCAGCTGAAAGCAGGACACTGGCCCAAGGCAGAGGTGGATTTTGGTCTCCAGCAAAAAGGACCTGTCCTGGACTTGTCAACACAAATACACTTTGAATGTAACAGAAGAGAGTTCTCTGACCTCTGTCTGTGTAACTCTGTAGATGGAAATGTTGAGATAAATTGAAAACCCTTTCATTTGCAAACAAAACAGGTTTTATTTATTTTTTTAGCAGAATTTTACTGCAGTTAAAACTAACTTGATCAATACATTGTAAGCTAATGAGTTAATAACTCATTATATGACAGATAATGAAGAATCACAAGGCTATTTCTGGAGCCTGAAAAAATAGTTTCAATCAAACTGCTGAATAGTTGAGTTYCAATATGTTTTTATGAAAATATTTAGATATTACTTCTAAATGGAATCTAAAAATATAATTCAATCACAAAATCAATGTGATAGAAAATGTTCTTTAATACTGAGTTTTACTAATATTCTGAAATTAGATAGTGGAGCACCGCTATGAAGATGGATCAGGTAGATAAAGAAAGGAAGAGGACAAAAGTAACATGAAATACATAAAGGGAGAAAGGAAAAGTTGTTCATCTTTATTTATTTATTTATTTATTTATTTATTTATTTATTTATTTACTGAGATATGCCTGCATTTGCTCATTTAGAGAAAACACTTTATAAATAAGAAAATGGTTTTTTCTCCTCTGCAAAGAAAACCCAATACTGAAAGGAATTAAATGATGTGCCAGACACGATCAGTATATAAAATCCTCAGCACATACAAAAGAAAAACCTAAATTATGCAAGAAAAACTGCAAGGAAAAAGAACCCAAATTACTATCAACTTGAATTTCTCTGCTAAATTTCAATTATTTGTAGAAGACTTTACTACAGTCACCTTTCTCTTAGATCGCTATACCAACAATGACAAATTATTTCAATGCAATATGGCATTATCGAGAGTGAGTCAGTGCAGGGCAAGTGGCTCTATCTAGTTTGCAACCAACATCAAAAAAGGCTACAGGCATATCAACAACAAACTCATTGTGAAAGATCTGGCAGACTTTGGTCCTGAACATGACAGAAGCCTCTAAGCGGTCTTAAGGAATTTCTTTGGGAGGAAAAAATAAAAACACATTTGGTGAGGGTTAGTCTAGAAGCAGTGCCAGAAAAATAAATTAACTTCCCTGAAAAAGYCCAACTTATACGAACTTTGAGTATTAGATTTTGGGGAGAATGGTGTTCATTTTTCTTCTTAAAAYGAAAAAGACTAAAAAGTAAAGAAAAAGCAGGAGAAGAGAATAAGCRCTTTGAAAAAAATATGCAAAAATAGCCAAGTGGATGTGCTTCCAGGTTCGTGCATGCTCCCTCAGCTGAGATTGATTTTACAGCCAGACGACAAAGACCCTGACAATAGGGCTTAATGACAAAGCACATGAAACCCTACCCAAGGCAGTTTGACTGGCATTTCAGCATTATTGTATGCAACGAGAGCTTTCCAATCAGCCAGAACAGTGGGATCCACCAAGGAATCATGATCAAGTAGCTATTAGGCCAAACGGTATTGTCAGAATTCCACAATTTATTCAGCTTCTTTCAGAGAACTGAGTCCTGAAACTTCTAAATATCAAAAGGGTTCAATATCGAATAGAACATGTATTTAAGGAAAATTGGCCCCCAAATTGCTATGCTATTGTCATTTGTTCTTTTCCAGTTCACTTAGAGGGTAAAGTGGAGACTATTTTTAAAATTCAATATGGAAAAAAAATTACAACTGAAGTTTCTTTAGAAAAAAAGTTCATTTAACCAGCTGCATCTTTCTTTTGTACTCTGCTCAGATGTTAACTTGGATTATAGCTTCAATGTTTCTCATGCTTTTTTGTTGTCTGTCATTTACGTTTTGGAAAATTCAGCACAATTTTAGGTTTGAACTGATTTGTACTCCTTTGGCCAAGCTTGAGGCCCTCCAAACTCTTCTGGAAAAGTATCACATCCACAATCACTTTGGCAAGGGTCTGCCTGGATCCCTTTCAAGAAACACAAAAGCTGTGCAGCATGTTATTTAATGCCTTATCCTTCTCTCATTGGAGTGTGCAGCAGAGCTCCMACTGACTTTGCTGGGAGCTAAAAAGGACCCCAAATGCCAAACTGATCTGACTACTGCTTTAATAAGATTTTGCAGTATGCAGCACAATCCATCTTTGCACAAGCTGAGCACTGGGACGAGCCTGCACTGTGATGCTCTGCCTGTGCCCMGTTCAGCTGGACCCCTCTCATCTCATCTCATCCAGGGGATGGTGACACTGAGTTTCTCTCTCTGCAGCACTGCAAATGCTTCAAACCACAGCCACAAAAAGGCTCTTGGACTGCAGAGAGACAACAATGCCTCACATGAGGGTAAATGAGCATCTCACACAACAGGATTTTTCTGGGCATTCATGTAGAAGCTTGTCACAAACTGCTGCTCGAATATTCAGYGAAAAGAACAGAACAGTTTTTACAACCCAGATTACAAATTGTGTTGCTCAAGCTGGAGCTTTATTTGGCATGGGAGACCTATAAGCTGTTTGTGATACCATCTATATTTTGCCTCATAAGTGGCTATGTATCTACAAGAATAGTAAGGGGAAAGGACCACATTTAGGGATGTTCCAAGGTGCATTTCTCACATTTAAATAGCTTGCCTGGGAATTCACTTATCCCACCAGGAAATGGGCCTATTAAAAGACAAAAGAAGTTCTCTCCTTGCATGGATCCATTTATATCTGCATCAACGTGACTGCTAGAGAAGACAGAAAACCTGAGAGTGAAACAAATGGAAAGGAGTGCCTCAAGATGGACCTTTTGTGCCCCCAATCTGCAAGCCTGAACCTTCATCATATAGAATCTGGGGGAAAAAATGTGAGCAGGGAGAGTGGAGACAGTGAGAAGACGCCCTCATTCTCGAGAGCCCCGCTGCTTCTGAGCCTCTTGCAAYAGAACTGCAGTGTGAAGAAACTCTSTTCRRTTRCCAGCTGACTAAAAGGAAGATRGAAATCAGCTTAATCTTTGACTTCTTGGAATGAAGGGTCAACATTTTTGCAAGAAAATGAGCAACAATATTGAAAATATGTACTAATATGAGCAGATTACTTTTATAGATTATTACAATTATTTATGGTACTCAGCACCTTTGAACTTCTGAATGCTGGGACATTGTATCACTSTATTCTGGCTTCCCATAAGGGCACAGGTATTGTCATAATTTAATACTCAGAAAACCTGTAGTAATAGACACTTACAGAGATTCTCACTCTTGTTAAAGAAACAACTTTTATTTTTCTAAGAGAATTAAAATTATACAATTGCCTTCCAGACAGTTTTAACTATTCATTTAAAGAATCCTTCCCTCCACTAGTACCTTATCCATTTTCCAAAGTACTAGTTATTGAACAAGATACAACTTTACTGAGTGTGGTTAAGATCCTCAAACGCTGTACAAATGTTACGCTAACAAGCATGTTAATTAATAATTGTATTTTTCAAATACTATTCCTCCAAACTGAGTGATTTTTAGGGTGCTTTAAGGCACATTTCTAAACCAGACTTTGAAATCAGCCAGATTGCTTCTGCAAGAAAAGATCAGTGCYACATTCCCCTCTTTCCACCCCAGGGAACGCTCACTCTGCACTCTGGAGCTGCCAGGGTTTTCACTTTTGAAAACAAAAGACAATATAAATCAATTATTAATGAATAGACAAAAAGAAGATTCTTGCACCTTTTCCCAAATAAAAGCCCAGAGAGAATTCTGATTAAAAACCAATTCCAAGTCGAATCATCCCTTTTTTTTATCGGCCATTACTTATACAGATGTGTACAGAGCGGTTTCACGTTAGGTCTCCCAAAACCACCACAAAAGAGGCAAGTCTCCCTTGCAGTGGCAAGTTAATGCATTGCAGCGCTGCGGTCATGAAGGTTGTKCCATCAGTTACAGAAGTGTTGTCTGCAGAGGGTATTATATCAATTGTCTTGTTTTCTTTATTAGCCTCATGCAAATATGAAATCGGAGACTGCTGATCCAGAGCTGCAAAGGCCCATCACTTACCCAAATGTGCAATAAAACCCACTTTAATTAATTTTATTGCCTGTCTCCTAGGGACGGAATGGAAGGGTTAGAAAAATGTGAGCACCTCCAGTTAAAGAGGCATTTTCATGTATACAAGGAGTAACACAGCCTGRTAACAACTGCCTGGGTGAGCTGGAACCAGCCACAAATGGTGCTGGGCTCGCTCCTGAGGTGGCACTGGTGACAGAGGGGAGGAGTGGCAGCCAAAAGAAATGCTCACTGGGGAAGAACTAAAGTAGGCTGTGGGTTTGGGATCCGCTCGCTACATTTTAAGGTAATTATTTTTCAGTGAAGACATCATCTTCAAAATAATCTTCTCTTCACTAGGATTCACTTTTCTTCTCCTCTAGTGCAGACAGCAGTGGGTGGTAACGTTTTTGGAGACTGTYTTGGTCTGTTAACAAAAAGAACGAAATGGAAATATCATAAATGAGGAAGCTAATTTTGCACAGGCTGTGCTGCTGGTCACAAGTTCCTTGTGAGAGGCATGATGTTATTGATATTCATGCAGAGACACTCAAAGGAGAGCTTGCCAAATGATGTGATTAATGAGGATGAAACAGGTAAGTAGACATTACTTTTGTCAGTAATCACTGGTGTAAACAGCAGGAAGAAAGGACAACGCTTAGAATGGGAAAATACATCAAGGAGGACTCATGGAAAGAAATTAAACCAGTGACTTTTTTATATATACTTATTAGTAAGTGAGTTTTGCTGCTCAAAACCCTTAGTTGCAAATTCATGTGGCATGCTGATTGAGATTTGTGTATACACAAAATATCCCTTTCGTTAAGGTAAGTGGATATTTCCCGAACTCAGTAGCAAAGTTTCAACCACAAATGTGATTTCAATACAAGAAAAATATTATAAAAAAAAATCATTAACTTCATAGTTCAAAGGAGATTATGGTAAATTTTCCTTTATTCTCATGGATGTAGTGTTGCAGTCTCCTCTTACATCTTCCTCCAAGTCTTGATCTCTGAGCAGAAGAGCGTGATGTGTGGCTAAAATGGCAATACTGGTTGGCATAGRAATAAAGCTAAATTACTATCTGGTCTCTCTTCTAGATGAACTCAAATTATTATGAACTTGATGAACAGAGGAAAAGGAGGAAGAAAGATTGACAGCAACAGCACTATTTGGTTGGAATATCACCCTGTTTGGTTGGAATATCACCCTGTTCGCTAATCAACAGTTTAAAAGGAAGTGTAAGCAGATGAAGAAACAAAAAGAGATTTGGCTTAGCAATTTTCATACTGCCCCATGGTGAAAAAGAACCAGTTAATTCCCTGAGAATCAACTTTTCTTATATGAAAGAGATTTATTTATTGAAAAAAATGAAATAAACCATGAAAATAAAAGAGTAGATCCTCACACAATGATATGTTGACTTCAAGAAAACTTACAGACAAGGACCTGAGAGAAAAATTCCTTTTCTGTCTCCTTAATGAATAAAATGCTATTCAATATTACTTTTTGCCTTTCAACAGTCCCTTTCAAAAATATTGGCTATCTGTAAATAAAAGTAAGTTATCACACAGCTGAAACATTAGAGAATGTGAAGATTAAAGAGAGATACTCAAACAAGGGTCACAAGRAGGTCATTGTGTGCTGTCCTGTGCAGCAATCTCTGCTGCTAGACTGGTCCACTCTCATTCTTGTTACTTTTTCTGCTGCTTTCACTGGAAATATATGTGAAGCAAGGAATATGTCTGCGTATCTGTAAGAATTGCAAAGAATGTCATGCAGTGATTAGAAACAATCTTTTCTATCTCCAATTAGCCAGATACAGCATTTTAGCATATTCCGAGCARGACTGTGTTTGGCAATGTGCACAGCCTGTTTGAAATGTCTCACCAAGCCTCCAATACAGAGTCTGAAAGATGATAGAAATCTCCCACAAAATTATTTATCTGTACTGCACAGACTGAAGCGAGCTTTGTCTTTTTTATTTGGGACAGTTTAATCAGATGCCTTTGAATATGTTGGGGAGAATAAAGTAAGCCTAATAAACATGCACTGGTTGAAAACTTCTTTGTAAGAGCTCAATATTTGTTTCCTTTTCTTAGCGCCTTTGAAAGAAACCATTTGAAGCTCTGTGGTGTGTGAACTTCTCCTGCACTGAAGTGCATACAGAGATGAGAAGAAAAGCCAAGCTGGCTATTGTGATCATGCTTTTCTTTTTGGCTTGAGAGATAAGGCTCCACAGAAATCTGCCATGTGGTACTGAATTTAAGAAGATGAGCAAAGCAGTGGCATGAAGCTGCAGGCTTTCAATAACACTGCTATATTTATATGATGATACAATTATAGTAAGGAAAAAGCCTCTGCCCCAGTAAAAAATAGAGGGACTAATCCTGTAYCACTGAGCACAATGGGAGTTTTGTTATTTACATATACAGAATGTACAGCACAGAGARTTCCATACTCTGCTAAGTTCAGTACACTGGGATATGAAGGTTAAAAAGACATTCAGTGCCAGTGCTGCTAATGCTCACATATTGAGATTTTGTCAGTCTTTGTACCATTTTTTTCTTACTCTCTACAGCTTAAAAATCTAAACTAAGCAATAATAGTCTGACCTTACTTTTTTTAATTAAATGAACMAGATTCTGACTTCACTTGCATTTAGTCCTACCCAAAAATGGCTTCACTAAAGAAAATGGCTTTACTTACATTTAAAAGAATGCAAAACATTGCATATATTTACATTCACAAAATTGCATATATATACACGCATATAATTTTATTTTCATATATATAGTTTGATACACACAGAGGACATATTGAAAGTGATTTTTTTTTTATAYATTGCCCGCCTTTTAGAGTTTTTAACCTGTGATACAACCAGAGGCAGTATATTAGAAATGAACATATTCTAGCTATAGAAAGTTGTTAGCTTTGGAGATCTAAATTAATATTTTAAGAATTTCATAATTCATAAAATATGGGAGCAGTCAGTGAGTCAGCAGCAATTTCTTTCCCACATTGTTTGAGTTATTATGATCAGATCCAGAGGAGGAAAACATATTAAAATGGGGTAAAGCAGATCAATTTGAACTTAGAGCACTTCTTAGTCCTGCATGYGTATCATCTTAAAAATTCATCCTAAGGCATTTACAAATAAACTATTGTATGATTTAAAATTCTTCTTTAAAACCAATCTACATACTTCCAGCTACCACTGTATGACTCATTTCTTGTTTTAATGCAAATTGATACTGCATATCAATTAAAACATGSGCTTTATTGTTTCTTCACAGAAATTAAGAGAGAAGCATATAGGAATAAAGTAGCAATAGAAAGGGGTGGTGCTATCTTTCCAGTTAGTAAATCAGTCTACTTTTGTTCAGSTACTCCTTAAGATTCTACCTCTAGACATATTTCCTGAGAGGTAGAAAATTACATTTAAACAAAAGAAAAAAATCTTTTTTACTGTAAGAGTGATTGAATTCTGGAGCTGGATTCTCAGAGAGGTTCTGGCATCTTCAACCTTYGTGATATTTAAAACCAATCCAGACAAGGTCCTGAGCAACCCTCTCCAGCTGACCTTGCCTTGAGCTGGGACATTGGACTACACAATCTCYTGAGGACCCTGCCAGCCTCGCCCATTCTGTGCTGCTGTGTTTTTTGCAAAATCACTCTGGTGATTCATAACATTGGATAAAAGCAACCACTTTTGTTGCTTTYTGGATATGATTCCACTGTGTGCTGTCTGAAAATACACATTTTGCACCCACCTGAGTGTTAAGATATCAAAGGGAAAGCCACTCACCAAGGTTCCCTTCCTAGAGGGAAACAGGCAATCCATTCCATCAAAATATGATAGCAAATACTCATTATGTGAATAAAGATATGTTCCAGACATGACTCTTTTTCTTAATAATCCTAAAGTCTGACATGAAATAAAATGAGATCCAGACATTTTGGAGAGGTTTGTGCTACAGGTCAGAAAAAAACTCCATAGCTGAAAAGAAGTGAACCAAACCACAACTTCTGAAAACCCAGGCAAAACAAAATTTTGAATAGCCATGAAAAATTTAAAATAGTAACAATTTTAAAATCCACTATAAATTATAATAAACAATGCAAGAAGACAGCTGGCTTAGAAGAAATATATGTGGGGGGCTCCAGAAAATGGGGGAGGGATACTTTGCTGAGGAAGATGTGCAAAATTGGTGTGTGAAAGCAGGATCTCCTCTCTTTCAGTACTCAGGCATCCAGGAAATGGAAAGCACACAGGGGATATAGGGCTTCAGAGCCCCCTCCCAAATTCACAGTGGATATATATTCAGGAAAATGAGTTCTAAAATAAACTTTTCCTTTATCACCTGTGGAGATGTAAAAGCTTTAGCTTTGCTTTATTCAAGCAGGTGTAAGTACCTTGTTGGGGTGACTGTATATAAATAAGTAGTGTATATGAATTTGATGYAAACAAGAACTGAATATATGATTCTAAAATGTGAAAAAAACTAAGACTGAAGCACTACTTTCTGCTGATATATTTCTTCTCTGATAAAATTTATTTTCTGTAACCTAACCAAGGAGTTTTTTGTTGCTCATGGACCATGGAAATACAATGTGATTTCTATGTACCAATTCTACCAACCATAAGCCAAAAAACACCTTACCCTACAAGTAGCCCCACAGCAGTGATGTGGTTTTTGGGGTGTCCTGCACACAGCCAGGAGTTGGACTCAATGACTCTGATGCATCCCTTCCAACTCAGTATATTTTATGAACCTATGATTCTGTGATTCTATGAATCTGTTAGGAGAGCACAAAGTTATCAGAATATTTATGTTGCAGTCCAAAGGTCTGATGTACAGAAAATGCTTTTTAATCCTGTGGTTTTTTGTTTTTTTTTTGGATGCAGAATCACACCTGGGTGGAGGTTTTATTTCAGCCAAGAGTGGGCAGAATACTGTTCCTGTTCAACTTGCCAGACCACATAAATCCAGCTTTTATGCTCATTTTGTGTTCATCATGGAACAACAAATAAGACCTGTGGAAAAACAGATAGTACCTGTTTTGCCACAAAATTATAATAAAATGGACAGACTACTACACCCAGGTTCTTCCGATGAAAAATTAACATTTCCTTATTGACAACGCTAAAGAAACAAACTGAAATCTTAACATGTGTACTCATGTAGTTATTTGTTCTAATCTTGGGCTTTATAATTGTTTTTAATTTATTACTAAACACCTGCCTGTCTGCAAGCTGCCAACAGAACCCAGCCAGAGTGGACAGTGCTGCCCAAGGAGAGCAGTGTGAAGGCAGGAGATGACAGAAAGTCTGAGCCATTGACCATCTCAAATGCACTTCCTTCCCTCACCGTATTCCAAAACCATTCCAGCTCCCCAGGATCAGTCCCTGTTGCTGGTCTCCATCTCCCCAYAGCCCTGCCCTGCCTAAAACTGACCCTGCCAAGCTGCAGGATGATGTCCCATTCTGGGCTGGCCTGGTCCTGTCCCAAAGGAGATGCCCCCACAGGCTGCCCTGCTCYTGGCTGGGCTGGGACACATCCAGCCAGTCCTTTTCTCCCCACAGATTCCTCATGAGCTGCTCACACATTTTACTTCTTCCTTGAGGCTGTTTGTGGAACCATTGCTCCTTTGTGCCTGGAGATCACAGTGTACACAGAACTGAGTTTGTCATTGAAGGCAGAAATATTAAATTTGTCCTTCTTGCACTCATAATGCCTTTGGTGTACAAATGGCCCCTGTACCCACGGAGAAGCTCCTGGCCTCAAGGAGTCACATAAACAAAAAAATCATTGTAAAAATAATGCAAAAATAATGTGAAATTAAGTTCAAAGATGAGCAACCCAGGTGATTGACCCCAAAAATCCTGGGAAGGACCAGAGCCCCTGGTTCATGGAGGAGCCATGGGGCAGCAGCCAGTGGCCAGTGGCTCCTGTCCAGAGAGTGGGAGCCTCGAGAGCAGCCAGGCACTGCTGCTGGGCTGTAAAACCTGTTTGCACAGGGCACAACGAGCACACTGCTCCAGGTTCTCAAACTCTGTCTCTGCTGACAGGATTGTTTTCTGTATCCACTGAGAAACAAAATATATTTTAACTGCCAAGAGTGTAAGCTGTTGTTACATAAGGAACATTTTTTACCTCCTTCCACTTTGATTTTATAGACAGAAGTTTTGGAACAAGACTCCTTTTTAAAAGGGAATATCCRGCGAATGTTTACAAGGAAAATAGAACGTTAGTTAAACTTGTTTTCAAATGTTTTTAATGAGACTACATAAACCACTCATGTTTTCAGCAAGGCAAATATATGTAATGGCACACAGAATTCATAAGCATTGAAAATCATCTGGAAATTCCACACAGAAAAAAACACCTGCTTCTTTGCAGGTGAAGACAAAAAAAAAGCAAGTTTTRGGCATGTTTATAGTACCCTCTGATGGAAATAGGAAGAATTACACCTCCTCCATAACATTTATTTCCCTAGCTATAAAKATAGCAAAAATATATTTCCAACTTTTTGTAAGTTTTTATAAATAAAGTAGATAATTTTTTAATGAGATTAGAAGCTTTATACACATACACACACACACAAACACATACACACACATACACASACAAATCTTAATCAATAGAATAACCTCTTATTTATGTTTGGCTTCCTCAAGAAAACAATCAAAAGACAATATGGGTTATTTTCAGTTAATCAGGGAGAAACCTTCCCAAAGATAGAATTATATTTTTCTTTTATACTGCACCTATTTTTATTTCTGTTTCACAAGAATTTAAAAAATAGTATTTTAATATTCTGTGTATTAGATTACCTATCAGTATTCATCCCACTTGTTTGTTCAGATGAATCACTAACATGCCTAGAAACACTGGTCAAAACTGCAGAATGTCAAGCAATTTTCAGTAAAATGCAAACTGAAATCATTGGAGAATTAGCWTTAACAATTAATAGTCCTTTTAAGATTTAAAATAACAGAGCAAACTTGTCCTCGTTTTTTTTTCCTTCTCACTGACTCATAAACCACTTCAGTTTTTATTACTAATTGGCAGATCACTGAGAAGGTATTTTAAACACAAAGATGAGAAGGGTGAATATTTTGAACTCTGATTAAAACTCCATTTCACTGTCTAGCAAGGCTTTTTTTAAGAGAAACAGTAAGYGCATTACTTGTATTTGACTGTGGTGGATAGGCCTTATCCTATAAAGCATTAAAGCTGTTGCCTAATTGTTTTTCTCTTGGAAAACATCATAAACAGATAACTCAATGTCACTAGACTSTTATGAGCAACAGAAACTTTAAACRTTTTGCTAAATATTGTTGAATCAGSAACTTGTTATGTTTATGAGAAACAACAAATATCTGAAAATTTGTAAATCCAGTTGAAGACTCGTTAGAGTGAAGGAAACTATTTCCTTCTATTTGAGCTCATATCTGTTCTGAAAGGAACTGTTAAAGTTATTTCACTGATAAATGTAAGTCTTTTCATCCACAATATATTGAAAGTGTAAAACATGTATTTCACTTACATTTACATATTCCACCTTGATAGTGAGCAATCACTTAAATTAAAAGGATTAATTTTATACCGTCAGTTGTCAGCCTTTAGACTGAGACTTCAAATAAACTGAAGACAACACTTTCAGTGTCACAGCCATAACTCAATATTGTGGGCCAGGATGGCCCTCCTATTCTTGCCTGAAAAATAATGAAGAAAATCTATGCCAGCATTTTCTAAAGGTATTCATTGTATTATTGAGGAGATCTAATAACTCACCACTCTTTAGTACAATAATTTGCCTGCTTTGTCAGTAGGCAGATATCCCAAAATTCTTATTTTTAAGTTTCCATGTGTTGATTTTCTGCTGGCATAATGGGCAGACTCAGCTCCTCCAGGAACCTGACAAGAAGCAGGAATGGTGCAAGGGTGGAAGGGGGAGCCCGTGCCTGAGCAGAGGAGAGGGAATTCAGGCAAGGGAGTGAGATCAGACAAAACACAATTGCTAAATCCACCCTAACAGAATTACCCTTCAGCATACATTCACCTCCATGTTTATATCGTAAAAATTACACTGCAAGTTCTATGATAGGATAGATCAATCATGATACACATTCTACAGGCTCACCTAACCCATTTGTAGGTCAGTAGAAAAAGAAAAAGGCACTAAAGATTTACTTTGTGCCATCAAGCACAGTTCAGTGAAAAATATGTGACAGAAAATAAAGAAATAGGTGGATGATCAAGTTCTTTTGGAAGTGGTCAGCAAAACTGCATTAACAGGAACTGCTATATTAGAATTAATGAAAATAGAGCATACAGAAATCCTGGGAGCTCTGGAGTTCCTAGAGAGGGTAGAACTGTGACTTTATTCAGTCAACCTCAAGTCATTTAATCTTGGTTATGAGTTCATCACCATAGAATGTACATGTCTGGAAAATTAAATGAGGGAGATATATTGTCYTTAGAAGGACTTGCAAAGACCTTAGCAGAGCTAACCTACTGAAAGMTGTAAGGATTTGGAAAGGCTCATCATTTTCAGTTATATGATAGGCATGGAAAAAATGAAGTTTCTCTATTGAAATACCTTCTAGGCTACAGAACACACCTGTTGCTTCTCTTACATAGTTCAGACATGAGTGTGTGTGGAATCCACAGACAAAAAGCTTCCATTGCYCTAGSACCTGCAGAAAAACATAATGGATTYGAAGAATGTGAAACACTSATAAGCAAGATTATATCAATTTAAGACAAAGGAAACACTTCCACCATTTTACAGACAGGAGAGTAAAGTMGGCAGTTTGAATGATTTGTTCAAGGTCTCAAAATATATCTGTGGCAAAGCTAGATTTTAATGTAAAATCACTGGAATCATTGACGTTAATCTTACAGATTGTTACAATCAAGCTATAAAGGTAATTCCTTCTCTAACAGTACATTATTTCATGTTGCAGTTCTATCCTGAGAAAGAAAAAAAGGAAATATTCTTAATGGACTCAACAGGATTCACGTCAGTCTTCTGAAAAGTCACACCAGGAAAAACACATTCTTAATTTCACAGATTGCTACAGAACCATTTCATTGCCATGTATTGAAATTGYAATCTAAATAATGGATAAGGGCACAAGCAGTTTTAAGACTGCTTGTTAAAAGAAAACTGTTCATAGGCATTTACAGGAGAGAACTRAGTTTTACTAGATTGATTAACAGCAGGCACTAAAACAAGTGCCACATTTTATAATATATCCCCTAAAATCTTAATTTAGTGTACAGTGCATAAAAATCACAATGAATATACACCATTATGGTGTATTCCCCTGGCTCTTGGTGTCGGCACCCTGCTATWACTGACATCCTCAAATTCCTAGCATAAAAGCCAATTAAGACTATCTTGGAGAAACAGTCACATAACACTTCAACTTTTACAGCTAAGAAGACAAAAGATGATTAATTCTCTATCTGAAAAAAGGATCAGCTTTAGCTATCCAACTAACAAGTGACTTTTTATCTCCTAAGATCTGAGAAAACTCTCAGTCGAGACTTTTAGACAGGATGCTCACACAAGTCACCTCTGTCACATAATGAAACATAGAATGCCATTTGCTTCAGCAAAGACATTCAATGCAAAATTCTTTTAAAAAGATGTATTTTCAAAACACAGTTGTCCAGAATTTGGCAGTGATGTTAATCTCCAGCACAGATCCCTTCTTTTTCTTATCCACATTTGAAAAGTTCAGCTAAACTGTAGCACACAATTATCTCTGTGTTACCAAAACCATACATGCAAACTAAAAGAAGGTTTGCAAAATGAAATGAGGCACTGTCACAGTCAGTGAAAAGTGGAAATGAGAGGAAATTATTAATTATGGCTAACAGTGAAATCTCACTGAAATAGGTACAAAATTAGATCATAATAAGTTTTTGGAATGTTGTTGTTGTTCAAAATCAGTGGTAGAAGATGAAAATCAGGCTTTCACGGGTCCATAGTCCACTACATGGCAACTAATCCAAAATTGTTTTTCTTCCCTAAGAGTGCTGATAAACTCCCCATTAGAACTGCAAACTGCTCTAGGCTCTGTCAGTCCTATTATTTAATCCTAAATGAAGAATGTCTTATCAATTAATTCTATGCCATGACCCTGATCAAGGTTAGATGAGGGTCCAGCTATAAAAGTGCAGGAGGTAACAAAAAGCATTATTTTTCTGTGTCAGACTAAGAAAGCAGTGATGTGCATAGAGGTAAAAATTCTTCACTGCAAATACATTTCCCCCAAATATGTTCCATTTATTCACAAAGAGAATATTTTCATTCTTCAATAACRTTATAAAATGCTAGAACATCATAGTCGGCTTTTTCTTTCCTGTACTTTTTAAAGATGAGATAAAAGCAAGGATTTTATTTTTTATAGTAAATCCTGTTTATGGGAAATCTATTTAAATTAATGCCACTCTTTTTTCAAATGTCTTTTAGAGTCAGAGAAGAAAGTGAGTCACATGGCAAAATTATCCTGCCTGCTATTATCAGTGGAGATGAGTCAGGCCTCCTACTGTTTGTTGATGTATCTGTCTAGTGAAGAGGGGAAAGGAAAGAAAAAAAATCCCTTCTCTGTGGAATTTAGCAGATGACAATAGTTTGTAAAAACTAGAACCAGATAAAAATTACTTTTTGGGAAGAGTGTCAAAGTGCTGCAACCCCACTACCTGCTTTCCTCTACTACAATGAAAGCCTAAGCACACTTTTTCTATTCATGTTTTGTTTCCTGATTATGCAGCCATTGGGTGCAAAATGTGTATTTTCAGACAGCACACAGTGGAATCATATCCAAAAACACACAAAGTGGGCAACAGCCACCAGAAAATATAATAAATCCAGTAAACTGCTAAAGCATTGAATCTTTTAAGAACACAGTCGCTTTCTGCTAGAGGGGGAAAATACGACATCTTGTATTTCAGAGCCCCCTGGGCTAACGTGAAAGATGTGGGATTATGATCAAATGTGTCACAGGGATTTCACCAGGGACACCTACTTTGTGTTAAACTACCTAGTGCAACCTTGTTGAATTGTGCAACCAAACAGAAAACACAAAGTTTTGTTCAAGACAGGTCCAGCATTACTACGATCAGGATTACTAATTTTAAATTCTTTTAATTTGGGATTAGGTTATGCTGTCCATAGTAACAACGAGGTAGGCTTGATAGGTGCTTCCTTCACACTTAATGCAAGCTTCAATTTCTCAGTGAGATGTTAGCSAACAATTTAATTCAGTCCATGCTCCTAGGTGACAAAACTCTGTCAACAAAGAAATGAAGAGAAATGAGAGAAGGGCCATGCTAAGAAAAATTTCTAAAATTAGTCTTTTGCAAAAGCATTTGCTGTGTTTGAACAACTACATAGTTTAGAATTTTTATCTTAGCTGTCCTGATCATATGTTACTATCATGAGCAAGTGGAAAGTGCCATCAGAATCTGAGCACTGTGAACCAACTAGTCTTGTGAGTAAAGCAAAACTTTCTACAGTCTGATATCAGAGCACCAAGTAGTTCATTAAACAAACTGTTCTGGAAAAAATAAATGTTTTGAAGGAAAGCAAACATTTAAAAGCATTAGCAGTCATGGTAACTGGTTCTTTGAGCCTCTCAAAAATCAAGTATCAGGGCCAAAACCCACTTACTTTTATTGACAGAGGACTTTGACCATCCTTTTAGGGAGATGGGTTAAAWTCTTACTCCTTGTCTTTTGTTGTCCTTCCTTCCTCAATCCTTATTTCTCAAACTACCCAGATTTTGCTTCTAGACTCACTCTTTGATTGCCTGTTTCATGAAAAGGGTGTGGAAGATCTAATCCTGTTTCAGTGGTAGATCCTTGTCCTATGCACTGCTTTTTGTGATGCCCTTAGTGAAGCATGATGGAATCACAGCTGTCCAATGGATTTTGGGCACCTGAACGGTGTTTACCAGAGAAATGTCTGTGTCATGGAATGAAGCACTGGAGAGATGTGGATTGTTATGACATAGCAAAACACAGCATCACCCAGGCTCAACCATTCAGGTCAGCAAAACTCACAAGCAGCAATCACAGTTTTACTTACTCAGGGTCAATAACCAGCTCATGAAATGGGAATGTCAGGAAGGACACACTGCRGAAGGATCTTCCTCTTGGTGTGACACTGTTGCAAAAAAACTTCAGGTACCAACAAGCTGTTTCCTAGGGAAGCTTATTTAGGGAAATCTATAAACACACACCACTGTGCAGGGCAGCCTCAGAGYTCACAAATCCTATAAAACCTGCATCTTTTGACACATCGTAACACAGCATCAAAAACTGAAAKAAGAATTGGCACTGTAATAGCTATATGCATATGAATACTTCATGTATATGATTGATTTATTGCAGCAGAACCTTCCAAGCAATCAGAAATAGTCAAAAAGGGAAACCCACAACTGGCAGAGCCAGCGGATTTGGAGGGTGGAAAGGAACCAGAACAGCACTGCCAAGACCCAGCAGTAATCTTGCAGCAGTTTTATCAGCCTCTCATTTATTCAAAGACTTYCAAACAATATATAAAATATTCAAATAAAAATATAAAATAATGAGAAATATTTAAATTGCTCGTTAATGAAAAGCAAGTATTCAATCAAAAAGTGGTTTTGAYGCTGTGCAGTATCATATCATGATGAAATGCTTTTAAAAGATACATAAATTATTCTATCTCAGCTCTTCAAATAGACAAAAGTGGTGAGAAAGCAGTACAGTAATCTCAATTCTATGTAGAAAACTGCAATTAAATGACAAATTGCCACTATAATTTTTTTAATTATTTGGTATAATTCTTATTAAACCAGAAAAAGAAGGAAATCTCTTTCCMTTCTCTTGTTTATAAAGAATTTGTTTATTTTTCATGACATTTAAGATATAGTATTCACTTCAAAACTATGTAGTATGAATAGTGGCATGAAAATATTTTACTAACATAATTAAATGAACTCAATGGTTCTGAAAATAATTGCTTTGAAGAAAGAATAAAATGGATAAATGCCCCAGTGAGTCATAGTATTATTCTATCTAGATGCTACTTATATCATCAAAATTCAGAWTTTTTTCCTTAAAAGCACCCCTACTCAGGACAGGCATAGAGTGATGAGTATTTTTATACATGTATTTAGCCACAAGTGGACATTTTTTTTTTTTTTTTTGGAGCTGTCTGCCTGAATTATTCACAGAAGTTTTTTTGTGCATATATGTATATATATATATATATATATATATATATATATGTAATTGGTATGGCATCAAAGTCGTAATTCTCTTATGGAAATGGATATCTAAGTGAAATTTTTAAAGAGTGTGATTATAAACAATGTTTTATTCTATTAAAACACACCAAATATCTGTCTAAGGACGAAGATGCTGTTTTACCAGAAACAGAAAACCAGAACTGCTTCTTGGTCTTTTAAACACAGAGCATTACACAAGGGATGAATTAACTCTGTGTAAATACCCCTGTGTGCATATGTATATAATTAATATTTAATACTATGGAAGAYGAACTCTAGCGACTCTTGTTGCAACAGTTTAAGAAATCGCTGCCTGTGACTGTTCCAAAGCTGTCCTGGAGGACACTGCCCTAATTGCAGAGTCGTCTGAAGGAAAAAATGAGTCTGAGCTGCAGCAGCTCCAGCACAGGGTCAGATGTGTTTGTTCAGTCAAACCTTGRCCAACACTCCGTGTAAAATGCCAGAGGGGGAATGTTCTGAGAGCACAGAATCCTCCTCCTCCAGCCCTCACGGAGACACAACTGGTGTGAGTACAGACAGCTGAGCTGAAAGGAGCAAACAAAATTCTTTAAAGGTCTTTTAGCACAGCCCTTAAAGCAAATTTCAAAATACCTCTCTCCCTTAAAGGTTAAGTCTAGCTATACACATAAGAAGATGTAATAGTGTTTTGAGGGATAATATTATTTATTTTTAATAAAAGAAATCCCTCTTTTTCCTTTCACAGATTGGATCCAGAGAAGGTGTCCACGCTATGTTGATTAGTTATTTATGCACAGCTCAGACTGGCAGTTTGTGTACATACAGCAGAAATAGCCATTGATTAAACACACACAATTATATCCAAATATAAGCCTAAAGTGAGAAGATGAATATGGATGTCAAATGAGCATTGCTCTGGGTTTAGTTTCAAAATTTGGCCAAGTGAAGCATATGATCCAATTTGAAACCAACATTAGAAATTCATAAAATTAAATATGAAAGCTTTAAGATGGCTGAATTTGAAGTAGAGGAGGAGAAAATTAATTACAGATCAGTAAAAGATAATAAGAAAATGAGGAGGAACGTGAGAGTGATACACAACCAATGTTKGAGATTTTGGGTTGTTCATTTTAAAAAAATTGGATTTTGCTTGCTTGTTCTAACAGAACACCCAGTTTGCAACTCCAGCAGTCAGATTGTTACAYGCTGTTTAAAAATGCTCATGGCAGGTATTTCACTGTTCAGAATAAAGTACAGACAGATTTGTGACATCCTSCCCACAAATCAAAGAAATCCTTCTTTCCAAATACCTCCCTCTAACTTTTATTCACTCATTACACTCAGGAGTTGCACTACCACAAGAGAAATATGTTTATGACCTACTTTATTTTAGAGAAAAGATGTGGGCAATGCATCATATTAACACTTTGAGAAAACAAAGCTAATATTCTCTTGCTTACTTTCATTTTATTAAAATCATAATAAGAAGGTGGGACAATTTCGCTCATTCCAGCTGGAGGCAAATGTAAAAAAAAATACATATTTTCCTCTATAAGCTTAAGTTTTTGTCTCTCTTAAAGGTTTCTTTTTGATAACTGCTTGTTTGTGGTTTTGKTTTTTTTTTCTTTCCACAAATAGAATCAATATATTCTTTTAAAAAAAAATCTGCTATTTTCTGTTTACAGACTTGCATCTCACTGCTGGAAGGAGTAGACTAATTTGGGAGAAATATTTTAACGCTGGCAAAAAAAAAAAAAAAAAAAAAAAAAAAATCTGAAAAATCTAAATGTTTCATGAAAAATCTAAATGTTTCAACCTTAAAATGCAGAATACAGAACTTCCACATGAATCTCAGCACTTATATAAGGATTACTGCATCTCAGCTGGGTGCAGATGTTAGGGAATGCATTTCTGTGAAGCTATTTTATACTAACAAGGCTCTGCCATGAGCTTGCAACACCACCAAAGTTGCCTCAAGCAAGCAATTAGAATTAGAATTTCCTTCTTGTTTTTCATTCATTTTCCTTAAAGTCTTTTATTTTTCCTTTTTTATCCTTTTTTTTTTTAAATTTGTGCTTTACCTGCTGTCATTTTGTAGTACTTTTTTTCTGTTCTGTTTCCATTAATAAAGTTATGTGAAATCAGAAGCAAGTACTACTCTTTTTTAAAGCTGACAGTGAAGAGAATCAGCAAAACTACCATTAATCACATTAATCAGCAACATTAATACTGTGATGAATCAGCATCTTCTGCCCAATTAAATACATGCAACTACTGTTTTGCCARTTCAAAAGTAGAAGAGAAAACGGGAATTGTGGGCAGCAGCTGATACATGGCGTTTCTTTCATGTCATTGTGACAAATTTCAGAGTTTTTAAGGTGGAAAGGCCAACTGTCAACAAGGGATGAAAGGGGAATGAGCTAGTGTGAGCACAAGGAATTTGTAAAACACTGATGTGTTCATTATTTAGGTATTTTATAATGTCTTCCTAAACATCYAAGTCATTTTAATCTATCAAGGCAAAATAAGGAAGAGTTCTACATGGGAAAGAGCAAAAGATCTAGATTATCTAAACTTATAAATATTCACAAGACCCAAAGAGCAGCAGGGTTAGAGGCAAAGCTTTGTGAAGTATCCTATGGCATTATGCCACATCTCCAAAGATCTAATTCTGCTACACAGACCTGTAGGGAATTACAGCATTTCTGAAGGTAAAATTAAATTTCYAAATGGTATCGCTAAATTCTCCCTGAAGGAATGTTAAGAAAAGTTCATCTCTTGGTAATGACATGTATCTAAAGACAGACCCTGGCAAAATGATGGTGCAACACTGTGAAACAACTGAAAGAAGAAAGGCACGGGTAGGTAGGGATGGGAATGTAATCATTGATGCTACATGTTCACATCTGAGAAATCACTCTCTAATCTCTATTTCCACCTCTAGACTTGTTTTAAGAAATAAATTACAGGTGCATAAAGATCCTAGCTAGTGACAGGTATAATTGAACATGCTTATTGCTTGGTGAGAAGAGCAAAATCAACATCTGCAGCCTTAGCTGGAAACAACCTGAACGTATCCAGAGTTGCAGCATCCATTAGGAACAACAGAGGAATCTTGGCACAYGGCCTCAACACTGCTACCACAGACATATATTCCTATTGTAATGAACATAAAGCTTATTTAGAGAGAAAATTACATTTATCAAAATCGAGTGGGCAGCTGAATATTTTCTTGCAAATGCCTTTTGGGATAGGTTTTGGCCATTTAAATGTTACCACTGAAATATCTGCATATGTTCAATAGATTGAGATGTCTCTCCTAAGTCTGTCTATATCAGCAGTTATCCTATTACCTCTCTTGCTGAAGACCAGAATTGGAGAAGGGAACATATAAGCCTGGGAACAGAACTGAGCTTCTGAAGCTGTGCTACTTTTGGCTCACAGCAGGAGACATAACACAGATATTTTATGTGGCACTGTGCAGCATCAACGAGGCCAAAGCAGGGATTCTGCAGCAGGGAAATACTGGGGGTTGTTTCTGAGGATCACTCTCCAGGCACTAGAGAAGCTCTCCAAAATAATTCCTTTTATCTTTCTGCTCATCKTCTTCATGCTCCTTATCCAAATAAATAAAACACATCAGTGCTTGTTATCAGATTGGTTTCATAGACTTCTATAGTTACATCTAATACTTAAGTTGAGCATGTGCCTACGTGTTTTTTTCTGAATTGGATCAGAAAACCCTCTCCAGGGCAGATGAGCTGATTTTCTACATGCTCAACAATTCCCTCCTCCCCACCCTGTGTCAGTGGAGGTCAAAATTCAGGCAACACCAAGTTTATTGCCTTTGTTAAGAACACTTCCMTCCCTGGATGTGTTCAAAGCCAGGTTGGATGGAGCCCTGGRCAATAGTGGRTGCCATTCCTGSCCATGACTGGGGAGTTTGRACAAGGTGATCTTTGAGATCTCTTCCAACCCAAACCATTYCGTGATTCTCTGACCATAAAACAAAATGTAAAAACACAGAGATCACTTATTTTAGGTATGGGCTTTAAAAACAGAGTCAACAATTTTCCTTAAATTGGAAGAGAYGATTTTATCTTTTTGCATTGATCTACCTAGCTTATAGCACATGCAGTGCATGAATGGAGAATTTCAGAGTGGCTACATATAAAGACATCTTTGGACTGACAAGACTCGAGATGCTTTACTGGTAATGCATAAATTGGAATMAAGTCACAAGAATGTGGAATGGAATCCATGTCTTCATCAGAGAGAGGTCTTAATCTGATGCAATATATTTGATGTATACAAACACGTGATTTGCATCTGGAAAAAAAGAAAGTTATTTCTCTGATGAAAAATTAATCTGCATTGCTTTACCACWGGTGAATATAGTTTTCAGCAGTGCTAGGAACAGTAACAACAATATAGTTGCTGTTGGACTTCAGGAAGACTCCAGAATACCTTTCATGAGGTCCTAATTCTGCTTGGGGAACAGAGATTTTGTGCTACAGCATGTGTGTGAACAGCAAAATGGGATTTCCAACCACAGAATATAATTTTTTTTTGTTTAAACTTTACCTGATCTCCTGCTTTCAGTGGGTTTTGGTTCCAGTTCTCTTTCATCCTGTAGAAAATGCGGTTAATTGAAAGAACTCTGAACACAAATAGGTCCRAAGTATTCCGTCAGAAGTCAATGACTACAGCTTGTGCCTGATCCTAAATCATCTGCATTTTATGCTGAATGAAATAGGGCACAGTGTGAATTCCAAAATAGCCAAAGACTATTTTTTTACAGTTGTGTAAAAGAGTATTTTCAATTATTGAGCAAAGACATAACAATTTACATATTTCTGATTTTTTATTTTGATATGCATGTCTCAAATGATTTTTCATCTAGATAAGTTATTCACAAACGAAAAATGAGTGCCACTCAGTCACACTCAGTCCTTTGAAAGAGAGTTTAGTCATGCATATTAGTGTCTATGTATTCTTTGTCATCCACAGGCATCAAAGACATCAAATCCWCTTCTGCTCAGAATTCAAGGCTGGAAAACCCCTGCCCATGCAGTGCCTGCAGTTTCCAGTCAGTAACCATCATGAGGAGTTGCACCTTTCCTCCACACCTCACTTTTGATTTACACACACCCCTGGTCACTCACTGTCCAGTCACAGATCTGGCATGACCCTTGCCATTGTTTTCAGATACCATACAGAGAGTATAACTTTTAATATATTGTAACTTTTAATAGTTAGGAATAACTGTTCTTGAAAACTGATGTTTCAAAGAGTTCTCTTAGATCCTTGTTTATTTTAGAAATTACAAAAGTGCCTCCTTTTGGATTGAGCTCCTAGAAGAAAGACGGGTGATTGGTCTAGTGGGTGAAGAAGRGAAAAATGAATGTTAAGATAAAGAATAAAGAATTATCATTTATCATCAGTAAAACACCTGATCCATAAATGGTAAAACCCACTATTCTCATAGCATTTTTACACAAAAGGTCAACTGCAAGCAGGATGCTAACTGAGTAATCAGCACGCCCTGGCATTTAAAAGAAGTAGCAGAAAAAGGCCTCATTGTTATACCCCTCATAATRAAATCATGGAAAGGCATTAGTGCAAAAATGATTACAAATAAGCTTTGCTGCACTGCCATAGGTGCAGGTTTTACCGTGTGCAGAGATTAAAGCCGCGTGCAATCACTGCCTGGAGACTGCACGTCATTTCACATCAATTGGCGTGATGAATCTTTTACATAATGTGAATCACAGTCTAATTGTGAGTTTGATTGCATCTACTGTTCTGATCACACAACCTCAGCACACAGAGGTGAGCAGGGAACTGAGCTATTGTACTGAGCTAAAGGAAGAAAGAAAAGCTGTGTAGCATGAAATGAAAGTGACATCTCACAGGATATATATTACTAAAAGTTGCTGAGCAATTTAACAACTACATGTAATATATATCTTGACAATATCAGAAAAGGCAATTAGAGGAGCATGTCTTCCACCAATAGAAATACATCATTTCTGAAATCAGCAGACTGCTGCTAAAAAACTCAGACTGGAAGCCTTTTTGCCAGGGAAGATGCATTTAAGACAATAAACTCTCCATTAACTGCAATGCAGGCAGAATGTAACTAACCCAGGATTCTTACGAGAGCTGGCAGAAAAACTGGTACTATATGCTTCAAAGATATTTCTAAAGATCAGGTTCAGTCATGGATTTGTCGTTAATCATATTGCAAAATAAAGCAAAAATCGATCCTCTATGGAAATTATATTGCTTCTATTACCATAGGAGCTGAGGCATACAAAATCCGTAATGTATTTATTTCCCAATACCATTACAACTATTACCTTCACTTTATGAAAGTGAAATGGAATATCAATTAATTCAAGAACTTGTCCCAGGCACTAGAGAAAATCTACAAAACAGCAAGTGATGCTTTCCAGGTGTTCAGGTAGCAATTCAGCAGGTTAGTTACTGGAGAGGTGCTGGACTGCAGCCCTTGCCTGCTTATCAGAGAGCCACCTGAATGTGKGGTAAAAGGCATTGTGACATTCACTACAGAAATATCATATTTGTCAGTCTTGCAGGAAGAATAGAGAATCATAGAATCACAGGGATATTTAAAGAAAAGACCCTTAATATCATAATCTTCCCTAATTTGTCTGAACCCTCTCATCTTTTAAATACATTATATGTGTAGGGCCACAAAACTTTTTTTTTTTTTTCTCTTAAATTCATTACAGCTAGAGATCAGGGAATCATCTCAAACTTGGATTATGTGTAGGTGGTTGGTTAGGGTTTATGCTGCTTCAGTTTGATTTTAGATGAATGTGTAAAGCATTTGAAATGTTTCTAAAACAGCAGATATCAATAGAAATAAATAGAAGCCAAGGGTTGGCATATCAGTTGACATAAATCATAACTCCAGTGGTGGAACTGTGACATTTTACCTCAGCTAGACAACTGTTCCAAGGATCCTGGAAAAAAGCTGCCACTCAGTGCAGAAGTTTGCTACGCCAGCAATTTTTTTCTCTTACAAAGTTGATAGCTTAGCTCTAGGATAGGATAGCTCTAGGATAAGCTCTAAATGTTTACAGGGCCAATAAAGGTATTTGCATTAAATTTGCATCTTTAAAAAAGAAAACGAAACTCTGATCTTGGATCTCTCTGCTAGATGCCTCTGCTAGGCAAATCTCTGGCCTATATTTCAAAGTTTTTGATGTGCTGGCAGTCAGCCCCTACTTTAACATTTTTTGACCCACAACAGGGTATAATGTAGCAGAATTAAGTTGTGTAAATCTGAGTATAGAATTATCATTGCTTATTGGGGATTTGGAGCCTATTTGTGAGCAGGAAATTAAAATTAGCACATCTCAGTTGACACTACTGTGCACACTGATGTTTACCTGGGAACTATTTGACCAGAAAACAGAGCTATATTTCACCATTTAGAATCCAAATATTTAGTACATGGACCACACAAAATCTGGAAGATAAGAAGTTTCTGGGCTTTCTGGACTCTTCTTTTCTGAGATACTTCAAAAGAAGACAGAAACAAAGTCTTCGAATGATGTTCTCTTTCAGAGTTATCCTGCTATGAGGGCAACTTAAAACTTAGGAAAATGCATGTAAACAGAAAATCACAGGATGTGGTAAATCCAAAAAGCATAATTTGGTAATGCCAGAGTGAAGAAAAAAATCTGGAACTGGGTAATTAGACTGCTATATGCATTTCCCCTCATTTGATATCACAAAYATCAAGCACCAGCTTGAGTACTTACATTTAGAAATATTAAGAATGTGTTTACGATAAAAAACATTGCTGCTACTGTGGATTTCATCAGAGCAAGAGCCTCTTTCCTCAGTAATTACATTTTCCCTGTCTTGCAAGGATTTGGTGTCATGATGAGATCTGAAAGCACATGCCTTTATTAGGAACAGAACACAGAATAGGTCATTGGGTAGCATAAAGTACAGACCTGCCAAAACCTCTGGACTTAAACCTCAAATTTTCCTGACACACTCTCCATTTTCCTCATGCTAAAGAGGAAAAGAAAGATCATTTCTATAAAATTTATTGCTTGTAAATGCCATGTGACTTATCAGGTATTGAAGGAAGATTCACATCTCCAGCCATAAACAAAGGGCACTCATTAATTAGTTTCCCAACACAAAAATAGAATGAGATGCAAAGACAAGTCAGTGGCTCATGCCAGATGGCCAGGTAACAAATCACAGAGCTGGACACACCCTGAACCATTATTGCTGGCATAAGAGCCATGGAGTTTCTGAGAGGTAGCCAGTCAACCCAGACAGGCTCATTACTGCAAGCAGCATTAAATTAAACAGTGGCATAAAGAGTCACACAATATCTCAAACTCTAACACATTGATTAGCTGATTACTTAAGCAAAATACTGCAGAGAGAGCTGTGTGTGCCAGTGCTACACATGCATTTAAAGTGCTACACATGCACAGGTCACTCACACACCACATTAAAGTCAATAAATTAAACATGAATCGTTGGGCATGTTAAATGAATTGCAAMCCATAATCATCTAAGTAGCAACAAGGCATTCATTTAACCTGACCTAGATGGATTATATAAAGAGTTATTAAATATAACAGGAATACAAATTGCAAGTTAGAATCCTTGGAACTCTTTTCTGGTTGAAGGGATTTTTATAGGAAGTCTCTAACTGAAACTATGCATATGTCTGATATTTTTGGACCTACTTCACTAGACACTCATTTATTGGGGTAGTTTATATGCAAATAAGATAACACGAGACTGTACATAACACAGCTATGTGTGGTTCACTCTGAAATCTCACACCTTGTCTGGGATAACAGAGTGTAGAATACAGTCAGTTAAATCAGGTATCTCCAGAACTGCAAAACAGGCGTGTTTGGCTTAACAAAGTGAAGAGGAAAAGGTTTATTTGAACTTATTCTGGAATGCACAACAGTTACTTMGATTTTTTTTATCTTCTTATTCAGAATGATTTCATGGTTCAGAGAGAAAAGCTTTAGCTCCTTCAGTCAAAGGATTTAGGGTGGAATTCATCTGATTAAATGCAGAGGCCTGCTCTTTATCTGAGTCACCCCAGTCTCCATGTATAATCAGTAAAAATCTAGTCACTATAGACYACGAAGTCTAAGACAGAATTCCTCTAACTCTAAAATAGATATTTTAAATACATCAGATGGGTTGAATCCTAAAAAGGCCTGTTTCTCTACAACAAATGTAAAGGGAGGTTCAGAAATAGCTGTTTCAAGTGTCTAAGGAAGATGAGGTGACTCCTAYTCCTAGATTCTGCTCTTGGTTTTCCTGCTAACCTGCTGTATAACTCTGGAAGCCTAAATGCTACTAAAAATTAAATCAAGAATTCTATTTCAGATGTCATTACTCTAATTATGACATCTATTAGGCAATATCTTTTAGGCACCTATATTTATACACAGTGACTCTCAGTTTTCATTCTTTTGTTCCTGTGCTCTGACAACCATTCTGTGTGTTCTGTATACACATTTGCATTTAAAAATACAATATTAATATGTTTTTATATATTTGTATATTGTTTAAACAATAATGTCATACCAGAGGTAACAGGACAGAACTTCATTATCAAATATGCATCCTTGTATAACACCATACAGGTAGTTAACAATGAATTTTTTAACTGTTGGTATCATGTGAGGTTAGAAAAATTTTCCGTACCACCTAATGTTAATAAGCCATGGGCTTTAGAAACAAAAAACACCAAATTATTTTTCACAGTATTATAAAAGAAAAATTCAGTGCCTCACTGCAAATCCCCAGCTGTACTTGGKAGGTGACAGTGAATATAAATTTCATGGGAAGGTTACCTGAGGATAACAGCAAAAAGAATAAAATAAAAACCTGCCTAAACCTACACTTGGAAAAATGAATTGTGAAGTGGATTGCTAAATGTATTAATGCAACCAAACACCAAAACCCTCCAAAATAAACAAAAGAAACCCATGAAAAAAAGCCAGCAAGGAAAAACAGAGCCATTTTAGACTCACAAGATGAGGGACATGTCACAAACAGGGACACAGACAAAACAGAGGTGTTTAACATGTTCTTTGCCTTTGTTTTGAACATGGATGATGGGCCAAGGGGCTCTCAGTGCTCTGAGCTGGAGCTCCATGACTGTAAGAGTGATCAACTCCCAGTCGACCGTGCTCCAGCTGGATCCCTACAAATCTACGGGGCCTGATAGATTTATCTGAGAATCCTCAAAGAGCTGGCTGATGTCATTGCAAAACCTCTCCCTGCAGTGAATCCTATCATCAGTAATAGAAGAGATAAGAACCTACTGAAAGTAAAATTTGGACAATTCCAAGTTAATCTAAATGATGTCCTAGACCAAAGAAAGAAAAAAGTRAAAGAAAATAGTTTAAAATAAGCTGTTTCCAAGATCACATCTATCATATCTTAAAAGAGATTCAGAAGGGTTTATTTTTAATTCATATGTAAGAAACTAAAGAAAATATGATTGCTACATTTAGAAGAGTTATCTGAAATTGGTTGTTACTAACCCAAAATACACAAGGATTGACTGAGGATCACAGAAGGACCATGTCTGTATATTCCGTACATTGGTTACTTTTTAATTTCTGTGACACAAGACCATTTTTACTTATATAAGTCTAATGAAAAACTGAATTAATCTCCAAAKAAAAATCCCTGAGCAAAAGAGAAAGAAGTATTTTTACACAGAAAAAAATGAGAGGGATATTTAGTCAATTTTCCAAACTGCCTGCAGTTTTGCATCACTGAAACAATTTCTATTATTAACGATTTAGAATTCAAATATTTGTAGAATCTTATATTTTRGACCGGGATGCCTTTCACTAGACAAGATTGCTCAAACCCTGTCTAATCTGGCTTTGAACAGTTCCAGGGATTGGGCAAKCACAGCTTCTCYGGGMAACCCTTTCCACTGCTCACCAGCCTCACAGTAAAGAATTTCCTCCTAATATCTAATCTAAACCTGTCCTCTGTCACTTTTAAGCCATCCCCCCTTGTCTTGTCATTACAAACCCTGGTGAATGAGCCCCTTTAAGCAAAGGAAATCTGYAATTAGATCTCCCTGGAGCCTCTCCCTACTTATTAGCAGAGAAGATCATAAAGWAAAGTGAATCAGAAAAGTACTCAGAAAGGTAACAGAACATATATGGTGGCAGCAGCTGGGAAGCACAACTTTGACTATTTGAATGCACTGTAAATTGTTATTTAGCAGAAGCCAGCCACAGTAATCAGCTGTGTGCCACTGCATGACCTCAACCAAGTCCAATGCCCATGCAAGCAAATTGAGCAATATTCCACAATGAAGAATGAAATAAAGTTTATTATAATGTCATTATGGTGTGTCATTCTTTCACCCAGAGTCCAGGATTTTAACAGGTGAATTCATTATAYATCCCTAGCACTAAAGCATAAGGAATAAATACTTTTTGCATTAAGGTTGCAGAGCATGGCTTGCAAACAGCATGGTTACCAAATAACATTCCATTTAAGTTAATGCTAAAATTTTTATTATCCAGAGTAAAGTACTGTAGGTCTCAAAAATAGCCTATACTGTAGTCACCCTCCATGCCAGGATATTACACTGAGCTAAAATCTATGTTGCTGTGAAATTAGATTGGACTTATCCAAGCCATATGGTTTAAAGCTATCTTGAGTGTCTTTTTATTACAATACAGTCATCCTGAGTGGTACAGCTCACAGATTTTAGGCATTTAAATTTAGATGTTTACATGCAAGCTAAGGTCCCATTACAATCAAGAGAGATCTAATCGGGTAAATTTACTGAAACCTAGACATCTATTCAGTCAACCCTAAACCAGTTACTTTTGGATAATTATTTTAGGCTATCCATAGAATTTTCCTCATCATGATATAAGTGTAGCGCTGCCTTGCACTGCAGTCTCACGATCCTTCGCTGGGTGATCCCTAATGTAATTCCAGTAATATCACTCTGTTATCTAGGCTTTGAAATTTCTATTATCTAGGCTTTGAAATTTCAGTCTTCATGGACTGAAGTGCTATTATCTTAATTCCCTTGATTTGATTATCATACAGAGCACAAACAGAAAATAGTTATTCATTTCAAACTCAATTTGAAACCTCAGATTTTAAGCTCGGCTTATGCACAGGACATCAAGAAGAAGACAAAGAGTAAGTGGGGAAATATGACAGTTTCCTGGATAAAGGTCAGTATCCACCAGGAGAGGCACTAATGTTTGGTGCAAAAACCAAAGCCTGACATTTCATAGTCCTTTACTCTCTAGGCTGTAGAAACCACTGTAAATTCCCTCTGAGCCTTTCACAACAGACCAGGCTGCCCTGGACTGACCTCTAGGTTCAGTTTGCTGGTCACAGCAAACACTAACACTGCTTGGGCTCAGATCACTAAACTCTTATTGTACAACAGGAAGCTAAAAGATAGAAGATCTGTATGATGGAATTAGAAGCTAAATTGATAGCAAAGGAAATGAATCTTTCTTTAAGATTTCTGGAATTGCTCAGAAGACAAATGGGTGATTTCTTCTTGTCCTTTCAYACTATTTTTTTGGCCCAGGAAAATGATGCAGAGATACTGGAAGTCATAGTCCCAGTAGTACTGTTATTAATATGTCCTGCTCTGTGWCGGATTTTTGTAGATCATGAAGATTAAGTCAGCTCTGCCACTACAGACCATCAGTGTGCATGTTCTGCCTTCTGTGTCAAACATCCCCAGATGTGCCTCTAACAATGCTTTACCCTCCTCTGCATCCACTAGACGTTGCAATAAATAGTGTCTTTTCTTGTGAGTAACTTCATCTCTTTCTACCTTCTCTGACCTCTCTCCAGCTGTCAGCAAATACACAACAGACCTCGGACAAATCCTCTGTGCTCACTGGAAGGCTCTTCAGATCTCTAAAGAACTGTAGCATCATCTACTGCACCACAGAAAGTCTTAGTTGGCAAAGGTGTATCTATGCTTACTCCAGAGAGATTAAAAAAAAAAAATAATTACTAGTAACTTTGAGATAGTTTCTATAATGTGGTTTATGGGTGGTATGTGAATCTTTTGACCTACTTGATGTACTTGCCCATTTTAAATAACTGATGGCATCAAACACAAGTTTCTGTGAAGCCAGTGGCATAGAACTTTGTCTCCACTAAAAGGTCAATTAGCTCCTAAATTTAATCTGCAAGGAAAGTTGGGAATGACTATTCAACAATCTGGGACATTAGGTCATAAAAATTCCAGTCTGCACAAAAAACACTWCTAGTCTATAGTAAGTTTCAAAATTTATGCCAAACAGAGTACAGAATTTCTGAAAATTTTAATATCATGCAAACCACTTTTTAATGAAATTTGAGGAGGAACAAGTAATAATTATTTTGGAAATTCTGAACTGTCTTTAAGTAACGCATTATTTGTGACCATTTGTGATTCCTAGGTGATAATTTACAACAGCTCATACATTCTACAGGATCTCAGGACCACAGTACACGTGAGGTTGGCAAAGATCTTTAAAGAGTATGCAGTCCAACTCTGCTGCTCATCCAGCCAGAGCAGGATGGTCAGGACCATGTCCAGACATCTTGTGAATAGCTCCAAGGATAGAGACTCCACAACTTCCCTGGGCACCCTGAGCCAGCACTCTGTCACATTCCCAGTGAGAAAGTTTCCTGATGTTCAGAGTGAACMTCCTGAGTCTCATTTGGTGCCTCTGGTCCTGACACTGGGTCTGGCTCCATCTTCTTGACACTCTTTTGGGGTATTCATGTACATTGGTAAGATGTCCTCTGACCCTTCTTCACTGAATGGAATTCTACTTAATATTAACAAGTTATGATTCTAGTTGAAACAAGCCATATCAATTCCAAGTGCTTACGTCCACTTTTCTCTGATAAGGTATTTCCTCAGCAGGGCAAAAGCTAAAAAGCTGAAATGAGAAGCTAAACAGGACATAGTGACTGAGTTCTTTATACAGTCTTGCAGCATTTAGGAATGGTAAATGCATGCCAATATCGATTTTGGAAGAAAATAATTTCAGTCCTATAAATGCAGTGACTCTATAATACGATCAGTTTAAGAAAAAAACAATTTTGATAGCATCTGTGAAGGCTACTGGAACCAGCAGACCAAAATCTAATTTCAGTGAATAAGCATGGGGGTGAGAAAAAAAAATTCTTACTTTCCTAGAATTTCTTTCTATATATTATAAGAACATCAGTCAGAGAAGYGACAAGTTATCAGGTAGTTAAGTCAGCAGGTGATTATCAGCTGAAGAGTTTTACCTAGTTAAGTCAAATGCACATTTCTCTGATTGCATTTAGAGCAGCATATTGTGCATATGATTGCCTGCCAACGATTCTGCTGGCAGAAGGATCAAGTCCTAATTTGCTTCAGAGGGCTGCCAACAGGATGGCAATCGAGCCTTGTATCTTAGCAGTGACTACAAGATTACCCTGACACCAGAGAAGGGTATTTCCCTAGCTACGTGCAAATCATTTTCAATGCATTTTAAGCCACGTTTAYATATACATTATATATCATACATTTTATCTTCCTGATTCATTCCTCTGCTTTCTCCTTGTTAGAAATCGTGGCGGCATTTTGCCTCCATCAGGGAGAGCAGGTGAACAGCTCCAGCCATTCCATGCACCTGCATTAATGCTAAATCAGCTCTCATGAATTGTGCATGAGATCCAATACGTTATAGTCATTAACTCCAGCACAAAGTAAAAAAAGCTTCTTTAGACAAGACTTTACCATGTCAAGCCAGAAATRAAAACTACAGAAGGCAGTGAATCAGACCCTAAAGATTTTTTCCTTTTACTTGTACTAAAGGATGAACATGTTAAATTAGGAAACATCAGCTGCAGGGGAAAGGAAGAAAAGATGAAACCGTGACATATAAGCACTACCTGCGATTAGTTTAATATATAAATTGCTCGGTTGTCCATGATCCACAACCGTAACTAAAGTTTTAAAGTACATTTATACCCATTACAGGAAAAATAAGCCTCATAGCCTACATTCATTCCCTTAGTCCACTAATTGTGCCTTCTCCCTGAAGAATTTTAATGTTGCCATTAAATGAGAGTCCATGGTCACGGGGCTGTTCTGTTTTCTCTCCAGCGCCATAAACTGCTGTAGCTCAGTGATGTGCTTCCCTCTRGCGTCCAGAGCATCACATGGAATCTGCAAAATACGGGGATATGAACTGAGCTACGTTGATTTTCAGTAGTGATTACACTCATTTACTTAACACCTCGGACTGAGGCTCCAGATGAAGATAACATAGGATTAGTTTCACAGATTAAATTCTTCACACACCAAATTCCAATGTAACATTTCCACTTTCTCATATGTCAGTTACTAAATGAACATTTTACTGCTATTCATATCTTCTATTTCTTTTGTTGTTTTTTTTTTAATATTAGTCTTCTTTGCTTCTTTTGTTGTTGTTGTTGCTGTTGTTGCTGTTGTTGGTTGGGTTGTTTTGGGGTTTTTTAGTTGTTGTTTTTCCCCATTCTCTTTTATTTTAGTAATGCCAGCCACACGGGTAACATCTTCTGTTTATACCAAGTTTGTGGAGATCATTTAGGGTCCAGTTATAGATACAACCAGTATCACAGGCAACTTTACTTATTAAAAATAAATCTGATTATTAAACTGTCATGTCAACCAAAGCAGTGGACTGATTATTACTTCTCCTGATTGCATATATCACCTGAAAAATCTGTATTATTACATTTCAGGAAAAAAAAAAATTACCTTGTTTTGGTTATTGGATTAACCTGGAATTTTGAGTCAGTTCCACAACAATACTACTTGCTCCATATTGACACCTTGATTTTTCTGAATTTTAGTTGGAATTTCCTTACCCAGCTTCTCCCCATGCTCACTTATACTCTTTACAGAGCATCATGCAGCTGAGAGGGATACCCGTGTGCATCATTTCAGCCCTCATTCTCCAGAAAGCCCTGCCAACAGAGCCAGTCTAGAAGCATAGTTGATAGCAGCTCTCAGGCCATTTGCTGACAGAGCAATGTAACAGATTCATGTATCTTATTATCCTTTTCTCAAACTGACTCATAATTAAATGCATTCTCTCAGTTTAACAAGATGAAAAATATTCTGAATCCGATCAACAAAGTCAAAGACAATTACTACATTAACATTTTTCCTTTATAAAATAAAACTAATCTGGAAATGAGTCATTTCTTCTCTAGCTGAAAATTACAAATGTGTTAAATTATGATTTTCAGATRCAAAATTTGCTTTGGCAAAGCACACTTGTGTACTTGAATACAACAATCCTCTCWGTAGCCATACATACACGATGAACTCTTTTATGATGATGATTATTTAGCCTCTCAGCAGTTTTCTGGCAGCATACTGAGATTCTTTAGATCATAGTGATCCTTCATACTCACAGTCTAGACATACCAAGTTTGTGATGAAAGTATATGTGTGTGAGGAGGAGAGAGAAAATGTCTTTGAAATGTAGACTTGCCTTTAGGTAACACATTTCTGTCTTATTGGCCTTTCCTGTTTCTTTGTGTACTAGTCTGGGAATTTTATGAACTCAGTATTTTCCTGTACTTGCTGAAATAGCAAAGTTTCAGAACTTCATAAAACACAAATGCCATTGCACTGAAAAACAGCAAAAGCAGATATGGGAGGCAAGGAATTTCAAGTCCCAGATCAAGTACCAAAGTTTTATCTGCTCAAGGGTATGAATCTGTGAGAAATGGAGAGAACAAGTGAGAAAGAGACTTTACAATGTTAGGAAATATTTTGCTTTTTAATGATTCAACTGAGTTTTAGAAATATTACTGCAGGCTTAATAGGATTCAGAACAGAATTTTTCCAAGACTAGTTCCAGTTGCCTTTATAAACATTATCTTTCTCGCTAGAGCACAGCACAAGGTGTGCTAGAGAAAGATCTGTAGAAAAACTACTGCTCTTTTCCTATGGGTGGTGTTTTTTTGGAGTGGGTTGTGTTTTGCTGGGTTTTTTTAAGCATCACTTGTTTCTTCCTCGCTTCAGAAAATAAGGCTTACATGACTTTACCATGTCCTCTGATAATCTTTCAAGCCAATTTCAGCTAGAAAAAGGGAGAAGAGGCCTCAGACATATTAAGAACTTGTAAGTGTCGCAAAAAAAAAACCAACACCCCCCTCCCAAAA
>NW_026623374.1:1775688-1807073 GCF_030028575.1 Malurus melanocephalus | reverse complement strand
TTGAGAAAAAAGAGAGAAAAAGTGAGTATCCTTCCAGAAGGAAAGACTACGAAGCACAAGACATGCAGGATCGTGAGCCCAAAATGTCTTCAAACAATCCATAAGTGCAACCAGAGCTACACACAAATTGTCTGCCCGGGAATTGCCTGGACAGTAGCTCTGTGAGCAACTACAGATATGGCAGGAATGGCAGCTCTACAGAGCATTGCAWGGCAGTAAAGAGCTGAGAAGTCATGAAAAAGAGTGTGCAAAAATCTGCAAAAGATCACCGTCAGGGAACAACTCATTGGCAGTTTGCTGCTTCCAGAGGAATGGTCAGTGAAGGATTCAGTGTCATYCACACTGCTTTCTTAACTGCAGGAGGGTTGGGTTTCTTTCATATTCTTGTGAAAAAATTAGGAATGCATGGAACCAACTCTCTTGAAGTCAGCAACACAATTCTACATTCAACAGACATTACTTTTATTTTTCTTTGCATGGAGCTGTGAAATTTCCTTCTCCTAGCAGTACCCATGAAGTCCAGTACAGGATGAAGTCCAAGAAGTACAGCTGCTCTGAAAACAAAAAGAACATAAAGAGAGAACCCTGTGTGAAGAAGAGGTTTAGAGGTTTAATGTGGGATACAGAATCTGTGCTCAGTTTCTAAATTACTTTGAACATGTCATAAGTCTCTGGATACCTATTTGTTTAAGAAGGGCTGCTAGTTACACCCCTGCAGTATCTTTGAGGAGCCATGATTAAAATACCCWTCCCTAAAATCAGAATAATAGCATKTCTCTCTATYRCAGGAATTATGTACAATAAGAAGAAAGAGGTATGTTGATGATGATGAAGCAATCAGATCCTGCTGTAATCAGTATCTTACATTGTATTTGGGATGATTGATGTAGCTGCTCCAGAGGCAACCAACAAAGAACTGTGAAAGACATTCTCTGTGAAAACTTACTTTTAAAGCTATTGGTGTCCTCAGGCAGAAGGTATTGGAGTTTCAGTCTCACACAACACATACTTGCATACTCTTGTTGATRAGAGGAAATGTTCTGATTTTCTAGGACCCCTTTTTATTTCAGTAGCTCAAGCAGCTGAATTGAAGCTCTGCTGAGCTGTTCTACACCCTCCACAAAGCAACAGCTTTTTTCTGTGTCCCACTGGTGCCTCTGCAGCCAGAGGCTGGTTCAGAGCTGTGCACAGAGTGCCTGGCAGGCATTTGGGGGCTGAGGGTCACCTGCCAGGCTAAGGACAACAGAGACTCTTGTATCTTCTAGGCAGCAAGCCCAAAAGTAGTAAGGGAAGATCCCTTTAGCTCAGCAGCCCCAATGCCATTGCCAGTAAAAGGCTACAGGCCTGAGATGGTTTTTCAAAGTCCCAAAACTTGGCTCAGGAGGTTTGGTTTGAACTTGGCCTGCCTGGACTTTTCTTCCAGCTTGTTTAGATGTAATATTAATTTTTCCATGTGGAAGGGTTGCTACGCCTAATTTGTTTTATGTTTACTTACCTTTTGATAGTAAAGCATAGTTTTTCTATAAGATAGAGTAAAAGATAAGTCCTCTGTGTAGAGGGAAATATTTCTCTTTTCCAGCATGATGCTGTAGTGGTAGAGAAACACAGGGATGGCAGGACAGTGCTGGGAACACAGGATGCAGCATAGTGCAGAACAGGCCTGGGGGTGGTAAGAAAGAGGTCACAGGATAGCACTKGAGACCTCAGGGATGTAGGCAATTCTTTGATAGTTAAGAAAAGGATGGATGGACCAGGACAAAACTGATTTTAAGGATCACAAAAAAAGACAAAGAAAAAGCATTTATTTTTTGTAAAACAGTTTACATAATACAAAATTTGGATGCAGGATGATGTTGCAGACATTAACTACAAACAGGGTATCAGTCTGTGTGAGAAAACATAAAAACAGCTTAAAGTGAAGAAGAAACCATCAACCTGGTACTTGCCTGACAAAGAGGAAGAAACCCCATCATCATCACCATTCCTCCCAGCATAGAACGCGGGGGAAATGAACCTTTATGCAACACCCTGCTCCCTGCTTTCTTTGTGAAAAAAAGTGGACCCTTTCCTTTCTTTGACCACATTAATTAGATATAGCAATCCCTTTGATCATCCTGTTGAGATTGAAATTGTATCAACAATAAATTCTTGGCTTTACTCAAAAGGTGCGTTTCTTTTTTTGCATTACAAAATTYTGAATTTAGCAGACAGACAAACAAGTACAATGATTACATAAACTCTCTTTCTTTGGATGCCAGGCTTAGAACTGAGATTGCAACAACAGAGTAGAATCCACTCTCTTCTATCTTCTTTTTTTTTTTTTCCTTTGGTCGTGATACAACTCTGCTACAAAAGTCTTTTGTCAAAAACTACAAGAGCTAAGCCTTCCTTTCACAGCATCAGAGTGGATACTTTCACATCAACAATCTAAATAGCAGCACTAATTCAGCAACAGACTAAGAGACTGGTGGGTTATTCTAATTTATTTAAAACTGAATTAAGGGGGATTTACTTCAGAAYATAAGAGAAACCTTTATACAAAAAGAATAGTTGAGATTGGAACAGATTAGATGTGGAGATTGTAGGAAAGCTTTGTAATTTGAGCTTTTTAATTACCAGTTAGGCAGGCTACTATGAATGAATAGCTCAAATGTAGTCAGGCCTGAGCTGGGGCAGTGGGATGGAACAGATGATGGCCTCTTCAATCCTCTTCCTCCTGTTCTTCCTAAGATAATTCTATACTTAATGAATTACCATTTCCTAGTTAATTTTCCTTTGTCGTTGTGCCCTGGACTAAGGTTAGAAGTTTGGGTTTTTCCATTTTCTGGCACAGAATGCAAAAGAAGATGCAAAGCCACAGTGATGGACAGAGAAACCATCTCACCAAGAGACAAGCAGCAGCTAATGCTAATGTCTAAATCAGCCAGCTACTCCTGGATGTGTAATTTCTTAATTTCATTTCATAGGACCTGACGGACTATAGAATTTTTATGATTTTTTGAGACTCCCAGCATCCTTGTAGTGATGACACACAGGAAGAATTTGGTCAGGGAGCTTCTTCTGCARTGCATGTATGGTTGACATTAGTAGGGCAGGGTTATCTGGATCGTAGGACAGCTGGTTCAGAAAGGTGTTCAGCCAATGAYTATTCAATGCAGGAGACACAGTGAAGGAACAGAAAATGTCATAAATTGACAACAGAAGGACACAAAGTGTAAGCAGCAGCAGATAAGCCAGACAATAGCAAGGGTCAGAATTCCCCCTGCCCGATTGCCCTTCAGGACCCACCTGCTCAGCCCACAAAAGGGTCAGCTGGGGTTTGTAACTGATGTGAAAGCAAACACCACTACTGGGGTCTCATAGGAAAGACCARACACCTTACAGAGTATTTGAGGAGGCTTGTGGGACTGCGTGAGACTTATTATGGGGTATGTTGAGGGGATTGTAGGAATGTGAAGACCTTACTATGGGATGCTTAGGGAAAAGGACAAAGGCAGCGTTGGGGACCAAGGTGGATTGAGGAAGAGCAGGCATGGAAAATTGAAAGGACGGACTAAAAGAAGGCAAGTCACAGATAAGCAGGTCAGGACTGTTGTCCTGTGCTTGGCATCTCCCTAAACTCTGTTTCTGCCTATTTTCTGTGCAAGCAGGCTCTGATGCTCTCTGTTCTGTGTGTGTGCAGGTGCACGATTGGGTGGGAATGGGCACATGCTCTGCTGCTGAACTTCARGACCACCTACCAAATGTAAGGTCAGCAGCCAGACAGAACCAAGGAATGAGCATTTGACAGCATGAATGGAAGAATTCTAGAGCTGGATCAAGYATATTTAGGATTTAACTCTACAGGTGAAACTGCAAAAAGAMACAAAATGTCTGAGCATCCTTTAGCCCTCACAACAGTCTTTCTCTGTACTGAATATGAGCACCAGGGTAGACAAAATACAACATACAAAGCAGCTTGTAAAGAGTTATTGAAATTATACATAATCTAAAGAAAAATGTTATATACTTCAGGTTTATGGTAATATCTTTAGTGGCTCCAAAGGCTCTATATTGATCTGATTAAAAAAGATTTGGATTGTGCAAGAAAATACTTAAATAAGCTCAGTAAAGGCTGCAGATTGTTACCTAGACAACTTGACTCATCTGCAGTGCTAAAACCAAACATTGAGTCTATCACAGCTGGGAGAAGTGTGACCAGCATAAATTCTTAGGGCCTTCTTTTAAAATTGACAGTTAAAATGTAGGCTCTTAAATTCAAACATAAAAACACGTAAGATAAGACTGGTCAACTCCGTAGGTAGATAATGAAGTAGTTTTTTAAATTTTATTTATAGGCTGTTGAATTAATATTTAAGGTTTGGGTTTCTTTTTTTTTATTCTATAAATTATATTTCCCTAGTATAACACCATTTTTTTCTGTTATTTACAATTTTTCCTAGGACAAGGAGAAACCCTAAGCATTTTTTTTCACAAGTTACATGCTATTTTGAAATCTGGTATGTTAAAGTTTAATTTTCCTGTAGATCAAAAAAGCCTAAAATTTTGCGGGAGAACAAAATACTCATACAGGAACAAAAGATTCTTACAAACACAACATGTGCATTACAAGGTATGAGGGGTCCCTCTGCTGGGATTTTTTGTTATTCCAGTCCTGATGTACAATGCACATAAAAGCTCAGGCTCTCTAGTTCAAACTAGTTTTGAAGGAGGTAGCAAAGAAATTAGCACTCCTGATAGACTAATTATAATAATCCTTAAACTGTGTACTGATAAGACAATAAACTGTGTCACAGACGTTTCTGAGGTCAATGTATCAGCCAGATTAATGTACATTAAATGGCTGCAGAGGCATCTAGATTTCCACTGCAGGAAAAGTTGTACAAGTTGTAATATTCCTAAAACACCATTTTCAAGAAATTGGTGCTAGTTGAGCCCTAAAGATAAAGCAGTCAGAGATTTAGCATTTAGTTCTTCAGGATGCTATAAAAGCCTATATAGAAAACAGGCAGGTTGAGAAAGTCTCCTTTCAAACTACTCGATATCTTAATCTCAGGTGGAATTTTCAGCATTACATCATATAAGAATATGCAATTTTGAGAGTAAAAGAAATATAAAATAAGCAAAGGAAACATGGATGTAGCAGGCTGCTCTGCCTGCATGGAGGTAAAACATCTCCAGAAAATACCCTATTTGCAAAAGTTACTGCTGACAGGTGGAGAATGGGGGTCACACTGCTGTTGGGGTTGAAAAAGACTGAGACCAGTCTAGCTCAACAATCCCAAAGTTAGAGATTCTGGGAAGAGCAAAGTTTCCTGACAGAAGCTGGCACCAATCAGGGTGTGGCAGACCAAGTTCCTGATAAACGAGCCAACTTGTCATAGCACCATAACTTATTTGATACCCTTGAGTTGACACAGCTGGGCAGTGATATATGACTGATAAATAAATCACTTTATCCTATAAAAGCCCAGTCCCACTTTTTAATGGCAGGGTCTTCTAACATACCCCTTCTTGGAGTGAGTGTGGGAATTACTCCTGTGAGTGAGGATGTCCTTCAAGGCTACCCCTCGAGTCTGAGTGACAGATTTGCCCACAGTCATTAGTACAGGTGAGGAACATCAATCTCTAATTAAGAATCATTTTACATCACTGCTTCAACATTGCTTCAGTACTTAGTACATTATAGTTACATTATAGTTAGTTACAGCTACCTATATTGTRTAGTAAATAATTCTGATTAGCATCTTCAGTCTAACCATTATCATCATCAATTTAAATCAACAATTTATTTCATTGATATAAATATATTTAGTTTGCCATCCTTAATCCTGTGGGATTAAGGAGTATAAAGGCTCARTTACACCTATTACATTTAGATCTAAACTTTTGATTTAGTCTGTGGCTAAGACTGTATCTCCCTGTGACTCCATGGGACAGCTTCTCCAATAAACCTTGTCTGAAGCTCCTCATCTGGCTGTGAAAATGGGTTAAGGCAATCTGCACCAAAATTATTTTCTAAGTAGGTTTGTAAAGGATTCTCCTGGCATAGTACTACTCACAGAGTTGAAAATGGGAACAGAGATAATAGTCCATAATGCTATCAAATAGCTCATAATGCTATCAAACAGAGCCATTCTGCTGGGAATCGTGTCATAATGGGAGGCAAGGAAACACAATGGAAAGATTAAACAGAAGTGTTCAAGTGCATAAGATTATTTATAAAGAATAACTCAAGGAATTAACCAAATTTAGGACTTCAGAGGCCTGAGGGTGGAGGTATCTTTTTCCAGTTAGCAGTAATGCTGTGTGATGTCTGAGAGACTCAAGTGCAGCACAGAATTGACTGACTCCCTGCAGTGAGGGTCCACTGACAGTACCTGAAAGCACACATTGAACAGGAAAATGAAAAACTGTGCACCTGAAACAAAGAACCAAGAGGAATTCTGTTCTCTGTATATCTGAGCTCTTCCACACAGTGACAGTTCCTGAAGTGCTCCTTCACAAAACTTCCCTGATCTAKGGCAATTTGTGTATTCCCAGTGACCTTTCCCTGCAATAGGAATATCAGATTCCATCTGCATGTTTCAACATACTAGGCTGAGGTTTTCCCTTTGTACAACAGCTTGAGTTTCACTTTCCTCATTTTATTGTGTCATTTCAGGGATATCATGTTCYCTTTTAGAAACAATTTCTGGTTTTCTATGTGCTGCAACAAACATGATGAAATATCTTACGATATCTCATTCCTGTTGGATGTTGAATGTTTTATTCATTTCAGCTTGCAAAATTTTTTGCAAGAGACACAAAGTGGAAAGAAGAGAAAACCTGGTGGATGCAAACAAAAAGACCTCACTTAAGATCTGGACTTAACACTTTGATGGCTTTTCATGGGGTTAATATGGCATGGTTCATGTGGGGAATAGGGTAATGAAGTCCTTGAGAAAATATCATTTAAGCACAGTCTGTTGTTTAAAATAAACATTTTGCCTGGTTCCTWTCCAGCAAAAGAATATCCCCTATTGCCTTCTTGCTTTTCAGTCTAGGGTAGCTAGATATAAGATTTCCATTTAATTTGGATTCTTTGTAGCAAAAATAAGTCTTTATGTCAGCACACATTATGTTCAGGGTGTGCAGTACAGGACTAGCTCAGAGAATAAGACACCTTATTTCCTGGAGCATTTCACAAAAATGCCAAAATGAACACACTTCAGTGTGTTCATTATCAGTGTACTGATAATGTTAGTGTATCAGTGTTATCAGTGTACTTGCTGAGGTTGAGTGGGAGTTACTTCTTTTCCCACATATGTATAATATGAGTTTTGCAATATTCAAAAGGACTATTTCATATCTGCTCCAAAACGACTATTTCATATCTGCTCCAATATATTCTTTATTATACCCATTCATAAATATTCCTTTATTTCTTTTTAAAAACCCCAACAATCAAACAACCAAAACACCCAAATTAACCACCAAAGGATAGAGAAAAGTAAGTTTTAAGTGCTGCTATAGAAAGAAATATATTTGATCATTCTTGTAAGTTAGTGGTTACATATGGAATTTACAGCTATGAAGGACAGGGTGTCAATATATCTTCCTAGAGAAAGAAAATGTTCAAATCTTGCCCTTCTAGGGTTAAAAATATCAAGCAAGAACAGGAGAGTCTCTGCCATGATAAACCATCCCCTCACACAGGACTTGCTCATTGTTACTGCACCAACATGACAAACAAATACAGTTTTGAGCAGGCTGGGTCCTCAGCTGGCCTCTAACACCATTCTGGCTTCTGTGACACATTTTCTTCAAATAGGAAYGAGGGTACAGAAACAGGAAGGGAAATGGTGTTGCCTCATCCCAACACAGATTCACTTCTTGTCCCAACATGGTCAGGGCATGCACTAAGAAGTAATAACAAATAATTACTGTGAGGTGTCTGAACACAGCCCAAGAGAAACAAGAGCACAAATTCYATGGAAAATTTATTCACTTGGAGTATAGAATAGGCCTTGTAAATCCTAAAGCTTTAATTTATTTTTGTAAATTCAGTCCTGTAGTCGTAGTTAATCTGAGGACATTTMTTGAAACACATGGGACATTATCAGCTTTTAATTAAATATAAYACCCCAGCTTGGTGAGATTCAAACCTTAATTCACTAGATCCAAATATAAAAGAAAATTATTTCCTGAGTGCAATTATTGTGCACTTGCCTGGAATGCATATTCCACATTTAACATATTCAGAGAAGGGAAAACAGCTGTTATACAAAAGGGTATAACACTCAGAGTAAATATTGGGAGCTGCAGGATGAAACAAGTTTGAAGATGAATCATCAGGAATGTTTTGCTGAGCCTTTGAAGTTGTATTCCCATTTATCTAGAGCACTCAAATGGCAAAAAGCACAATGACCATGTGAGAGTTTCAGACTGGCAAGTTGCWTTCAAAGTTAAAATGTTTGATCTTATATTTTGTAGCTCTCTCTGGTTACAGTGTTGAGCTTGTAGATTTCCAGACCTTTGACAAAAATATTTCTCCATGTTTTGTAACTGATTCAATTAATTTTAATATCTTAGCAAGGCATTACACGTTGTGTTCCAACTCAGCCTTTAACCAAACTGGTGAAATACAGTTTCAATATGTGGGCTATAAGACGAGTGGAAAATTGACTGGGCAGGGAATGGATTGCAATCAACAGCACAGAGGGCAACGGACAGTGAATTCCCAACACTATTCCCCAGCAGTCATGGGATCACAGGATTGTAGAACCATTTCTGGTGGCTGTGGGGCAGCAGCCCATGCTGGGCTCAGTGCTCACAATGCTATTTTTGATGACCTGAGCAAAGGAAGTGAATATACTCCCATCAGTTTGTAGAGAATATCAGAGTGGAGGGAAGGGACCAGGACACTGGAAGGTGCCAGAATTCCATTCAGAGGAATTCCAATGGACTGATGGAGGTATGGTCTGATACCAAGCTCAACAAAGGCAAATGGCAAGCCCTGTAATTGGGATGGAATAACCCCACTCAAATGCACATATTGAATGCTACCAGCAAGAAAGGAGCTGTGCAAAACACACCTGTGGTCCTGGGGGGCATGGAAATGAATCAACACTGTGCCCTTCCAGTGGAAAACATCCCAGCCTCTATTAGCAAGAGTTGGCAAGAAGGTCCGACGAAATAATTATTCCCTTCTATTCACCACTTGTGAGAACTCAAATGGAGTTAGGTGACCAGCACAAAATAAAAAGATATTATCATATTGGAGCAAGCTCAGCAAAAGGGTGACCAAGAGGATTAGGGGGCTGGAGCTCAAGGTGAGAACAGGCTGAGAGAACTGGCCAGTGAGCCTGAAAGAGTGAAATCTAAAGGGAGGTCTGTGACTGCTTAAAGAGAGGCCCAGAGGAGAGAGACCCAGACTCTTCTTGGAGGTCAAGAGATGAAACAACTGCAATGGATACATAAGGCAATACAGGAAACTGACTGGTATAAAAAACATTAAGTGAGGGTGATCAAAATAACATCCACAGAGACTGCATTATTTCATACTGGAGATATTCAAATCTCAGCTGGACACACCTCTGTGAAACCCCCTAAGTCTGCCCCACTTTGAGCAGAGAGTTTGACCAGATAACCTCCAGAGGTCTTTTCTGTTAAGAAGACAGATTCCTCTGTAAGCAAATTTATTCCATCTGTTCTAGAATGAAGTGACTTACCCTAGGACACTCTCTCTTCATTGYCTACTGTTATAGAAAATATGTAATTATATAACTGCTTATATAACTGCTATCTTGTAGATGTCAAGTATTACACAAAATAAATTCAACCTTTGCTATTTTTCATCCAGAAAATTTCTCATTAAAAAAAGAAAACAGTACCCTACGCAATTAGTGAGTTAGTTACTTAATGCCCAGAACAATCATGAATTTAAACCAGAAATTCTGGAGAAAAACAAAGGCAACCTTAGATGAGAAATATGAGGATTAAGAAAATTAAGTAGAAATAACTCTATAATTTTTTTTTTGCATACAAAATTCATTTTAGATATTCAAATACATAGGCCAATAAAAATCACAAAGCTACACTCCTTATTCGATATATAAGAAATTATAAATATGTTACAGAACTACCTAACAATGATTTCTTAAAACACTTAAACTTTTTAATAGATCCATTAGATGGCTTTGGCTAAAAAATTCAAAGACTTGCCAGCTGAGATAGATCAAAGAAAATGATGCTGATCAATTTGAGAATGATAGATTTATTTTAACTGTTAGGGAGATTTTTTTTTTTTTAGCAACTACATAGAATACTTTAAAGAGACTGACATGATTTCTACATTTGTGAGGTTGGATCCTGGCCTAAAGCTACAATTTTAATTCTTAGACATGTAAGCATGAGCTACTCATTGTAGATTCTTTTTATATTGATAAATAACTAGACATTTCTAAATAGATACCCTGAGAGAGAGTCTAACTGCCAATAAATCACATTCTGGACTTGCCTATTTACCCTCATTGATTGTTAATCCAGATGACTAACTCAGAGTAGGGGCATATTGGTGTTTTGGGTCAGGAGGGTGTTTCTAAGGCCAATCTCAGATCGTGAGTGGGGGCACTGTTCTCATCTGCAAACACAAGATGCATTTTGGGATCACAAGTGAACACTGAGACCAGTCAGGAATAAACACTACAAAGCTTGCACAGCGTAGAAGTCCAATCCTCAGAATCAACAGTTTGTGCTCCTATTGCTTGCATCATTTTCTGATGATGACATCGTGCCTTATTGAAATCTAGACCAATATGTTTAAAAAAGATTAATCTAATTTTAGAAATCCACTGACTGACAACTCATTCACATTAAAGACTACTCATTTATGCCAATATGAGGTTACAGYTTATCTTCCAGTCTTCAGAATGAGGTGTCACTGAAGCTCTCAAAATGATTTTGTGATTTAGAATTTTTCATTTACTGACTTCATTTATTTACCTAACAGAACGATAACATAAAAAGTTTGATCTGTACATATGTGCTCTTCTACTAACATTTGGAAGGCCCCCGTGAATGTCATGTTAATGTGGGCTTTAAGAGATAGCTGCGTCCTTAAGGAGCCTTGGGAAAGGAGGATTTTTTTCCCCCCCTCTCAACAACTCTTAGTTATCCCATCTCCTGCTTTACAACGAATTTAAAAACCAACCTTCCTATGACAGACAATGCAGAAGTCTATGACTTCCTCTAGCTGCCCATGTTCTGCAGCAAGATTTTGTGTTGCAGGCATGATAATAATTCTGATGAACTCYTTGACAGGTGATTAAGCTTCATGTCAAGGAGAACCAGTCAAYCAGGTCTACCAGACTTGAAATGGTTTCAAAAGCCACAGACTCCTGCTATACAATTCAGATGAAAGTGAATGATAAGTGAAATGATTGAATCAAGAAGAAATTATCTACTGGAAATCTCACTGACAGATCACTGGGAGCATATGGGGCATAACTCACTGGTGATGGACTTAATTTATTTCCACATGATTTGCTAGATCTTTAAATTTGAGTTATTTCTTTTAAATTTTGTTAGGTTTTGCTTCATTTTTGCAAGGTTTATTCAGACTGTGGTGTTTCTTTTACCTTCACTGCATCAAATTTGTACCATAAAACAAAATAACTCAATAAAGACGTACTTAGTTTTGCCAGGCAACATTATCATTCTAACCTGGCATGATATAATTTAAAAATRTACATTTTKTTCCTCTTAGCATYCAGTGTCAAGTATAGGTAGCAATGRTGCTAGACATTTTAAGAGTTTTTCTGCCCAGCTGCACAGGCCAGTGAGATGACTGCAAAGTCCTGTGCCTATCGGTGAAGTAAAACCTAAATGAATTACATTTTCAGCTCAGTTATATATCAGGATTATGAAGAACATCCATCAGTTCCAACTTGCCAGAACCCCCAAGATCCACAAGTGACAAACACATCATGAAAGATGGCATATTGGAAGGCAGTCTTGAAATCAAATTAGAGATGATCAGTAGAAGTTAWGAGCACCTTGTAAGRCCACTCCTTGACACTATTCAGAATRTATTCTCTGGGGTCCTGAATCCCTCACACACAAAATTGGGCAGCTGGCCTAAGGGTTACAAGGCTTTTACCCACACTACAAAATCCAGTGTTACCTAATATAAAGTAAGGAAATTGGACATCAGTAGGGATTTCAGACATTAGGAGGAATTTCTTCACAGAAAAGGTGATCAGACATTGGAATGGCTGCCCAGGGAGGGGGAGGAGTCACCGTTCCTGGAAATGTTTCAGGAAAGAAGTGGATGTGGCACTCAGTGCCAAGGTCTGGTTGACATTGTGGTGTTGGATCATAGGTTGGACTCGATGACCTGAGGTCTTTTCCTAATGGATCCTATGAAATGGTGAGGGGTACACTAGAAGGAAAGGAAAGTAAATGTGTCACACTTCTTCTCAATGCAGAGTCATGAAGTGTGGAGGAGCTGTGAAACTCCCCAAGTCTCCCTGTTACGTCACCATCAGAGATGTTCCACTTATTGCCAGGAAACCCGCTAATGAATTTCCGTGAATTCAAAAAAACCCCAAAATTAACTCAGCCTGGAACTGGCAGGAATGCACTGAACAATTGTCCACTCCATGAAATGGAACTATAAAACAAAACAAAAACTAAGCTGGACATTAAAAAGATTCCACAAATTATTATAAAGGGAGGTGTCTAATTTGTGGGAAGGGTGGAGAGTATTTTCCAGGTGCTGTTCAGAGTAAACAGAAACCATTCAGTGCTACCCTAATCAAGAAAAGTGAAAGCCAGGAATTGAATGTTCTGTTTTTGCACAGTGAAAAATCCAGTCCTTTAGGCAACTGGAACAATGTAAAACATAAAAAAAATTAGAATTCTTTCTATCTAAAATGTTTTAGCTATGTATATATAAGATAGTATRTAACTATCCATATCACATTACTGACACTGCTTTCAAAGCCCATGGTAAAGTGGATTAAATATTTATTACATAGGCATAAGCTTTTCTACTCAGAAATAAATGTTCAAAAAATGGCAACCTTTCAACTTTCTTTTACTGTTTTTATCAACAATGTAAGAGTTAACAATTTTTAAGGTCTCATTTACCTCTGCAGTTAAAAAGAAAATCCAGTTACTATAAAAGTTTTGTTTAAAAAATTCAACAACTGCTGTTTTCAGATCTTCTGGAAAATGATTTATTTTTTATATATAGTATAGTAAACGAACATTGCAACTAACATTTTTATGTGCGGACAAATATCCATATATATAAWCAATGGTTTAGAATATCTTGCAATYATATATTCACCATTTAAAATATCTTCCYGAGTTCTGATAACAGCAAGAATGAAAATAAACATATCACATTTTATCTTAGCTTATAAAATGGGTAAATCTGCATCTTTATGCCGTGAAATATTCTAGGATTTAAGGAAAAGTGTATCTGTTRTGAACTATGAAAATCATAAAGCTTTAAAAATTCATACTAATTAAATGCTATTTCAAATACCTCTTCTTAAAAAAAAATGAAAAAAATTGTGCTAAAATGTTAAACTCATTGAAAGCACATTTCTATTCAGAAATACAAGTTTCATATTTTCCAGTTTCTAAGTTGTATGAAAATCCAGATACAGCTTTCTAAAACCAGATTTTATAAAATGCCTATGCAATGATGATGCATTTTCCTATAAATACCTTTTATAAAAAGAGGAAAAGACTCAAGTCTAATTGTTACTGCAAGTCAGAACAGAGCTCCTTATTACTGACAAGTCTGTATGATTGAGTGACTTGTACAGATCCTCTAAATGTCCATTTCTGGGAACTGAAAATGAACTGGCTTAATTCTCTCCCCATGTGTTACCTCCTCTTCCCATTTGTGTTGCACTGAAGTGAAGCTTTCCTAAAGTAAACTGCAGAGTGTTTTCTATATGCAGCAATTTTTAAATTTTCTATGACTTTGCCATCTGAAAATTATTAAAAGCATTAATGCTGATGAAAATTTCCATTTATTTAATTCAGTCTTTTTACGCAGTGGATGGAGATAGTCCAAAATTKTATTGACAATTCCCAAAAAATTCCGTTTAGCACAGTGTGAAAAATCTGTTTTATTACACAAATATATGTGCCTTGTATACATCAGTCCTCAATTTAAGCATATCTRAACAGGTGCCATAAGCCTAAAATATTTTATTTTGGCAAATGTGTCTGGAAAATGAGACTGGCAAGACCTGGATTATGAGGTTGCCCTTTAGTAAGCAGAGAAGAGTTTTGACCTTAGTTCTCCTGCATCAGTTTGCAGGTTTATTCACTGGGCTTTTCACCCATAAATATCGATGACTTGCTATGAATTTTGAAAGAAATTATTAATCTGAATTTTTCCCAGAAAAACAAATTAAGGTGCTTAGTCTTTGGAGACTTCCAATTACCCTGTATAGCAGYATCTGTTTTTTTAACACCCACTCAGCTACTTTACCAAGTCTACAGACACGAATGGAAAATTGAAGCAGAAGTCACTGCTGCAGAAAGCACCTCAGATGTTTCCATAGTCATCTGTTATATTTTTATAGATTCAAAAATCCTAATTTCTGGAGTAGTGCCTCAAAACAAAGGACATTAAATTGTCACTGGAAAAAACTTTTCATTTTAGACTGTATTATCCATTCTTCATAGTTGGTCCTCTTTCTTTTTTGATCCTGAAGCTTTTCCATGCAGTAGTTAGGAAGAAATTRCCAGCTTCCAAAAGGCTGAAAGTCCCTTGCATATTTCTAATTTCATTGACTTTTTAAATGTCAGAAGTTATGTAATGACATTTTCTGGCAGGTGGTTGGTGGAATCCAATGAATAATGGAATTTTTTCAMGTTATAGGTGAATGCATACTAACCAGCTATTACAGTGCACATTACATGTATATTTGGAATGGAAAAAAAGTAGCWGTAATAATAGGCAGTAATGTCTGCTCTACAAAAAGGATTATTTTGGAATAATTCCAAAAAGTGTGGAATTAATATTGGATTCCTACATCTACACTGTAAAACAAAGCAGGGTTTTTTTTTCCAAAAATATTGGCTTGTATATTCAATCGCAAGCTCACAGAACAGTTGAGATTGGMAGGGAATCTCTGGAGATCACCTGTCACTAAGCAGCAGACACTGCCCACGGCAAGGAACAACGACCAAATTTCCTTTTTAGCTCAGTCTCTCAGTGTATCTGGTGCTCCAGATCTGTTTTATAGCAGCTGAATTTTCCATGTACCATTTCTGGAACTTTTTTGCCCAGCTCAGGAGCCCAGACTCCACATGAGGAAATATGCAAAGATAAAAAATAAGATGAGGCTTCAGAAGTTTGTAGAGATTTGAAAATTGRTAGAGTTCTGCTATAGTTAGTTTGACTCCTATATAGTTATAGCTTCACTCCTTTATAGTTATAGTTTTTCTCCTATTTCCATCATTTTATTGGCCTTTATACTCTTTCATTAATTCTTTCCCCAAACAGGAATTTTGTCTGCCAATCACAAGGCATAAGGTTTTCTCATGAGAATTTAGTGGGTTTCCACCATTTTTATACTCCTGTATGCCAGTACAGGTTTTTGTGCATCTTATCATAAATGCCAGTCATTTATGCTTTTAACACAGAGGTACAACTTTTAAAATTGCATTGACCTTTATATAAGCGAGAAATCSTATGGAATTTGATGGGAACTAAACAGTGAACTGATCTGGTTTTTAATTTTAAATTTTGAATGATAAACTGTCATGCTTTAGGGAACAGCTGGACTATATAGCTGATTAACAGATTTTCCTGAAACATTTTTGTGTAATTTTTCTGACAGAATTAATTAATAAAAATTAAATGCTAGCAAGGCCTACATTCACACAGATAGAATATTAAAGAAATTTAAAGAAAGTTTTAACAAAAGATAACCTTTAAAAGGCTAACACAAAATTAAAATATGCATGGCCATAATTTTAAAAATAATTAATAATTTTTCATGCTATAATTATTAAAAGTATGATTTTCAGGGACTGGATGATCAGCACTTCTAGGAAGCTGGTCTTTTGACAGTGCCCTGGTGTGGATGCCAAAATATAACATCTATAATGTGTCATATTACCATATTGGTGAAAGAGAACATATAAACCACAAAGTTCTTCCAAACATGGCCTCAGGAACAGAGCTCTGTCATTGCATGAAAAATTACACMCAGAAAGAAATTAATGAGAATTCTAAAACAGAAGAATAAACCTCAGGAATAGAAAGCAGGGATTATGAAATGCTATAGAAGAAAATGATACCAAAAGTGGTTAAGGATTAACTATTTTTAAATGAGTTCAAGCCCCACCACAATGTTTAAACAATCTGATCATGTATACAAATTTAATTATTTTAAGTAGGAAGTTATGTGGTTGTAAGAACATCTGAAAATGAGGCAGCTCCTTCTTGCTGTAATTTTATGGCTTTCAAATCACAATTCAATCCAGCTGAATGATGTTTCCTCTAGCACACAAAAATACGGAAAAAAAATATGGAGAAACTTCCAAAATCACCAAATCCAGCTTCCAGCTCTGGCACACATTGGATTTCATTATACTTTTCATCAGTTTATACAGATGAAAGTTGTATGTTAATGCAAAATATAATTTATCACTATTCTAATTAGAAAATTGTTCCAGAATGCAACAGTTTKTGAACTTTCAGAATGACAATTGGTATGTTTAAAATGGTCCTTCTATAGTGGAGTATCTTCCAATATAGCTGTGCTAAGTACCCTGGTAGGCTTGGCCCTAGTGAAATCAGAAAGCCATCAGTCCTCTGCACGATTTCTTGAGATACAGAGAAATTCCTTCAGCTTCTTATAAATACAAAGATCTCTGGAGTGATGTGTTGTCATGACTGCCACCCTCTACAACCCACCCCTGCCTTCCAGTGATGCCACATACTCAGAGCTTCACTATTCAAACAATACCTTCCATACAAAGCAAATTAAACAGTGGCATGTAACCCAAATTTAATCACATTCGCCTTTTCTTCTAAAATGTAGCATGCTGAAACAAGGCACTACTCACAGTATAAATAAAACATTCCTAAAACCCCATAGTCACAATGTCAGGTTATTAAATCACCATTGGTCTTCTACAATCACCCTTTGGACTCTTGTGTGTCTCATGTCCAAATAGGCACAAGTGTTATAAAACTTCTTTGAAGTTAAAAAGTGAGATCATTTAATAAGAGTTGGGATTTTTAAAGAAACCTGAATTAATTTTCCATGAAGCCCAGGTATACATATAGCAGTGACAAAATACTGTATTCTYTCCCCTTCCCAGTAAATATTTTAGGATTTGTCATACTAAGCTATAACAAATTTGCAAGACAACTGCTTCATGAAAACCAAAAATAAAAATGTATGTCATAAACATGGTTTAGATCACGGTGCAGCCTTCTCCAGCAGGAACARTATGAACAATTACAGGTTGGTATGATAGGAAAGATAAGATTATGGCAGGAATGATGTGAATATGATAGGAAAGAGTCTGTCCATGCTCACATTATTGAGTCTCCAGAGACTTTGCTGCTCCTGGCTCTGCTGCTAACAAAAGCTCTCACTCAGGCTTTTCTGATTTACACTCTAGCAATATTCAGCAGACAGAAAACCTTCTGTTAAATTGGCCCAATTCGATAAAATCCTAAATTTCCCTATGGACACTCTCCTAGAGAAAAGACTTAAAGTAATAAAGAAAAAGCGATTGCACAAAGGTCACCAAAACACAAAGTCTGAATGTCCAGATCTTACAAGTTCTATTTTGGTGCCTTAAAGAGGATTTACAACCTATATCCATATGATGCCTAGCAAAGSTTAATAATTTCCTCACTCTCTATCTTCTTGAACAAGTGAAAGCAAATTCTTTCACAGAGCTATGATGCTATCATTTCAGTTACAGGTCTTTACTTTGAAATTCCAAGCAGTAAARCTAGATGCTTGATTACCAAGCTTGGGTTCCCTTTCCTGAAGAGAAGGAAATTACTTTCTTTCAGACGTCACTTTCACTTTCTGCAGGCATTTCACACAGCAAGGTGTGCCTTTTCAAAAAGAGTTTAAAAAAAAAAAAAAAGAGGTGGGGCAGAGCAGGAATACTCCTCCCACACACACCAATCCCAAAAAGAATGAGATCGTCCAGCAGACTCTTCTAGGAATTTCTACAGTTCCATAGTGACACTGATACTATTCCATTACCTCATTTTTAGAAAATTAGCTGCTGTTTCCTCTGTCAAACCAGCAAAAAGAGGCCAAAACACAATAAAGACTATGGTTCTTATGGTTCTTACATAAAGAAAATAGATTTTCTGTAAAATATTTTTCATGATTTAATTATTTTACAAATCTTTTTGCTTGTTTGCAAATGCTTTAATGAGAAACACAGCAGAGCAAAAGCTTTACAACACCAGTGCAGAAAAGCTCATAAAAGGAAAACCACAATAGAGGAAGAAAATGCTAAAGTAATAAAATTAAAGCATTTCAGGCGSCAGCCTCAGTCACTAATGGGAGTTCCAGTGCACAAAAGGAAATTATATTACCCTGAAATGTGAAGCCTAATGTTGGAAGCCAAGCTGGGTGGAAAAAKTGAAGCGGCAAATTTTCAAACACAGACATTAGTCAGTCATCCTTCAGACCAAGCAAAGTCTATCATTTTAACAACACACAGTAGTATTTACACTGTTAAGATAGTCTTAATTTTAAAGGAAAACACATTTTTTAAAAAATCTGTTATTGAAAAATCTGTAGGTTCAAATAAGATTATTTACACAGATGGAAAAATGTATTGTTTCCTCTCTTCATTTTTTGTGGGTTTTTTTCTTCAAGAGAACATATTTGAATTTCTGCATGAACAGATGACTACAAATATTCACAGAGGTTAACTGGAGGGCCAAAATATGGTTATTTCATCAATCTTCTGAGAAAGAACCTCCACTAGCACACACAGAAAAAACATAGAGAAAGACCTTTTGAAATCTGCTGTTTTATTGCACATCAGCCTCACCACACTCCTTCCCTGAATACACTCTYCAAAGTGGTCAAACCAAATTTTATTGGAGGTACAATAAAATTCTAGAAAGAATAGTTATGATTTTATCACAAGATACTACACAATAATCCTAAATTAATCTCTAAGATTTAGGTCCACAAATGCAGCATCAAGTTAGGTAGACAGGGGGCTCACTCTGAAAGGGTGCCAATGAAATGGGCAATCAAGTCTGAAAATGTTCCAACTTCAGCACTGATGTCCACTCTGTCCTATTATCACTGCCTTCTGTTSAATCCTGACATGGCACAATGCTGAGACAGCTGAATCCTCAACTTTACCCTTCCCCAGGGGCAGCCTGTCTCCAATGGTAAATWTTCAATCCTGTATCCAGAATCTACTGCTGAAGAGATGTTCATGAGACATCTCCAAAACAAGATAAAACAAGGCCCRTTTTACCACACCCATCTAGATAATTATTCTCAGACAAGTGGCAGAAGTCACCCTTAATTCCAGCTGTCAGGTTGATTAGAAATCCTGATGATTTATGAATGGCACRTAGAGAATTAACATCCRCTAGCRTTATAACAGTAAAATTATTAAAGATGGACAGGCATTCTGTAAAGGGGCAAACTGACAAAATATTACAGCTGAAAGTTACACATATGATCTTAATGTGTTTTCCAGAAGCTGGATGTTAGGTATCTAGAGACTTTTAAAATTACAAGCAAATCCATCCWGAAAGAGCTTTAAAAACCTGGTGCTAACGCCTTTCTGTCTGCAGAATATTTGGTCAAACTATCACAGCGAAACTTTAGGCATTGTTAATGCGGTTTGAGATCCCCAGGGAGAAAATGTAATGAAATTTTGTTGTTACTATTAGTCTTCTTACTACTACTCTTAAATTTTCTGATTTTGTAGGGATGAGATCTCTTGAAAGTTGATTCTCTTCAATACTTCCAGCCTACAGTAAAATGAAAACTTCTACAGATTACCTCGTAGAACTTGGTGCAACTTCTAGAATTAACATGTCTGTTTACATATATGTGACACATGCAACTGTATGTGTGCATATGAGCTCGTATATTACATTAAAAGTAAACATAATAATTATAGAACTACAAAGTTAGAAGTTCACACAGAAAGAATACAATCAAACTTTCTTACTGTTCAGTATTGCTTATACAAGTATGAACCACATGGTCTCAACAGTTATATGAAATTCTGCATTCATATTGCAATATWGTTCATACAGCAGAACAGTGTGCTCTGTATTTTATCACCAGCATGTGAGTATTTGCAAACTGGTAACAATAAAGTTRTTGTAAAATCAAGTAAGATAAAAATTAACATTTTGTTCTATAGACTTTAGGTTTTCTCCTGTTCCAATGAAACCTTAAAAACATGGCTTCCAAACGTGGCCACCCACGTACAGCCTTTCTATTGCCTGGAAATCAACACACCTGAAAAGATGGAATACTGAAAGAAGATAGTTTCACTCTGCATCATCTGCTGAGAGCAGGTGGTCGGAGATTTGTASAACTGGAGGAAGGTATTTAAAAGGGACCCAGAGAGCTGACAGAATGGTACCCCAGGAGYCCTACAGAACTGCACAACCAGGAGCTGAGCATTATCCACAAGGTAGGCTTCTTTGATGTTATTACTGATTTTTCTAGAAGAGATTACTTTACTWATTYCATCTTTTCCTTTTTACTTTACTASTGTAATGCAAAACTAGTTTATGAAAAAAAGTCTGATTAAAATACAACATTACATTTAGAAGCAACTTCTTTAAAACATGGTAGGAGTTACAGGCAGCAAAGTCACAGGTTATTATGAGTTACAGCGAATTGCTGTAAAACTGGAAAAACTCTTCATAATTTAGTAGGAAATAGTTTATATTTAGTCAAACKTACTACAGCAAATAACGCCAGTTTTCTAGATACTATATGTCTTTCTCCATATAGAAATACAAAAGAAAACAGGTATTTCAGAAAAACAGAAATAGATTTTTTAAAAACTACACATGCAATCCTTTACATATTATATAAATAGTATTAAAAAAAAAAAAGTTTTCTCACACATTTTTTTTCTCTTCATTTACTGGATAAATGTATTTAACTTTCAAATGTTCCACCATAAGATCTGACCTTGTTAGGCCTATCACAGCACACYTGTAAATACAGAGCATAGTGAACAAACAGGGGCTAATAATAATCACCTGCACTTGTGTGAATTAACAAAACTGTAAAACCTTCCTGATTTTATTAAGCCTTCTTCTCCTAGTTGCAGAACTAGACAATGTATTGCCCTGGGAGCTGCTTCTTCCTCTTAACCGCGTGTGTCATTGCTCCATCCCTTGGTAACCCCCAACGCAAAAGCCACCTGTGCTTCCAAAGGGTGCCGTGGAGTGAGCTTTTACAGGAGATGGAGGAACTGGTAAGTCAAAGTGTAAAATGCTATCACAATCTATAGATGTTGTTTTTCATCTTCCTTTGATTTAGGTGTTAAGGAATTCCCAAATGCGTAACTGCCAGATTACTTTTTTTTTCCCACATAATAAAAAAGTTATGAGTCAGATGTTCCTTCTCACAAAGCCGGAAATCTTAAATTTAGATTTTTTTTTTAATTGACACTCATCCTGTCAAACATACGACATTTGTGAGTACAGAATCATCTGGGAATCCTTCTAATTGGCATCAGCTGAAACTGTAACACCATAATGTACTTTACCATGACATAATCCCACCAAAAGAAAAAGACATCCACACTCACAAAGTTTTTGATACAAATACTCTCTGGTGCTGTTTTTGAAATATGGAAGGCATGTTTCCCTTCCCAGTTTGTCTTGTTTGGYGGCCTGCTCTTTCCTCAACTCTGTACATATTAACATTCCTGGAAAATTTGAGAAGAGGTAAAACAAGAGCTATTCTTCCCATTTCAGATAGGCTTGGGAAGCAAAATCCCAAATCTTCTTTAAACTCATGAGACAGAGAGTCCTCTATCAACATTTTCACTTTTGCACTTCATTGTTAAGACACCGAGATGTTACTTCTATGAATTTTTCACGTAATAAACCTGGTTTTGCATTTGCTTATAATTTCTACACTTATGTTTTGTTTAAGAACAAAAGAGGCTTTTCTTTGGAGTGTGAGGTAGTGAGCAATGAAGACTTGTGTTTCCCTGAGCAGATGCTGAAAGCAGTAAGTAGAAAAATCCATGTACTTGACATCATCTCACTGTAGCAGCTCTACCTCACATAGCCTTATGCACCTTGTTACGAGACTATTTTACACTAGAATTGTGCCACCTTATTTTACAAGCTTAAGTGGTAACTCTGATTGTTGACTTTTCAATCTAGATTAGTTCCTGGAGAGTCTATTAAAGGAAATCACAGTTTTCTTCCTTTTCCTATTATTTAAGTCACTATGCTGCTTTTACAAGAAAAAGGTTAGATGTTTTCTTGTTAGTCCTGCTGTTTAAAGGGGAAAAATTAGTTGTAATCAGTCTGGTGGCCTGGAAACCACCAGAACAGCATGCTGACCTCAGTTTCAGTCAGAAGCAGACTCAGAAGCAGTGCAGGGGTAATTTCGTGTACTACTCAGCACATACATCACTTCATCTGAACAGTTCACTTTGAGTCCATCCAGGTCTGCAATGGCACAAAATAAGGTACTTGTTAACAGTGTGGTACTGCACCCCAGCAATCCAKTCTGCCTGTTTCCAGCTCATCTCTTCAATGGATTTTCCAAAATGCACCCAGGGAACAAAAGGGATGGATGGCAATATTGGCTCCTCCTGTACTTCATCCTCTCCAAGGCAGAGGGAGCTGCCCTTCATCAGACATTGGGTTGTGCTTGCGAGGAAAGCCCTGCACAGTCTGATGCTTTGGGCCTGAATTTAAAAGATATGCTTTTGACACCTGAGCTTGTATTGACTATTGCTTACACATTGTAAACATCTAACCATATAAATGCAGCCCAAAAGGCAAGATATATTTATATTGCTTCTTATGAAAGCAACTCGAATTGAAGCAACTCACAAATTTCAACTGGAATTGAACATACAGTTCCTGATTTTCAAATAAATACCATCTTTGCCAATGTATATGTCTCGCTAGAGTTGTACTAAAAATTCAGAAAAGCACAGGAAAGTGGTGAGAATTGTTTAACAACTTAGGATAACCGAACTCAGTTGAAAGATTAACTGACATTTAAGTGCAAAAAACAAATTTATCTGTATTTTTATTTTCATCGCAGGTTAAATATGATAATGCAGCCATTGTTCATATAGTGCATGAAATTGCTGAATTTTTCAAGCAAGCAGACACTCCTTTTCAAAACACAGACACTTTTCTAAGAGAAATGTATGAAGCTCATGCTCAGCTCAAGATCTGTGTAAGTACAGTTTATTTATTTATATTGCATGATATTCATGTCAGGTATTCATGGTGAATAAAACTGCAATAGAAAACTTAAAAATACATTTTCAAATAATGGTTATCTAAAATATCTGTCTGCAAGTAATGACAGGCATCTTTCAACACTTTTACTGACATATATGATACACGCAATTTTAAATTCACACATTATATTTAGAAATTTATTTAAAGATGTGATGCCTAAAAGCCAGTATTTCTCTTACTTCTCCTCATAGACTACACTAGTTCTAAACAGAAGTACTTGCTAGTTTAACTTAGAATCATTTTCATGTGCTTTTCTTCAAGCATTTAAGACTTCTGTCTAGACAAGCTTAACACAAACAATTACATGTAAGTCATAGGCAAAAATTCCTGGATCTGCATTCAGCCTATTTCAGCTGAGTAAACTACTTAAACATATGCACAACTCGGCTGGGGTCAGCTTAAGAACTATTTACAGAGAACAAAGCCTCAGATTTACTGTAGCTTCCCTTGCAACTAATGCCTGTGCCAAGCACCAGGTTTGCCAAGAAACCTGCAGGAGAGCAAACCTGGGCAMAGAAATGCACACCCCACCCTACCTGTCTGTGCTGCAGGGGAGGGAATCCAAGGCATGGCTCTGCAGGGGATGGAGCTTTCCACAGCTGGACATTGGCCTGAGCAGGATGAGCACTGACCTCCAAATCCACAGTGTGGCTCCTGACCAGGCCATGCCCCAGGACTAAGCATGTGCAGCTACTGCTTAAGACATGTATATATATAAAAATAAATAATATATATATATATATATATATATATATATATATATATATATATATATAATTACTTTTTTCTTATGGATTGAACATAATCACATCAGTACATCTGTAACACTGAAAGTCAATGACCACCAATTACTCTGAAATTTGTTTCCTTTGGACAGCATACATTGACAAGACCATTATTGTCACAGAACAAAAAAAAATCTATGGACTCTTGCCTTGAACACTGATATATTCATTTCCCAATCTTTCTGCACACTGTGMGTGCTGCACTACCTTCAGCAGGCTTGCATATGGCAGAATCACAGTGCTCTCAGTCGATGACCATGTCCATCAGAGGGCACTGTTTGAACTTCTATTTACTTGTCATTGCTCAAATTTATTATTTTCATTTTCCCATTAAAATACCAGCTGAAGCCCAGACTCAACATCACCCATGAGACTATAGTGAAAGACTGCTTCMAAAAAATGGATGAATTTGTGGCCAAGGTAAGTAGCATGTTTCTTCATGGCTTCTTACACAAGAAGTTCCACTGCTGATCAATGCTGTACATACCTGTGAAATTGTGCCCCACTTCCATGCACTACAGATTTTCATTCACTGAAAATCTTTTGGTCGACATCTGTTTCATAGCCAATATATCCTCATGGGCGTTTAAAAACCTTTTCATTTTAATTCAGCACCAAAACCCACGGCAGTCTGCGTCCTTTTAGAAAAACTTTACATCACATGGGTCAGGATTAGCCATGTGTCTGTTGGTGGAAAATAAATGATCATCATACATACCAAAGAATATTTGTACTTTAGTTAGACTTCCTAAAATTAGCACTRATATTTTCTTAAGTTCCTTTTAAATAATTACATGCTTGTTCTCAACTCACATTTTATCTTGCCATAATACTGGGTGTAATTTTTTATAAATCAGTTAATAACCTTTCTTTCACAGTCAAATGACCACTGCGCTTGGCAAGAGATCCATGCACAGTCCAGAGAGATACTCCAAAGAATTGAAAACTAYTCTTTCAAGAGAAGAGCATCACATTAGCAAAGTCAGTTTCCATCACATACTTCGAGGATCTACTATCATGTCAAGACCTAAAAATTAAAGGAAGAAGCAAACACAGTTTGCATTTTAGACTATAAATAGATTAACTTATTTTTGTCAATATATTTTTCTAAATTACAATAGAAACTTTAACTTTAATAAAAAGAATGCAAAAAACCTATGTAAATATGTTTGTATTTATTTGTTTTATAAAAAAGGGGATATTTTTAATAAAAGAGGTACCATAGATATAGACCTCCAAAACATGTTTTCTAGCTAAAAAAWTAAACATTTCAGTTACACTATTTGATTTCACAGCTATGGGAACACAAACCTCTGACAGCCTAATGCTTTTCCAATGCACATTTCATAGCACACATTTGCACTCTTGCACTTTTACCACTGCAGTCACAAGGCTCCCTAACCATTCATGCGTGAAAAGATCTGCCTGTTTCTGCAACACTGTGCTGCCAGGCTTCCACAGCCATGCAGGAATTCTGAGGTTGCAGTTTGATCATCCAGAAGTAAATTTTATACATGTACAGATATTTAAAAAAAAACCAAACACAACAAAACAAAGAAAAAAAAACCTCGACGTTCTATTGTAGAGAGCCCTAAAYAGCAAAACACCTTTAAATGCTTTGAATGGCATCTAATAGGCACTGGGAGCACTGAATAATGGCACATTTTTTCAAACAGCTCACTGATTGAAAGCCTGTACAAGAAGATAAAATCTATGAAACTGACAGTTTTGAAGGAGAGAAAGGAGAGGTACAGTGACCAAAGAGTGTTTCATAACATCTTTTAGCAGTGAGATATGCCTTATTCCCGTGGTTCCTGATTTCCAGGCACTGGTTYTCAACCTGTCTCTTCAGAGAAACAGAGATGTTAAATCAGAAGACTGCRAAAGATTCCAATATTCACACTCAACTTAAACTGCACAAAGGTCACAGGAGTAAAAGTATTTGTAATACCCTACGTGTGTCATTTCCTTACTATTCTTGGACATTGGTTTTGATGTTTTGTTTTTAAATCTGGTTTGAGTCTTCACAGGCAAYCTCACTTCAGTATGGCTTTCCCAAATTCATAAGAGCCCTTCATCTCTCCTTCCAAAAAATGGCACTGGAAAAAACCCCCAACACCCAAACTTTTATGCTCTACAAAAAAATGTAAGAGTAACCAGTTAATCAATATTAACTCTTGCAGATCTATCACTCTGCCAAGTTTAACAACGAACACAGTTGTGTTGTTCCATAGCATATTCATTACACTGCCCTGTTCATGCATCACCTGAATTGGAAGTGTTCACTCAGCTGAGACCTGATCAGTGTGCAGGCACAGCGCAGACACTGAAAAAATAATCCCCTGAAGTTGCACAATAATCAGTACAAGAATCAAAGTTCTTCAATGAATAAATTCAACTAAACCAAATAATGAATTAAAATTGTGAACTGAATTCCTATATTTTTGAACTGAGGGAATGCTTTTGCATTCACTACCTTCTAAAGCAGATATTAACATATATTAGCGTGATTTGGAAGTGGATCTGGCCTTTCCATCATAAATTGCATAGTGCCAATGCAAGCATATCATCTACACTGACAGCATTAAATACCTAAATAGAAAACAATATTTTTTTTAAAAAGTGGCCATTAACTATCAATGAGTTCCCTTGACTAGAGATCAAATTAAAATATATACATATTTATATACATGACATGTAGACATTTGTAAACTGAGTTTGGGTAGGATTATTATGCTTAATACATCTGTCTGAATATTCTTCTAACAATGGTCATAACCTATTTTAATCATATTGGAAAGTACAAGTATTTAAAATATTCAATGCAGAAAATATAAGCAGACAAAAACAACTTTAGAAAAATGAAGGTGTAAAGAGATGCACTGGGCTTTAAATTTCAGTGAATTAATCATTTGATGAATGCATCATTTTGACAATATCTATCCAAATCTCTTGCCACAGAGAAAGATTGATTACTATTAGGAAATTTTGAGGCACCTAGCAGTAATAGTATGCATTTCAAATAGAAGCCAAGGACAAACACTTTAGTTCCTGATGAAAAAGTTGGCTACTTCTAACCTTCTTTGGTCTTCCATGAATAAATCCACTGTGTTTTCCTCACAGAACACATTTTTCTGTGTATTCACAGATATGCAGGCAAGTTAAAGCAATATACAAAAGTAAGACATCCATTATCTTCTGTCTGGCCGACRTCAATCACATCAATCACGGCCACAATCCACTCTGTAAACCAGATAATGACAAAAAGTTTAGACTAGCAGGTATAAAGCCTTCATTAGGGACCACTCCCAGGAAAATTCTCTACACCACAGAGTAGTGCAAAAATACCTGACCTAACTTTAAAACACCTGGCCAGATAGCATGATCAAAACATAGGCCAAAGATCAGATCATAACATCAGTTCTTCACTTAGGCTGTGAAGAGCAGAACTGAAATCTTGGTTTTATACAACAAAAATTCAATGTGAATAAAAAATAACCAATGCATAACTCACTATTCATGAGCAGTTTATTCTATTTTTTTTTATTTTCCCTGAAAAACAGCATTAGAATTGCTAAAGATTTTTATGCTTTGGGGAGAAAAAAAGACAAGCTATTTAGCATCTTCTAAAACACAAATTTGTGTACTGAGAGAAAAAAGGGAAGGCTGGAGGAAAAAGAYTTTTAAAAGGAAGAGAAATAAAAACATGAAAGAATTATCATGTGAAACAGCCTACACTTTTTCTTGGAAAGCTGTAGATACACAATTAAATATATGTTATCTTATTWAGCATATGTTTAAAAAGTATTTCAAAATGGAAGTATTTCAGAATACAAATAAAGCAAGCAGGCTATATATGCTATGAAACAACATCTTTGGAATAGACTAGATTTAGTTTTCTCTTCCATTTGAAGTCACTAGCACGCACAAATTTAAAAGTACTGTTTTCTAGCACAACAATTTATATCAAGCAAATATAATTTCATCCGCTGAGAGGAATTTCTAGTACCAAAATTTAAGCACAGTTTCTTTTAACAGTTGAGTATTCACACTCAAAACTTCACCTTAAAAGCATGTGTGAAACCTCATTTCTAAGKAGTAACCTTGATAATTACAAGAAGTATGTATATCCTCAGACGTAGCAAGCCCAATCTTTTAAGCAAAGAATATGTTTTAAGGTACACTACTGGAAACTGTATCAGCAATACTGTTTTATATTATATATTATTTTTACTGAGACCAGATTAATGAGTCTCCAATTCCAACCTGTGWAAAAGATGAGAGAATGGTCAATCTTTCCAACACACATGTAGATCCATGATAACTTTGAAGGTTTTCACACCTGCATTCTTACTTCCATAGGCTTTTCCCAATGTCATGCAGTGTAATTTGATTCTAAACTCTTCCCTAGATGGTATCAGATAGTCAACATCCCATTAGAAGTCCAGTGGTACCCTCCTTATTGTCTGAACTGATTAAGTTCATGAAGCACATAGCATAGTTTAGTTTGTTGCTCAGATTCAGTGGGAATATTTCAGTGTACCTATAGGGTAAGAGCTTGTAGTTATCCTTGACAAAGCTATTACTCAGGAGAAAAGAATCTGGTGGCATACAGGAGCAGCAAGAATGACAAGTCAAAATTGACATATTTATGCTATTAGRATATGACAACCCAAATATACACCACTCGTTTGAAGTTTGAAGTGTTAACCCACTCCATTTGYACAGAGGCATCTCAGGAAGGACACGGAAGAACAGCATGAAGCGAAGTCACAAATGGGAAAATTCTGCTTACTGGTGATTTTACCCAGCTATGGCAACTGAGCTGTTTAGGCAACAACAGCGGTGTGTCAGCTTTTTAACATGAACTCACAGCTGAAAGGAAGAAGAAATGAGTGCCATAAACCAGCTACTAGACCTTAATGAAAATACAAGGCATTCAGTTTAATCTGAGCTAACCACAGCATCAGCAGAAAGCAGCACCACATTGCCTTTCCATGTGATCTTCACTCAGACATACATGAGAAAAAAACCCTAGCTACAGCAAGGACTGTCACAGGCTGGGGAAGCAGTCTGCAGCTAATAAGCAAAAAATAGCTGCTCTGAATTGTACTCCTGAGAACTCTCCTTCCCTGATCATTACAGAGAGCTTCCATTTAGCTTAAGCTTGTATGASTCAGAGTCCACACTGCATATCAAAACACTAATGCTTTATGGTGCTTTSATGAAGGGATAATTTTGGATTGTTTTATTGGACTTTGTTAACAGCGCRCTCTTCACGTGATAACCTTACTGCTATAATCATCCTAGACTGAATTTGTTTTAGATTATTCTAAAATACCTAAGAGGAAAAGATGTTAAGGATTTTATAACAACCATGTTGTTCTTTCCAGTTTAACATATTGCTTCATCAACTGTKATACTACAACATTGCTAATTTCCACTATTTGAACCACTCAAGTCCAGTACAAGTCAATAGCACCACTGTAGCTAGCTTGGAATAACAAAATGTTTCTTTCTAATGCAAACTGCTCACAGAAAGCCCGCTTTCTAACAAATAAACAGCAGTTCTGCAATAAAGTTGTACTTTATAGCTAAAGCTCTTTTTTCATTTCCATGTTCTTATATTCTTACCCAATCTTGCTTCCTGCTTCACATGCATCAGAAAAAATCTATCAAAGTCTAGCTGAGATACCAAATCTTTTCCTAAGTAAGCCTTTTCTTGCACCATGGAGTCCTGAAAATAATTCTACCATCAACGATCTGAGTTCATAAAATGGTCTCACCAGAAATCCCAAGTTTCCCTTGAAGCCCAGCTTTCCCCTCAAGAAGATCATGTCTTCTGGCCTTTGTCCAGCTCAGGAGATTCAAAATTCTTTCTAGACTCAGCCTTGAAACTTCAATGGACACATGGCTCCCAATGTCTCTACTGCTCAACTTGTATAGTTGAGAATTCAAAAACCATTCAAAATCCTGTGCAACATTTTTCTAGGATGACCCTGCTTGAGCAGAGGTGGGACCAGATAACCTCACTGGTGGTCCCTTCCAGCCTTACCCATTCTGTGATCTGGGACTTTCCTCTCTTTTGTCACAGAACTGTTAATGTTGTTGGCTGAAATGAACTATCGCCTCAGATCTGCTCCAGCTATTTAACCACTGTTCATCTTTGTGTTTCATGGATAACTTCTGCCTCTCAAGAAATATAGAWAATACAAGTGAAATTGCTAGTGAACGTTGAACTTTACAGATAAAATAATGAAAACTCTGATTTTCATATGGTACTCTCTTGCACCTGAATTCTTTATTTCTGGTCAAAGAATTTTTCTTACTAAGCTCTCATGTCCTGAAAGAGAAAATTAGATGAAATCTTTTTTTTTTTTTTTTAGGTACAATATCCAGGTGGCAAAATTACTTAAAGTCAATTTGGAAAGTACTTCAAGGTTGTTATCTCATGCAAATGAGGTTTTGACTTCAATGCCTAACTCACAGCAGAGCGGAAACTGTGCTGCAAACATGACAGTGTGAACCCATTACAAGGCTGAAAAGGTTGTAAAACTGAATTAGCTCCATGATAAAGGAACAGAGTACAAATCTCCTCCCATGTGTTCTCTTAGTGTGATCCTTGTGCTGGACCCGTGCTCAGCAGCCTCTTGCTCCAACACCCAYAGCACACCTTTCCTCCTAAAGATGGTTATTGCTCTTTGTCCACGTGTTTGCCGGCTGACAGCTGCTCCAGGGTGCCATGGAAGGGATCCCAGGCTTGGCTGCATACTACCAGACTACTGAACAAGTTATATTCACTTTCATTTTCAGTACTGGCCTAACTCTATAGTAAAATCTCATCCCTTAATGACATCTACAGCAGCATGGACTGTGGCTTCTTGCCAGGGTGCACAGCCTTTGGGGACATTCTGGCCCTAACACCTGAAAAAAAAAATGCCTGTAATTTCATAATTTTTTCCTCTTCATGCTTTGGCCCAGTTTTTGGAAGTGGGGGGGGCCAAAAAAGATGGCTCCTGTGAGAAACTTCTGGAGGCTTCCACCATGTCCAACAGAGCTAATTGCTGTTGGCTCTGAGGATGATGGACATG
>NW_026623374.1:1692387-1774502 GCF_030028575.1 Malurus melanocephalus | reverse complement strand
ATTTTATTTCTCATTCTCCTCCTCTGACTTTGTTAGTAATAAATTCACTTCATAATTGAAGTAGTGCCTGTTTTGTCCATCAAGTGTTTCCTCCCCGCTCCTTATCTCAGCTCATGAACCCTTTTGTTAGTTGTWTTTTCTCTTCACTTTTCTCTACCCAGTGGTGTTGGGGGAGAGYGAATGAGCAGGTGTTGTGGGTGCCTGGCTTTTGGCCAGCATTCTAAACCACGACAATGCTTTTAAGGATTCTTTTCCCGGGACAGCTAGGTATCCCCTGGGTCTGAGTCTGCCAGCTATGAAGTGATTCTCTTTGTTCATTARTCACAACCCTGCACTGACTCATGCTGTTCACACTGACAGCTGCACAGCAACARCGTCCTCAGAGGAGCCAAGTTTCTAAAACCACACTGGTTCTTTCTTAAAATTCTTTTCAAACCAGCGGCAACTCACTTGGCAGTGTACTGTGTATTTTTTAACTAGTAACTTCCCTTCCATGGAAGATGCTGTACCATACCCCAAAGTACATCCTACACAGGGACACAGGGGAGGACATAAGTCACATGGACCTTCTGATTCCCTGGGTGAAAAAACTTGATGAGAATTGCACCATCACACTTGTGAAAGCAATGGGAGGCCTGTGCCAGCCTTCCTACAACACCAAGATTCTGAGGACAAGATACTCTGCGAGGCATTTGGTATAAATAGAGACATCCAGTGTCAAAGAAACACTGCCTTCCTGGAAGGGAAATGATCAGCCTAAGATAATTGACTGTAAACATTAAACATTAAACATGCCCCCCCTACACCTGATCCAAACAATCACCATTCAATTTACTCCCAATATGCCATTTATTTTCACATAATGATCCTAATGGTTTTGCTCAAATGTATTATGAAAGGACTTTGGCCACTTGCAAAAACAAACAAATTTTTCATTACAATTCTAAGGGGATTCAAGAACTATAATACAAGTAAAGAAAAAAAAAAAAAAGCCAAGAGGCCAGATATTTAATATGCTCGTAGCACTGACTCAAACTCTTAAAATTCTTAAATTCTACACACCACAGAAGTTTACAACATTGTTAATTCTGTAAATAAAAGCAAAACCAATCTGTTTTGGGCTTTTTTTCTCAGCTCTATTCCATAGTTTAAATATGTTACTTAAATTCCCAGCTATGCCTGTCAAAGTATTTCTAAATTCTAGGTTCTGGCAGAAGCAATATGTTTCGGTTTTCTTTCTTTCTTGACTCTTTTTCGGGGGGAGGGAGGGGGTTGGGCTACAGAATGCGAGATCAGTTTTTTTCTGGTGTTGCTCTGTGCAAAGCAAATTTTCCAAAGAATTCAGTATTAAATACATCTTTGCTAACTAATTAAATTTCACAGACAAGAAAAAATGAGATGCTATGAATTTCCCTCACAGGAAGAAAACAGATCRCATTGCATAAGGCATCCAGACTGGCTTCTCGCAAATGAAAATGGTTCTGCCATCCATTAAAGGCTGGTTTTGTTTTCTTTTAATTCTGTAAGTGAAACATTATCCATTTTTCATCAGCTGTTATGACACTGAATCAACGTCATTCAAATATTTAGAAGAATTTGAAAATTGTACCATTAACTACTATAATAAAACTAATAATGGGAGTGGGGAAAAGTCCACTTTTATCTCCAGTTTAAGAGGAAAGGAAGAAAAAAGTGGGAAGGAAGTTGAAAGTAGTGAAAGGAGGAGAAAAGAAAATAGATGAGAGGGAAACATATGATAGGAAGAAAAKGAAGGCTGGAGAGGGGAGCAGAGAGCAAGCAGATGCTAGGAAATGAGGTATTGACTGAGGAGGGAGCAGTGTAAGTGAAAATAAGTATGTTCACTTGAAGAAACAATCTTTGCTGTTACACATTACTCATGACTGTCGCGTCGCACTGTAAAAAGGGAGTCGAGGATTCTTTTTGATAGATTTCTCAGACGAAAACAAAGCGCAAGCGCGGCAATATTCTAACTGAGAACTGTCTTTTGGTAAAGAAGGGTTAAGCGTTCCTGCCAAAGGGGGATAGAAAAGGGAGCAAAGAGGAGGAGATAGAGACKGAGAGAGAAACAGAACACCGGTACAGATCATTCTCGCTGTACCCCGTGCGCCCCGTCGGTGAGAGCTTGGCAGACGGAGCGTGTGCGCTGCGAGGAGTCTGCGCCGCTCCGGGCGAGCCGGGTGCGATTTCCGAACAGCAGCAGCCGCGTGTCCCTGCCGTGGGCGAGGAACAGGCTGCCCTGTGGCTCCTGTGGCGGGTTAGGTGCCATTTCCAACCAGCAGAAGCCGCTTTGTCCCTCCCGCGGGCGAGGAACAGGCTGCCGTGGCTGCGGCACACGCGGGGAGCGGCTGCGGCGGTCAGGGCCGGGCAGCGGCGGCTCCGTCGGGCAAACAGCGGAGAARGAGGCTGTCGGGCCACGGAGCCGCCTCGGGGAAGCGGCTTAGCAGGGCACAGGGACAGACTGGGGACAAGACAGACAGCCAGGGAAGGTGCAGGAYAGCAGGGAGAAAAAGGCGAGGGGGGGGAGGCCGAGCGAGCTGACCCTCGGCGGAGAGAGCACCCGCTCCTTCCTAGCACCCACCGAAAAAGGCCCCGCTTGTGTCGCAGGTCACCGCTTTTGTGCGCTACGGCTCCTCCCCCAGCCCGATTTCCTGGGCATTTTCTCCCGGGCATCCCGGGATCTCCCCACCGGCAAGGGGGGTCGCTTGCAGCCCGTTCTGGAAGCTCGTTCTGCCCTGATCGCTGCCAGGCAAAGCCTGCCCGGGGACACCGCTCCCAGCACGGCTACAGCCCCGACAGCAGTTTTTCACCTCGTGTATAACACAATGTTGAGGCATAAATAAAAACCAAATTGGTCTGTCTCAATGACACTGTAACAGAATAAAACACCCCCCCCCCCCAACAAACAAAAAAACCCACCCCCAAAACAAAGGTAAAGACTGCCTTGAAATGCTAATTATTTGGATKAAATACCTAAGTTGATTGCACTCTCTAAGTAAGTACTTGAAATCTCCCAGACCAATTGGCTGCTAACACACAAGTAACAATGATGCCACTATCTGCTCGGATACCGAAATTGCTTCTCTGGTACCGAAATTGCTTCTCTGGTCTCCTCTGTCCTGCAAACACCAATTTGTGGCATTGTGGCCCTCAGATAATTTGTGGAAGAGACAAACATGTCCTGTAGACTCTGGAACACATTCCATTTAGACCAACTATGCTCTCCCTCCACCTCGCAACCAGACAAATCAATGTATCCATTAGGTTTAGGCAATTTTGAATCCTCTTTCAATCCGAAGACACCACTGAACAACAAAAGCCTTTGAAAGACTAGGGTCATAGCAGGTACCATAAMATCTGCAGTCATGTATCATTCTGCCCATCTGAGCAGTCTATCACTAATAGCTRTCTGATGGTCTCCACAAGCACCTAAGTTATTTTAAGTATTGCTGGAGCTTCAGTTTTTAGGCARGGCACAAAACTGAAGAAACATGCATAATCTCTGTAACAAAGAGTGAAATCTATCCTCAAGCATAAAATAATCCAGTGAGAAAAATAGATCAAATCCATTGCTTAACAGTACAAATAAAAGCAGTGCAAATTCTTAAACTTCAGCAAAACTATTCGTAAGTAGGAAGTTGAGTATCTCCACTCCAACAGAGAACAAGTTCACCTATTTCATGCTCATGTATTAGAAAACATGAAGATTGCAAATTATAAACCACAGGTTCAATCAGTTTAATTTTAGATAAAWTAAAATTCTTCAGTATCGTGAGACCTGTTGAATATTTGGGGGAACTGCTGCAATTACAAATATTTGGGAGGACTGCATTTTTAATTMATCATATCAGTAATCATGTAATTACATTTATATTACCTTAACTATAGTGCTATATTAACTCTAAAATTCCAGTCTCTGGGGAAGGGAACAACCATTGTGAGTTCACAACAACCACCAGAGCTCACATTTAGCAATGAAGTTACACTTATCAACTGAATTGATTAGATCAGATCATTACTAATGGTACGATTTTTTTKAATATATAATTTTAGGTAGAAAAACATTCCTGTGTTTCTTTGGTTGTTTTTCTTTTACACAAAAAATGATCCCCAAAATCCCCTTTTTGTAAGAAAGGGGGAAAGACTACTGACTGTCTCCTTAATGCACCCTAAGTGGCACAAATAATATATATTCTTTATCTTCCTAGTTCTTTCAGAATTTTCCCCTCGCAGGTATTTCCATCGATTCTGCTAAGGCAAGAAACGGAGAAAGCTTCAAGCCAAATTATCCATTTGGCCCCAATCCACATAAGCACTTAGTTGATGTGTTCTGTATTCATGCTTTTTCGGAAACAACTGGCAAAGCACTCTTCTAACCAAACTCTGTCAAGGAATATGGTGTACCAAACCTTCAGAGAACTTCTTAACATCATCCACTCTTCAACAGAAGTGACCTCCCCATAAAATTCCACAGAGCATGCCTTTTATATATGTAACATACAGCCTAACAATTACAGCACATGATTAGAAAGTGATGTTCAGTGTGGTAAGTTTTGCCCAAGTACATTGCAGCCTTCCTCTGTCATCTGCTCCATCAATTGGGATATTTTTCTGGATGASGATACTCCAACAATCCTGCTGAAGCTGTTCCAAGGATTCACAAATTCAGAAGTACTGTACAAAGGATAATACCACCTATAATCAACTAGTTAGGGCATTCATCTGGAGAAAAAGTTCTGCATTTTAGACAATATTCTAAGGTAATTGTTCATATTTTTATACTGAACATTAAAACTAACAAACATAATTTGAGAATTATCCCATAAAGTGTAAGAATTCTCCTTGATAGGTCAAAATCTTTTGCACTATTTAAGAGAAAGCTGCAGAAGTACCACATTTTGAGAATACATGACTAATCTCAATTCTTTTAATGCAGACTATGAACATGTATACATGGTCCTACCAGTTTCCCAATGAGACATACACATTTTGGGGCTCATAGTAGGTCAAGTTYGCAAATTACCCTGTGGCACCAAATGATGGCTCACTGTGGAAGTCCTYTAGGTGAGAAATTCTCCCCCAATCCTGGAGAAATAGCTTAGTCAAYTGCATGATTAATTAATTTTCTATAATCAGCACAGTGCTTCCTTTTATTGAAGTGTCAGGCAGCTTTTTTTCCTGTTTCTGAGGATTTTTTTAAGCCTGTGAGCAATTATGATACATATGTGACTAGAAAGGCTCAATTTTTTCCAAAGAGAATATATCCTACACATCTGTTACAGTAACACAAATCCTCTTTGGTCTGCAAAAATTTTGGGTGGTGTTTAGCTCAGTTKTGAATTTTCCTACCCAATAAAACATGAAGAATGCACTTTGCAATTAAGAAGTGGTCATATCAGGTCACATCAAACCACAGAAAGATGCACTTTTAGGGGTTTAGAACTCGGCCTTTTTTTCAAGAATCAGAGTTTGAAAGTTAGTTGAACCTAGAAATACACAGCATGTTGTTTGATGGCAGCACTAAACAGTAAACTTAGGAGCTGGCACCAGGAGGAAGAACAATGATACATAATGAACCTGCTGAGCACAAATTAGAAGTTGCAGTGTGTGTCATTAAAGAAATCATACATGAATTTACCAGAGGAGAAATAACTACCAAGCCTAAAGACCACACTGACATATTTTCCATATAACTAGTTATAGAACATTTTCCATAAAACCCTGAAGGCATCAGAACTACTATGAGCTGAACAATAGCTTTTGGTTTTGAAGCTACGTAGCAACATTCCCATTCAAAATGTTTTGGCAAGGAATTAGTTTGCTACTGATTTATCATGTTTTACATTTAGATTCCAAGATAAAAACACATTGGAGGAAATAACTTCTACAATTCKACTGTTCAATTATTGTCTTTTTAATTTTTATTAAGAACAGTTATAATTTAGTAAACATAGCAATTAGATTTGTGCTTTTCATTTATAGAAGGCTTTTCATTTATATATGGATTCAAGTACCGTTAGAAAGTCTTATAATTTTATTTCAGTGGGAATTTACCAATACCTTAAATTGGTACCTAATCTTTCAAATGAAGTTATAGCAAATTCAAAGCAACAACCATTTGACATTCAAGAAAAGGTGGTAGCTTGTGTTCAATACCTGATTTTCCTTCATGATGAATATGGTGATGTTTTAGCATTCCTCACAGAAAACAATAAAAAATCCTCYATAGTTGACATGTAGGACCAGGAAATATTGTAGTATGGGAAGTAGAGGAGTGTTATGAAAGAAAGCAGTCCGTTCTCTTGAAGAAATCACTGTCATCATCTGCTGAGAAATGATAGCTCAATGACTTATTAGTTCCTTCTTTTCATGATTATGTGCATTCCATGACTAGCCTGCACAATTTTAAAATGCCAGAATTTCTGTAAATCCTTCCATCTCATTTTCTGTTCTCTGTCCTGTTTTTAATAATACTAAAAAGTCGAATATGCAGAATTTGTCTTTATGATTCATAAGTCATGGAAAAATGACAGCTGAGCAAAAGACACAGCTCCTCCAAGTGCCTCAGACAAATTTGAAAGTGGGTTCATGTATCAGAGATGCCAAAGAATCCACACCCAAGAAACCTCTAGCTGTAGACAACTGCTTCAGTTGGCTGGAAATCCATTCATTCAGTTCTGATATTTATGCAGTAWTCTCATTCTCTTCGGGAATAACTTATTCCTCCCAGTTGAATCAGATTTCAATAGAAACTGCTGTGTTAAATGTAGTAGTAGATGCATCTGTGGTGTTACACCCAGGATCTGAACTGTAGTTTAAAGGCAGCACGTGTAATGGATGCTGGTGCGGTAGGTGGAGATGGCCAGCGATCCAAAGTATGTTAAAGGATCCATCAGGATTTTTTAGGTAGAGATAAGATTCAAAGATGGGCAGATAGGCTTGATCTACAGAGCACAGGGAACACTTGATGAGAAAAGGATGGACCAGAGCACCCGCAATGGCCAGTATCAAAAAACAGCCAAACCCACCTGTACTCTCCCCCCCTATTCCATGTGAACTGGTTCCATTTGGTATTTTAGTAACAGGATAATTATAGCACCTAATGTAGTGTGCAAACGACCTGCTGAGGCTTTATTCAGCTAYGAAGCTTCTGTTTATCAGCTTGAATATCTCAAGAGCCTATTCTCTAAGTGTCAGTGTGATTTATAGGTGTGTACCTACTGCATTAACTCTTTCCCACAAAGCTGTTTTCCCCAACGATCTTCAACACTTAAGCCARGCAGTCACTCACTCCTTTTAAAATTATAGGCAATTGTATTGCTGGAAGATATTCAAGTATATCAAGACAGCCTCAGGAACAAACAGTCCCACATCCTTTCCTCTCCTCCCACCTCTACTTTAAAAACCTGACACAGCCAAAACACAATTCTTCCCTGACAGCTCTGCTGAAGAACAAGGAGTAGCTATAATAAACAATTAAAACAGTGAAATCATTGGCAGATTCCTAGTTACACAAGGGTGAAAAAATACATCACTTATAAGTTTATGGTGTACCATAGAGAATTGGAGAGAAAAAACATTTTTGGAAAATAGGAGSTCCTTAGCATTGAGGTTGTATTTCRAAAGAAGAGGAACAAGTCTACTTTCAGACAAAGTGTGAATGCTTTATCTACAATGAATACCCAGTTTTTGAAAGTGGCTRCACCAAACCCAACACAAGCAATAAAAGTCTTCCTTAAAGTGCTGCTGCTGAGATGGCAATGGCCCCTGGTCCATGATCATAGCCATCTTGGCTTCTATCAGCAAAAGATCTTCCTTATTTTACAGGTTTTGGACCAAGCCCCAGATAACTCACAGATCTTAATTTAGCTTTCGCAGAACTATTTTCCAACAAGCTAATGTGACTTCAACTCAAACCAGAACCCTTTGAACACAGTGTGACTTTATAGATGTTTACATACTTCTGTAACAGAAGTTCACCTTCTTTCTAATTTATGACTCAAGAGTTCTTTTCAGAAGAATATAGTAAATTCCCTGCAGAGTCATTAATTTTCATGCCATCTATTTGTCAATGGATCTTTTCTGTTGTCAAATTGCACTCATTTTAGTCGCTGTGTAGATTTGCAAATGTGAGCTGCCCACACGCTCAGTATAAATATCCATTTTCAGGTATGGCTTCAAACGTTTTTTTATGAGTAAATTAGACCGAACTACTCAAATGACTGTATTTCCACGTGTGTCTGTGTGAGAGCTGACAGGATGAGCACGTGTATTTTTACGATGTGAGTTGTCTGTGATGAAGATGTTGAATAAAACCAGTAATTAATACAGTAATTAAAATATAAAACTCGACTCAGCATTTTGATGCTATTCCTGACTCTCCCTGGCTTGCTTTATTATATTTTGTGAAAGTAACTTGGCCCGATTCTGCAAATACTTTCACTTATGAAAAGTATCACAAAAGACTGTATACAGGGTAATAAAGCTTTATTTGCTTAAATTACCAAAACCTGGTGCTTAAAGTGTTTCACACTGCTATGATCCACAGAATTATTCCGCCACGCCATAGCGTGGTGTTACAATACAGGGTGTTTAACAGAACATTTAAGTAGTAGTACTCAGTACTAATCATCCCCAAGCAAAAGCATCAGTGCATAACAGAAGAGTAAGGAAGGCAGAAACACTGCGACTCCTATCTACAGCAGCTCCTTCCAACTGCTTTGTTTGTTTCTCTCCTCGACTCAAACTCTATTGCTAAGCCGTTAGCATTCATAGAACCAACTTCCTTTTCCTACTGGCGCCTGAACACCCAGAACGCCGCTGAGATGCCTCAGCAGGAAGGCACACCTGAGGAATGATGAGGCGAGAAAGAACACAGCTCGGGGGCTCTGGGTTTCCGTGCCTGCCCCCGTGACACGGACCCTGCCAGAYGCCAGCAGGAGCGATTCTCCCTTCGTCTCTTCGGCATTCCCACGGGAGCCACGCTCTCCGCTCCCTGCCCGAGCCTTCCGAGCAGCGGCCGGGCGTGCGAGGCCGAGCCGCCCCGGAGGCATCGGGCTGCGAGGAACCGACACGCCGGAGGCGGATTCCTCACTCGGGYCGCCGGCAGAGCCGTGCGGGTGCCAGCATGCCGCCGGAGAGCCCCCGCTCAAGGGGCTGCCCAGGGGAGCCGCACGCACGACGGAGACACGCGGTGTTCCTCAGCCGCTACTGCGGGGAGGATGAGCCAGCTCTAGCCGACACAACTCCCGCCCCCGCGCTGCCGCCGTGCCAAGGCGCCAGCCATGTTCCCGCATCGCCCCCACCTCAGGCGCCAGGGGCGGAGAGGGGGAAGGGAGGGCGGGCTGGGAGGCGGTGCCGGGACTGCCGCCCCCTCCCACCTGCCGCTCCCCGCGACCGCCCCCGCCCCTCGGGCCGCGCTCGCGCCGCCAGCCCCGCCGCTGATTGGCCGCGCCGCCCGCCCGTCAGCGCCGTTCCCGCAGGGGCGGGGCCGAGCCGCGCTGTCAGAAGCGCGCGGGGAGGGAGCGGCGGCGGGCAGCGCGGGGGGCGGTGGGGTGAGAGCAGCTTGGAGCTCGTCGTTCTCCTCCCTCGTTTTTTTTTTTTTCCTTCCCGGGCTTTTTTACACAGTCGCCCCCTCCCCCTGAGGTCTTCTGCAGAGATTATCTGTCAGTAGCCACCTGCCTACCCCGGACTGTTCGGGCTCTTCTCCCGCAGAGGCCGAGCGCTCGGTCCAGCGGAGCGGGGGCAGATCCCCGCGGCCAGGGGCTCCCTCAGCGACCGCGCTCCGCCTCGCCCGCCGGTGCCGCTCCCACAGCGCCATGGATCATCAGCCCAAGTTCTTCGAGAACCTCTCGGGCGCCGGGAAGGCCATCGGAGTGCTGACCAGCGGCGGCGATGCCCAAGGTAGCGGCTCACGCCGTTCAYTCCGGGAGCACGGGAAGGATGAGGGGAAGGAGAACGCGGGGGAGCTGAGGGTACTGTGGGGCGTGGGTCAGCAGCAGGAGAGGGCGAGGAGGGGTCAGGAAGGAAGCGCCTCCCCGGCTGGTCCATGCGGGAGGCCAGCGTGGGTTGCCCCAGGGCTGGTGTCGGGAAGTCACGGTGCCGCACATGGAGGGGGAGTGGGGAGAGGGCCCTGGGAGCGGGACACAGGGGATTGCAGTGGTGCCTGGGTTCCTCTTTCCGTGCTGGCCTTCGAGCCGGCTTTCCTACTAAGCGCATTTAAAAGAAAAATAATTTTTGTGCGGCCTGAGCGCCTGAGGTGCAAACGTCCCCTCACCCGTTGCTCCCTCCCTTCCTCGCCACGTTTCCTCAGAGCCAGCCTGTGCAATGGAGAGGGTAGAAACGCTGCAGCAACTTTTACTACCAAGATGTCTCGTCCCCTCGGGAGATGGTGGGGAGAGGAGGGTGAGGAGGGATGGCTGATGCGAGCGGGGGAGGAGGAGGTCGTGCCGCCCTGCACGGCGGGTGGGAGGCTTGGCTGCGCTGCTGGGGCTCTGCCAGCCCTCGCCTCATCTGCTTTTCACTTGGTTTTGGCACCAGGAACACGTTTATATTCCTACCCGTGATTTAGAACGCTCAGATGGTGGTTTACTCTCTCCCCCGGTAGGAGTATGTTAGAAACGTGTCTCACCTTCTTAAATCTCTTCAGTGTAGAGGAAGTCGTAGCTACTACAGGACAGGGCGAACAAAAGACCTACATACATTAAGAGGGAAGGGAAAGGAAAGAGGCTTGATCCCAATATAACTAATCAAGAATCCAGTTTTTTCTGCACTTTAGTTTACCCTTTTCTACTAGAAAGTCACGATGGGTCCTTTACCACTCATCTGATTCTGTGATTCTGTGGTAATAGTTTGAAGTTTCAGTTAATTAAGATTCTAAACCCGCAATGTTCCGTGTAGTTCGAGAGGACTCTTGCTCTGTTTTTTACCAGGAGAGTTGTTCAGTTATAATTGCTTTTAGCACCTTCCCTTAATTTATGGTTATTTTGCTTTAGGTTTGTTTTTTTTTTGTATCCCGGGAGTGTCTCGAGAGTACTTTCACTTAAAGAAGCAGCACTCATTCGCGTTTGTGACGAGAATGGGGGGTGGGAGCCTCTCCTTCCTTTCTGTCTGCGCTCAGTTGTTCAGGGACCAGTCTTTCCCCACATTTTAGTCGGGGTGGTGCCGGGACCAGCCCGCGGCCGGGACGGCGTCCCCTCTCCTCTTCCCCTGGCTTCCCGGMGCGTCCATGCGGTGGTAGCTTGCATGGACCAGTGTCTCGGCTCTCCCTCCCTCCCTCCGCCGGTGTGTACGTGATCCGCTGCGAGTCGCTGCAGATTCCGCCTCTTTGCGTCATCTGGGCTGGGAGAAGCATCCTCCCTCCCYCTGCCTGGAGGAATAACGGGGAGCCCCCGGGTTTACCTAGGATTATCCGAAACTCTAATCGGGATGAAAGGGATTTGTTAGCATCGAGGAAGAAAATGTKGCCGTTCTGGAGAAAAAGCAAATCGATTCATTTAAATGGCTTCTCTCTTGCTCCTCGGTGGGGCTACACTTGTTCGAGTTTTATCCTGTTTGCCCTCAGTGACATCAATTCCACTGCTTWATTATTCTAGGAGGAACTGGGAGTCAGAACATCTCCGTCTTAATGGTCTGGCGGCCAAATCGCCATTTTAATTTAAAAGTGTGGCAGGGCAGTGCCTGAAGCAGCAGCAGCGTGTTCAGCAAGAGGCTGAGCCCTGCAACTTGCTTCCGCGTGGCTGGAGATTATATAATGCATCAGCAGATGCATCTCTTTTTATAAAGTATTAATCTGCACTTGCCACTATGTGAATTAAGGCATTTAAAGGGCTTGTAGAATCCATGGGTAACATCTAGACTTTGCATCTGGCAGATTGCCACAGAAGCATGGATGGTTCCAAAGTAACAGCCCGTGAAAGTTGCTCTCTAAGGAGTGGGGCTGTCACAAAGACCAAAAAAGTAAACTGGACGCCTTCCAAGCTGTTCCATTGGCAGCACTGCCATTCTAACATTGAAGAACAAGGAAATAAAATCCCCAGCATTTCAGAACTTGATCATTTCACCTGAATGACACAACACAGTGTGTGACCATAACCCTTACTATCTTGGTAACAGCGGAGGTGTGTAAAATACACAGCCTCAAGTCAGTTTGAAGGTTAGGAGTTAAACAGGGGACAGAATCATGCCCTGAGTCATGCCCTGTCAAGGTCATTTGCCCTCTGAAGGACAGAGTGCAAATGTATGAGAGAAGCGAAGTCCTGAAGTACACACAGAAGGAAATATGTTGCTGTTACTGCTGTTTGAAAGTAATCTGTTCAAGCAAAATGTCGGAGAGGTAAAGTTACTATCTCAGAAGTAGGCAAAAAAGTTCTAGTAATAGGGAAGTAGTTGCAGTCTTCTGTTTTGTCTTWGATTTGTTAGACACTAAAAGGCTTCAGAGTATCTGTAATCCAAATTAAACTCACARACAATTGAGTGGAAAAAACACACGYTAAACACAAAATATTAATAGGTGCCAGGATTTAGATTGCACTGTAAATCTGAGCATAGAATAAAACATACATGAAATTATTTTAAGGTGAAATTACTGCCTTTGCTGTTRTTGTACTTCACAATAATTTAAAAGTAGAATTATCTAAATTACACAAGGCTTTCTGTTAATAGGGCATGTTAAGTTTTCAGTTACTTCCCCGCATTTGTGCTGCTTCCTTGAAAGTCTTACTTTCCTTACTTTTTCTGCCTGTAGATTTTTAAAGACTGTAAGAATGTGTGTGTGTGATACTAGAACTATTATGGTTTACTCACTATTGTTTTGTTTGGTGGAGTTAAAGAATTTATCAGTGATCAGTTTCACAGGAAAATAGATTTGTATTTAGTACTTTTAATAAGTACTAAACATGACAGTCTATCACCTTAGCTAGCCAGCTGTTAAATTTTGGACTAAAAATGTACTTTCCATTAKAATCACAAGTTACCTTGAGAGGTGAAAGAAGTTCTGACAAACAATTCTCAATATTTAGGSGTTGGTTTGGTTTCTGGACTGTTTCTAAATTGTACTGGTTGCAACTCAGAAACGTAATTTARTAAATGGGGTTTAATAAGTCGCGCTTCTCTTTTCACTTTGTGGCATTCTTCGGCCATGGTCTGCTTCGGGTCATGAAGTATGCTGGTTAAATTTTCTGTGGGTTGCCAGTGGCTGCCACAGACAGTTTTGGCCACTGTAGGACACTTAYGTGCACACAGCCTCCACAGTTTATTCCAGGACCGTGGTAAGTACAGCTTCACAGCAGGAAGAGTCATCGGAAAGCCRGTGACAGAAGGTGATTGTGCACTCTGGGGAGAGGATGTGTTTGTGGCTACTGAGTCGCTGCCCAGTCAACTGACTCAAGATCATTGTCTTTGAATATGACCTTGTTGTTTTTGAGGTAAAGATTCGGTCTTGTGGGGGACAGCATATGTAAAGGATGTAATGGTCTGGAATATCATAGCCCATCCTACTGAAGAAAGGAGCTACGTGTCTCTAAGTTCGAAGCTTCCCAGCATTCCAAGGCATATTTAGTAATGTAGGTGCATGATTCTTGACCTGGGGACATAGATTGGAAGAAATCTCCATGCTGAACAAATGAAAAAGCTCAACTCTTTTAGTAAATACTGGGTTTAAAAACAGCCTTAAAGGAACCCTATAGCCTTTTGGACTCTAGAGTTTTGGAGTACCACAGACCATGACAGTGGAAGCAGAGATCTACACGTTTATGCTTTTGAAGCATTACAGGCTTCTGAGGAACATCTCAAGACTTATTAAAAATGGTAGTGCAAATTTACTGATCTCRTTGTGGTGGCAATTCGTATTTCCATCATAAGCCCCTGAACTAACACAGAAAAAAAATACTTTTTTTTTAATAAAAAATCACAAATCAAAACAACCCACCCTCTTCTTCTGTCATCCAAATTAATTTGTTAGCATTTATGTAATTTGAACATAGTCACAAGGAGTTTTTGAATTCTAGCCCTCCAAAAGGCACCTTTTCCAGCTAACAGTAGTGCATGCAARTAGGCATGTATATGAAATACATATATATGTGTCCATAGATAAAATACTATAAATAATATTTGTATTAATAAATTAAGAAATATAGTTATTAATGGATTAGTGTAACTATTCCAATACATTTAATATTTTTGAGAAGCTGCTTCTATAATAAGTGGATTCAACAATTGAAACTGGTTTCTTAAGATTTTTATTGTAATTTTTAAGAAGGAAGTACATTTGCCATCTCGATGTAATGCTATTATATATATTTGTGCAATGGAATGTTACTGTTCAGATTAATTGTGTAATGTTTTCTTCAGGTATCTAGATTAATTACTGTGATTGTATGCAATGAAATCTGTAATGTAATTAAAAGTACAAACCCAAGTTGTTTTTTAAATGATTTGTTCAGTTCTTGTTATTTGACTACTTCTCTTTTGATGGGTGTAGGCTCTTACATGCTTACTGACATAACCATTTACATATTTGAATAAAATCTTTCTGTTTGGTAAAATGTTCAGACATTTTCCTTAGTGATTTTTMTAAATAGTTTTTTAAGTCTGAATCTCTGTTCAGGGTAGCACTGAAACATATATGCTAAGTCATTAAGCCTGCGTTARAGCCAGTGTTTATCTTTAAAATTGGTGGTACTTAAGTACTTCTTGATGCTTGTCCAAGATGTATAGTTTTGATTTTGCTTTTGAATGGTTTATATTACAGTTACTTAYATAAACGCATGTCTAGCTGAGTAAAGCAAGGCAAACCTGGCTTAAACACAAAATCATGTAGAACCTTCTCTGTTGTAGTGGTACATATGTGTGTGAACCAGGATATAGGCAGAAGATAGGGGTACTCGTGGAGGCAGGGAGTACCTCTGAAATAYTTTAAAGATTTCTCCAGTATTGTTTGTAGCCCTGTTAATGAAAACTAACTGCTCCTTTTAAGGACAACTGAATAGACAATATGAAGAAGGACAATAAATTTTCAACTTTTAAATTCATTTGGATATTATGTAAAGCCATGTAAGTCGTTGCATTTCGCTTAATCTTTGCTTAGTCCAAAAGAGCAAATAAACCTTTCCCTCTTTCCAAGGCTTTAATGCAAAAGCAAGTGGTAATTCAGGAAGATTTWAAATAATTCTTACATTATTAAACAAAAATACTGGTTTTACTTTGGGCTTTCTTTTGAACTTGCTATTCTAATCCTATATGTTTATCAAAGTGTATTTATTATTCAGGACTAAATCCACAGTTAACCCAGTAAATCTCTTTTTGAGTAAAAAGCATATAATTACATTTCATAGTTATTATGGTAATTGACAAATACTGCTGTAAGACTCCACAAATAATGAAATTGTATTAGGCAGTTCTACAGAGGCTTCACGAAATTTGATGTATTTTTTCTTGTATTACTGCAGTTTAGACAGYTAAATTGTAGAAGTCTAAAGCTTCAATGTGCTAATTGTACTTCATAGGTATCAAATTATAACATCCTYTAGTCCTCAGCCCTTCTGTAATGTAAGCCAGGAGCCTACCAGTAGACAACCAAGTCCTTTTTCTGTAAAAGGAGATAAAATACACACCACCAAATAATAGTGAAATGTATGTTACATAAGTTTATACAGCTGCAGTGGTGGTACTGGAAGATGCTTTTTGTCTGTAAGCTGTGGGACTTTTTTCCCTCAGGTTTTTCCCTTTCATGAAGCAGGCAGATTGTGAATTTTACCCATTTTTCATGCAAGAAAAACCTTGCATGAAAAAAGATATTCACTAAGAAATTATGTGGCTGTACTAAGAATTTGTATACACATATATAAAAACGTTCCACAGACAAATTAAACTAAACAACAGTAACCCACTCCAAAAAAAAAAGCAAACCCAAAGTCAAAACAAAACTGCCAAAAAAGTCCTTACCAAGCAACAACAAAAAAGCCTCCCACACAACATGTGCTTTAATAGAAGCAAGCTGTGGGCTTTGGTGAAAGGAGTACCTTGTGCTTGAGTCTTCCTGTTTGTGGAAAATRGCAGCACTGTGATGAGCTGTCAGCTCAGTAAAATTAAAGGTCTTTGTCTCCCAAGGCTGTTAATTTTGTTACSAAAACTGTTTCACTGAGGAGATAACTTCACTCTGTTTAATATGAAATGTAGCGTGCTAACTTTCTGTTCAGGACAGGCTGTCAAATGAGATTCTCTGCTTTTCTTTGGTGTCATCCAGTTCTTTGTCTAAAGCTATGCTTTTAGCTGTCTTGGCTTTTAAGAACTTTTTCCAGCTATGCCACAAGGCCGATTCTGGCTGAAAGAATTCTTGCTACAATTTCCTAATATAGAAAACACTTAGGTGAAAATAACTGTTACTCATGATTTTCATCTTAAATGACATCTACACAAACAACAAAAGCAACTTTTTGATTTTGGCAAACTTAATTTTTTTTGTTTCACACTTGAGTAGCTTCAGGGACTTTCTGGTGTATTCATAAGTAATAAATCTTTGCGAAAACTTGAGCCTCATTCTTTCGACAGGTTGACTTTCACAGCTCAGTATTTTTTCTAATAATGGTTGATACTGTAGGATTTGATCTTTGTAGCTTGCTGTGTTTATATATTCTAATTGCCAACTTTTTGTATCTGCAGAGGTGAACACTTAACACCCGTGTTTAGCAGCAGAGCTTACCTGCTGCTTGGCTGTTTTGATATTAAATGCATGAGATTTGGAGAATTGGTGCCTAGTACTTTGGATTGTCATGCTTCTTGCATCCGTTTTCTACTGATGTTCCAGAACTATCAGTGTAGCCTAACTACCTTTTGCTTCATGCTTTGCATAATCTTTTATGTCTGATTTAGTGGTAGGGAAGCAATTAGTTGATTACTTTTGGAAAGTTCCTGAGTAATGGGTAAGGTAATGCAGTATCTGAAGGGATGGGTTATAACAGAAATTCATTTGACCTGTGTAGAGGGACCAGTGAAACTTCCACTGTTGCTTAGGAGGTTGTGTTTGACCGTGGAACTTAAATGGAATATTTTGCAGGAGTATAACTTGTCAGGTGTCTGTGAGCAGGGAATTCCAATTGGAGCTTGCATTTTTGGGGCCAAAGTGGTGTTCAGATGCTTTTCTGTCAAATGAGTCCATGTAGCATTTTTAACRTTACTGCTACTTCTGCCTTTTTAAAGWAGCATCTGTCCAGGTCAACTTTGGCTCTGCTCCTCACAAAATACAGGTATATACAGCTGTGTTATTTTGGAAATCCCAGAAAAAAAGTTCAAATATAATTTCTCATTGGAAGGAGCTTAATTTTAGCTTGCTGAATGTTTTGCACTTCAAACAGAAAACTAACTRTTATTGTGAAATTATTTTACTTTCTTGTTCAGTAGCTGTAACTTTTACAATGCTATTTTGCAGTCAGCAGCAATTTAATCTCTGATTAGCACACACTGGCATTCACATAATTATTGTAACAAAGAATAGTTCTGGGCCCTTCGTTCTCATGGGCTGCTTGCACTGTYATTAAGCAAATTTCTGTTTTAATGGATGCTGGTCATTGTCTTTCTTTAGGAATGAATTCATGTTCCCTTTATTTTCAAGAYGTTGAATATTTTTACTATACAAAAAATACTGGATGACTGTAACAATGTGATTTTGCTTTTTCTTCCCAGGTATGAATGCTGCTGTGCGCGCAGTAGTACGCATGGGAATCTATGTAAATGCCAAAGTCTATTTTGTTTATGAGGTTAGTTTTCRTTTCTTTCATTCTGTATTTTGTCTTCTGACTAAATTTGAGTTTTTGTAGAAACAGTGTGGAGAGTAAATAGTATAAATTAAAAAATGTTGCAGGTGCCATTCCTTTTCATTGTGTGTTTTATTTAGTATTTTTAATTTTTGTGGAAATTTACTTGTCTGAAGTTATATTTTAAAACTGTAATTTATGAGTAATTTCTTAAATATATGGAKTTCTTTACATGCCACCAGAAACTTGAAAGGAGAGAAAACCAGAGGTGGGCGTCACTCTGCAGTGAGCTACATATCTGTGCACTTGTTGGATGTTTGGCCTTATTGTACTTCATAAATACTTTCCTAAACCTGGTCAAACCCAACTCCATTTTCTTAGGTATGATAAAGATGTGTCCTCAGCCTCATTTGACAGATTGCACAGCTTTATTTTGATCAAGAATACTGTGGCACTGGTGCCTTCTTGCCTGGCTAATAGGTAGAAAATTGTAACTGAAGAAACTCAACCAACAAAAAAAAGCCGCATCAAAAACCTGACCATCATTGGTGCATTCAGACATCAGTTTTGTGATACAAGCTTGGAACTGTATRTGCAGATAGATTGTAAATTTCTGTTACAATTATGAGATACGAAATAAACATGGTTTATTGCTAATGCTAAGTTTAATGCTAATGCCAAGGCGATGCTCCATGTATTTGTCTTCCTAGAAGACAAATGGAGTTAGACTTCCTTATAAAGGATTCTTTCAGTTCTTATACAATTTGCTAYACAGCAAATATATTGACCAAGAAGTCATTCTGTTCCCACTGGAATCGTTAGCGTAGAAGATCGATATGGGGGAAAGCTTGGTAGGTAATGTTCCTGATAAATTGTAATTTTAATGTTTAATATTAAAATATRGAATACTCAAAATCATAGAAGTGCTTAGAAAATACTGTTTTAGTTTTGTGCATGGCAAATACACAATTCATCTTTAAAAAGTATATTTATCCAGTTTTTTCTTGTCTGCTTGCTCCTATAGCTCATTTACTAATGAGATGCRAAGTGTATTGAAATGCAAATAAGCAGAGCACTGTGCTCCAAAATTCTTTCCTACTACAGTGCTACAGAAAGTTGCTCTGAATACTTAGTGTGTGCTAATTACATGKCCAATCTCTGGAATTCCTTCAGTGTTCAGCTGTTTTGCAGGCTTGCAAATGGGTCAGATACTTCTCTGAAAGTGAGGAGGGGGTTTTGGCCTTCTTTAAGGCCAGAACTTAGATTTGAATTTATTTTTAATTAAGTTTAAGTCAAGAATTGCCATATTTTGTCACCTTTTAAAAATATTTGGTGTCACAGAGTAATAAATTTCTAGGGAAATGTTTTTTTTTTTTTTTCTGGACTTACAAAATAGCGCTTTGCAAGTTAGCATGTTCCTGTGTTAACTGGTAAAGTTGGCCAGTGTGAAGTCACAGATATTTGTGAATGAAAAGTGATTGTAAAAAGCAAGTCGGGAATTTGGAGTTTGCTTTATGTATTGTCCTTCTATCTTCAGTGTAACAGTAGGATGTTGGGGGAAAATCACATGTCACTGTAAATATGGGCTCTGAAAAAGATCTTTGCTTCTAGGTTAGTCCATTCAGTTATATTTCGTAAAGTACAGAATATGAAGCTTTGTTCTTCTCTGACTTGTAATTGAAATATGAAGTCAGTTTTGTTTCACAATGCCTACAAGTACTTCAGAGAAACAGGGTTGCAAGCACTGAAATGAAATGAGTGTTTAATTGTATCCCTTTGAAATGGGAAACAGATGAAGGTGACAAGTGTAGTGAAGGTAAAAATCTTGTGAGACTTGGCATTATGTTCCCTGTTATAGGCCTTTGCGTGATGTATAGAGAGGAGATGTATTTTTGGGTATACTTCAATTATTTAATGCCTTTAATAAGATATTCCTTCTAAATTAGAAGGAATCAAATCGAATGCTGACTTGAGTGTGTTAAGCAGAGAGGGCAGCGTACCTTTAGCCAACCTTTAGACCTCTTACTTTAATGCATAGGTCAGGGTAAAATGATGCTTTTTTTTAAGCTGCTCTGAAAAAGTGAAGGTAAAACCTGAAGTGATAATATTCAAAAGAAGAAAAAAAAAATATTTGGATCCAAAAAATGAATTAAAAGTCTCAGGCTTTTCAAGTTTACTTTGCTGTAGTCATCATACGCTCTATTTCTCCTGTAGCTATGTCTGTCAAAGGAACTTTTTTTGCACTGTAAAACTGTCTTCTACAGTTGTAGGCAGCACTAGTTCCATATTCTAAATAAAGAAGTAACAGTTTTCCTAACTCGATTCTTCTTCATTTTGTGATGAGAAATTATTAAGGTAAATAAATAAAAATTGATAATGAATTAGATCRAAGCAATTTTTTAGCCTTCTTTAAGTTGGTTTTACTAAAGCCCAAAGAAGGAAACAGTTACATACTGGAATTCATGGGCTAKTTCGACTTCAAGTGCCCAAAGGAAAAAATGTAATAAACTCACATGCAAATGAAAACTGTAAGATAATTTAAATAAAAGCTATAATTTATTATGTATCTTTTTTATATTTTATATAAAACCTGTGAATTTATAGCTATAAAATAAAAACCCTTGTGTATCTTAATTAGAGCTAGYAGATTTCAAAATTTCACTGTAATTGCAAAACTAGTTACCCTAGTTTCACAGTTTTGTATTTTATAGAATTTTATTGAATCTTAATTTTATTTTTGTTTTATAGTATTGTTGATAATCAGCACATTATTCCTCAGACCTACTCCAGTCTGAATTAATATTTGAATACCTGTGGACTAACTCACAGTTTGAAAGTCTAGGAGCTSGAAGTATGTGTAGAATACCAGGCTGCTCTAGGGGGTAGTTTAATTTTTTTTTTYCACAATCGGAAGCTGTTAAAGCCGGGTCGATTTTGTTTTGTTTCGTTTTTTTTTTCYTTTTAATTGAGAATGGGAAGACAAAGAGATACCTCTCATTTATGGCAACTCATTTTAGAAACTTGAGGTCTTAAATATTTATACAAATAACCTGCCCTTTTTCCAGGATTGAAGCACATAGTTCCCAGTGGATGCGTGCTCTTGCWACTAAACTATGGAGCTTTTAGATTCTTCATCTTGATTAAGAGTCTTTTTCTCAAGAGGCCAGCACTGGGAATGCAATGGTACGGCAGTCATGGATTTCTGTGAGGAAAACTTCATGTCTTTTCTGTGGTGGTTTGTGCACTCAGTGACAATAGTATTTTATGTTGTTGAGCAGTGGCTAAGAAATCTCAGTAAGTGAATTTGCTTAACTGTTACAGCCYCAAGTGTGTCGCATGTAACACAACAGAAGATGGCTTGTTCTTTTTCAAAAACTTTTGTCTTCAGGGTTTATACTGGCAGCCACGTTAGCTCCTGACACTCTCTCAAGGAGTTGCAGTGTCTGTGAATCTACCCTGTGAACACTGGACCCACAGAGATGTCCTCTTGTTCTTTGAGTACTTAAATTCGGAGTAAATTAAGGRCTAAACTTAAAGTGGATCTGATCTTCCCAGACTGTACTTGTGGTATTTTTGACAGCTTAATTTTTTCCATTCTTGCCCCAAGGTTTGAGCATCTCAGTACCCAAAGTGCTGTATTTTTACAATCTGATTAAGAATTTTCTTTTTAAATGGAAATTGACAGATTCCCACCCTCATCTTAAGGTCTGTATTCGCATCTCCCAGTGATTTCCAGTAATACTATTGTAACAGTGTTGAACCTTCAAAAATAGATTGTCTAATTCTCATCAGTGTTTCAATAGGTAAAACTATAAATGGAAATTRTCATCACTGTTAATACTTCAGTTGTAATTAGTAATTTTTTTTTTCCTTACAGCTTTTCTAGAAAGCTGGTTTAATTCTATAGCTCGTATCTCTTAATGGTATGGAAAACAATGTGGAAGCTCTTGCATTAGTCAGAGGTAGCTTACACATACTCAGCAAACGACTGMATTAGGAAAAGCTAATACAAAGTTCAAACAGATAATGATTCCAGAGATTCCCTGTCCTTACCTCATAGTGGGAGGAATTGTTAGTACATCSCCTGTTCTCACTTGTCTATACAGATACAGATTCCTGATCAAAATGCACAGGTTCTTTCTATTTCAAAGAAGCATGGTGCAGGAATGGGTCATAGCTCATCCTCAGCCTACCTTTCAGGTGTTTCAAATCTTACATACAGCTTAAACTACTRTTTCATCTGTTTGCTTTTTTCGGTGTTTTAGGTTTGTTAATCTGCAAATTGGGGATTCTAATCTTGTAGTTTTGTTTACATATGTATTTCCTGTATGTAATAATTTTTGGATGTACTTTYGTTCTTCTCAAGTTGAAATGGAAGGTGAATGATGGGAGCACAGATGAACTGATAATATTTTTGTCAGTTTTCARTGCAGCTTACTGTAGTCAGTGTTGTAAACTGGGTTAATAGTCAACATTACACTTCTCTYTCAGGATTTATTGCCAGTGGATCTCTTGAGTTACTGTAGTTGCCAGTAGAAATATTGWCAGGAAAAGCTTTCACTCCATTACTGACAGTACAGAATTCTATGCTTTTAAAAAAAAGCAAATCAGCAAAGCAGTGATGAGTGAATTTAGTMATTTATTAGCCATCACCAATCTTAGCTGGATCCACTGTAAAGTTTCTTTTTGAAGATCTTTGCACTTTATCTGAGAAGTTCTGTTTTTTTTTTTAAAGTTAATACATAGATTAAACATTATTCCCTTTCCACCTTGCTCTTATWTTGAAGAAGTGTAAATAATGGCTTAGCCTCAGGTCATTATGAATATGTATTAGCATAAAAAGAGTGTCCTGTATGTAGAGGCCCACAAGGAAACTGGGGAGATACTTAACCAGGACAGGGTAAGGAGTAATGAGTTCAAACTGAAATAATGGAAATATAGGTTAGATATATGGAAGAAATTCTTTACTRTGAGAGTGGTGAGTCCCTGGAACAGGTTTCCCAGAGAAGATGTGGATGCCCCAACCCTGGAAGTGTTCTGGACAAGGTTGGATGGAGCRTTGAGCAGCCTGGTCTAGTGGGAGGTGTCCCTGCGGATGGCTGGGGAATTGAAAGTTGGTATCTTTAAGGTATCTTTCAACCCAAGCCATTTTATGTGTATACATGAGATACATGTCAGAGTTATCTGGAGAGTGTACAAAACACTGAAAAGGTCTGTTGGATGGCAGAAATTCRAGACATAGGTAGTTTTCCATCTTCATGTTTTTTGCTTTTACTTGATCATCTTACCTGTAAATCAGTCAAGTCTCACTGAGCAGAAACTTTCATGCTTTCCCCTTGGAGTCTGTACAGGAATCCAAGAAAGCCTAATTGARTAACTTTTACTTTTGCCATGTCCARGTTATCTTAACTTTCTTATTYTCTCATGCTGTMGAGGACTGAAAATTTGRCATAAAAAGCCAGATAKGTGAATACTAAATGGCTTCRGGCTTAGTACATTTCAATGTTACTGCTTACTGAGGAAATTCTGCATATACTCTGAGTCATGTCAAAGTAAATCTCTCCATTTTATAATGTCASTTTTGCTGTCTTTTGAACTCCCTTCTTTTTCTAGTTCCCGACTTACTGAAAACCCTAAAACAAATACRTAGCCTTGCAAAAACTACATAGAGAAAAAATAATAACTAATTGTTCAATTGGCATGGGGAATATGTACATGGAATCTAAAAATGGAGACATAAACATTGTCATGGCTATTTTTCTTCAGTAGTTTTTTGTTTCTTTTCTTYAACAGGTTATGTTTTTCCCTATAGATTTAAATAAATGTCAGAAAGTTGAATGGTAATTCCAGTTTTATTCTGGTTTCTCTGTCAGGCTTTTCCAGACTTAGGACTTGACTGCATTTTCATTTGTTTTTAWCCATTTTTTTAATCGATGTTCATAGTATCACTTCATGGAAAAGAGTCTGTAATTGCTGTTCTACTAGTATTTTTGTAGAGAGGTAATTATGCCAGGCGTAACAAAACACTTTAGCTGCTTCCTGGATAGTTTTCCTTTCTTTCAGATAAATGTAGTTCTTCTCATATTACAGCATGCAGTGGTTTTAGAAGACCATTTGAGTTAAGGTATTAAGAATTTCTTAAGGTATTAAGAATTTCTTAAATGGATCACTAAAAATGATATTTTTTACTATTAAATTTATTTTAGTTATTGTGTGACTGCYCCAAAAAAGAAAAAAAAAAGGTCTTTCCTGCTTTCTTCTTTTGTGAAAATCTTTGGTTATCGCTCTTTATCTTGTTTTGCTTATTATCAGCATTGGGGGGAAAAATGTACAATGTGTTAGAAAGATAGATTTTCTAAGTTCATGGCCTCAGGCTGAGGTTCTGTTTTTAAGGAACGTATTTTATAATTTCAAAATTCTTTGTAATTTTTTTTTTAATTCTTAAAGGAGAAGCACGTTAACATTCTGGTTTAATAGCTGTGTAAACTGTGTAAAGTATTACCTTATCTTGAAGTTCTTTTTATTACTGATCCTTTAGGAAGAGGGTATGTTTTGCTTCCCTCCCCTCCCTTTAAAGAAGCAGTGATAGATGCTTGAATGTTATTTCAAGCATCTTATTAAATTGAGTAATTTTTTTTTATTCATTTATATGTTTTTAATTGAAGTTGTATTGAAGTGTGCAAGGAGAGTGTTACTGTAGTGGAAATGCGATGCAATTTTTAAAATCAGACTTATGAAATACTTCTRCTTTTTCAGGGTTACCAGGGAATGGTTGATGGAGGTGATAATATTGTAGAAGTTTCATGGGAAAGTGTTTCAAGTATCCTGCAAGTGGTAAGTGTTAAGGGGTCGGAGCGGGACCCAAACCCTCTTTATTCAAACAGAAGAACCCAAATTCYAGATCCAGTCAACCAGTATAATTATGTATTTGAACTCTGTGATGCCTGAGGGACCAACATMTACCACTTCCAGCAGAGCCTGATTTCTACAGTATGGAACTCTGAAGACCTTGGTGTGTGATATTGAGTTTGGTGCCTAGAAGTAATCTTGAAAACCTTTGTTCTAGATTTGCAACATCACATGTCATTAGCCTTGTAAAGCCATATTGACAAGTCTATATTTAATAAAAAAGACATTATAGGGCCAAAGCATGAAACAGCTGTATTTTGTAAGGCAAATAATGTCTTACGAAAGCCTGTTGGCTTTCTGTGTAAGTGGATTTAGAATTATAGTAATGGATGTAATTACAGTGTCATTCTGCAGAGCTCAGATACTGCCAGTGACTTTGCACATTTTTATTACAACATTCTGCAGTGTGGCCATTTGGATCTCCTCAGTGTTTGCTCAGCATGGTAATGTTGTTACCTCTCCAGAGCAGGTGCTGTGTTTGGCAAAGAGGCCTTACTGCTTGCCAAGCTTTCTGAAAAGTACCACCAGGTGAAGCTTGGGTTTCTTTGGAGCTTTTTATAAAGTTAATGAACATAAAGCAGCAAGCAGGGACAATTTTTTTTTGTACTGTGAGGTATTTTGTCCCCTGTGTTTGGTTGCTTTTTCTTCTTTTTTCCCCCATGTCTGTCTTGAGGGATCTGTAAATAGAATCATAGAATATATCAAGTTGATAGGGACCCATAAAAAACATTGAGTCCTAAAACTAAACAGTATGACTGAGAGCATCATCCAGATGCATCTTATGATTATGAGAAAATTGAGTTCTCTTATCCAAGCCACACAAGAGCATTGACAGGAGCAGGATGTAAGCATCCTATACATGTGTGTAACATACATAGTATAAGAAAAACTTCTTTCAGAGCTTTATTGCTAGCAATTCAACAGACCAGCAATGAACCTGAGCATGTTTCTTGTAGAATGTGTTTAGTTGTTTTGATGAGAAAGGTTTTCAAGCCCATTGTACATTTCTRTTTATTCAGAATAAGTAGCACACTGTTTCAATTACATAGTTTCTTTTCTACTTTCAGCTATGTTTTTTCCAAGTATGAAATTATCTAGTTTTAGATAACCTTTTTTTAGTCAGAWTTGTTTTTAAGAGCATCTCTGTGTGTACAGATCTTTTGTCTGGAGAAAGCTGAACTTCTATCCACTTTTGTCTCTACTAGCAGCTGTACAACATAGATAGCAAACTGGCTTGAGCTGAAACATCTGTTGATAGGGTAAATCGTGTCCGTACAGCCTGCAGATTTGAAGTTCAAACTTGGATGGATGTGACAGATTTATTACAAGTTAAAGTGAGGGGAATGTTTATGCAAAAGTGATGTAATCATCTTCAGATTTGTTTGCAGGGAAAAAAGTTTKTTTCAGTCTTAATTGATAATCCTTTTTACACTGACAATAAACAAGGCAAAAAACAAACTTCTTGAGTGACTGAACAAAATTAACACAGTGGAGTCTAAATAATGTGTCTAATAAGAGACCCAGCAATTTTCAGTGACAGGGCRGTTCAGTTATTTTTAAAAATTACAACCATCGTTTTGGAAAGAAGCTTTTTAATTAATAAGTGCAGCAGATAATAAAACAGAAAATGGAGCATTAGTCTGATCTGTAAGGAATTAAAGGCAGTTATTTCTGTTGTTCATTGTGGAATGGCAATGCTAATTTTGAATTTCAGGGATACATTTTTTCATTTATTGTTTATATGTTTCATTATGTTAGGGGAAAAACATGCTCAGGCAAATTCATCTGAAAATTACTTAACATATAATTTTTATTCTTGTATTGTTACATATAAGTAAAAATTAACCTATTGTAATACTGTTAAAATTAATCTCATGCAATTTAACATTTTCCTTCCAGAGTAGCTCTTTATCAGTCATTTTTGAGTGGTTTCTTTTGGTTTTCCCCYGTGTGTTTATCTGCTCTTGAACATAACTTCCCCCAGGTTTGATTATTTTTTGTCTATCATTACTTTGCTCGCTGTAGAATTAAAAGGTGGAGGTTATGCTACAAAATTCATCATTAATTCATTTTAGAAATATACAGTAATAAACTGGATAATGAACTAAAAGCGCTGTTCCCTTTTTCTAGGGAGGCACGGTCATCGGCAGCGCGCGCTGCAAAGCCTTCCGCTCGCGTGAGGGCCGCCTGCAGGCTGCCTTGAACCTGGTCAAGAGAGGGATCACCAACCTGTGCGTGATCGGCGGCGACGGCAGCTTAACCGGCGCCAACCTCTTCCGCTCCGAGTGGAGCGGCCTTCTGGAGGAGCTGGCACAGAATGGTGAGTTGGCCTTCAGGCCCTCTAGACTTGCACTGCAGTCTGCAGAGAAATTGTGAACCCTCACTATAGGTATGCAAACTGCATCCAGAGGGTGTTTCTAAAGTTCAAAGATCGAGTGCATTCATTCCAGGAAACTGCGTGGGTTCTTCATGAAATAATAGCTTTTGGTTTCTCTACATCCTCTAATCCATAGCATGAAGGTCCAAAAAAGGCCAAATAAGTTACTGGGCAACAGTCTGTGTAGCTTTTTTCCTCTGTTATGAATCATTTTCAGGATCTGAACTTCTTACCTTTTGCTTGAAAAGCCCTATGCTCTCAWATTGAAACTGAGGTGGTAATTCCTCTCCTAAGAGAAGCTACACATTTAATTACGATACTTKCCTGCCTGTATGTCATTATATGTTTAAGAGCAGAACATTAGGTGGCTGTTGATAAAAGTACAGCCAGCCCAGTAGTTGTCTTTGATAGCATCCAGAAGAATGTATAGGGAAGAGTAAAAAAGTAAAATAATGCTGTGTTGATGCTATGTGTTATTYATAATACATAAATACTCTGATAGGTTCCATCCATTTCTGTCTTCAGGACTTCCTGAACCAGATGTTGTTAGCAGTCCTTAATGAATTTCTTTTCCATGAATGTATACAGTCTACTTGAAGGCATACAGAGTTTTGCTGAAAACATTGTATAGCAAGGAGTTCTGCAGCTTCACCAAATAATGAAGATTGTGAAGAATCTTCTTGTTTATTTTGATCCTGCTGGCTTCTAGGACATCATTTGATGTCCATAGGTTTAGTGTTAAACAGTGAATGATCAATCCTGCTTCCTCTCCGCATGCCACTTGAGATTTTACAGCTGTCTTTTTTTTCCCTTCATCATCTCTTTTTCTAGATGGAAGAGTCCTAGTTTGCTTAGTTGTTCCTTATATGTAAGTTCTATATCTTTGATCATCTTTGTTGCCCTTCTCTGAACCTTTTCCAGTTCTRCCCTGTTTTGAGGTGGGGAGGACCACAACTGCACCCAGTATTCAAGATGAGGGCAAACCATGGATCTGCACAGTAGTATAATGATCTTTGTTTTGTTCTCTATTCTTTTCCTAATATTTTCTAATATTTTGATTTTTTTTTACTGCTATTGAGCATTGAAGCTGATTTATTAATGAAAACAGCATTATTACATTATGCTGGAAATAAGTGTTATTTTGTTTGTGATGTTAGGGTACATTTTTTCATGTGTCTTAGTTTACATTTATCTGCAATGAATTCCATCTACTGTACTGCTCACTGTGTCTTGCTAGTCTTCTTCATTTCTTCTCAGACACTCCATATGTTTAGATCCCAAATCAGTTTGATCAGTAAACTGGCACTTTGCTGCTCATTCCCTTTTCTAGGTTATCGCTGAGTGTGCTGAACAGCGCAGATCCCTGTAGAACTCCATTGGTTACCTTCCTAAGATACAAGAATTTGCATTTGCTACTGCCCTTTGTCTTGTATTTTTTACCTTCTGTTTCACAATATTTACTCTATGAAAAGCCTACTATCTTATATAGCGACTACTAAGTTTCCTCAAAATCCTTTGGCAAAAGACTTTGTCAATGGCTTTTTAGAAATCTAAGTAGAATATGTCAACCAGATAGCCTTTATTCATGTGTTAAATCACATTTGGAACTCTAGAAAAGGTTTGTAATGCATGGTATATATTCATAGAAAACATTTTGATACTTCTTCTCAATGTATTRTTTATCTTCATGGACATTAGTTATATTTTTCATTATGGTTTCTGCTGTTTTTCTGTATTGTAGACATTAAACACACTGATGCATACCTCCTGAATTGCATATTTAAAATTGATCATTATATTTACTACCATCCCATCCACAGATACTAAGGTAGCTTTAAGTGCTTAAGCAGCTAAGGTATTTCATCCTTGAGATCCTTTAGAGCTCATGGATGATGCAGCATTTTCATTGATATCTTGAGAGACACTGCTAAGACTTAGAATAGGAGCTTTTCTGTTCTGTTTGCTTATTAATCATGAAATCAGAGCCTTTCAGTGTTGCAAAAGAGAAGTTTTCAGAAGCTGGATGCTCATTTTTAATTGTTTACATATGCCTATAATCACATCCAGTTTGCATCCTTTTGCTTCTTCATTGCACATTACACACTGAGACTACAATTTGAATTACAATGTTTTAAGTTGAAACTATCAATTTTAAGGTTGGTTACAAAACTTGATAATTATTTGACACTTTGAAATGGACTGAAAAGCTCTTATTTCCTTCCTTACTGTAAGGAGTTCTGTGCAGGATTCTTTTGTTTGGATGTTTGATTGGCTTTGTTTGTAGTTCTGACTAACCTTGTTACCTGAAATATCTAAACATTATTTAATGTTTGGATATGTTTAATTTATAAAAGTAGAGCACCCGAGCAGTATGTCTTACCTAGTTTTTTTAACAGTCTTACAGTTCTTTCTCTGAATACTTTGCAGGAAAGATTGATGCAGAGGCYGTTAAGAAATACGCTTACCTTAACATTGTGGGAATGGTTGGATCCATAGACAATGATTTYTGTGGCACTGATATGACCATAGGTACTGACTCAGCTCTGCACAGAATAATTGAAGTTGTGGATGCCATCATGACCACTGCTCAAAGGTAAACTGAGCATATTATAGAGACTGATAACAAATACCAAGATGTTTATGCTTTTATTTAATTTCATTTTAAATAGAGGTTAGGTGAGTCGTATTTGTTTAGAGTGGAAATAAAAGTTCCTTTTGACTGCATCTATCAAGTGTTTTGGTTTCTTTTTGTCTTAGTAATTGCTTTTTCATCATTCCTGTCATGACAGTGCTTGAAACGTGATTATAGAGAGCTGCATCAGCCTTAGGGGCAGACTTGGTTTTAATTTTTTTAGTCTTTCACAGACATAGTCTGTAAGAGAAGATCCAGACACACCATGAATAGTACAAAATAGCATCTGTTTTATATAAGCTTCATTTCAGTAAAAATTGAGCAATTGAATGATTTTTTTTTAATACAGCTTTATCATTACAGYTCTTATCTATGGATCTGCATCATTTACATTCCCAGTAAAGGGTCACATCTTCTCTTGTAGCTGCCCATACATGTTTTGGAAGAAAGTAGTGAAAATGAATTATGCRTTGGAAATTACTTAATTTTAAATATATTATTTAATGTGACAATAGTTTTGTTTKCATAATGTTTTTCTGTTTTGCTAATAAATTCTGTGTTCAGTAAGCTTGGTAAACACAAGCTGTTTCCTGATATTAGGTTCAGTAATTTGTTTTCTTGTTTTTACAGCCATCAGAGGACATTTGTTCTGGAGGTTATGGGGCGACACTGTGGGTATGTATTGTCTTCAGCATTTTGTGTCTCCTACGGTATAATTATGGAAGAAATCTGAACCATAAAAGTCTAATCATTTGTTCTGTTTATTAGGTATCTAGCTCTGGTTAGTGCCTTAGCCTGTGGTGCAGATTGGGTGTTTATTCCTGAATACCCACCAGAAGAAGGCTGGGAAGATTCAATGTGTGTTAAGCTTTCAGAGGTAATCTCTTCATATGTTTGAGATTCCCCAATGTGTTCACAGATGTTTATTTGAAAATAGTGATTAMAAAACATGATCAGGACTTCAAGCAAGTCTTTGGTTTTGGTGTCACATAATGTTCTGTGTGATCTTGAACATTTCTTTTCCTGCACTCCAGAATTGTTTTGAGGAATCATGACAAACTCTGGGAATTGCATGGTTATATAAGCAATATGTATGCATTTCCTCAGTAATTTGATGTAGGACATRTTTCTTCATTAATGAAAAGATGTGCATGCAAATAAAAGGTTTGAGAACACTTGACAWGAGTGTTCAAATTTTTGAAATATAAAATTTTAAAAAAACCTGTAATTTTGAAAAATTTTTCAATTTTTGAAATCAAACATTTCAGAAGAATTGTTTCCTCAAATCCTAGCAGCTTAATGTARAGCAATTGATTATAAAATTGTAAAAAATAAATGCTACATGAATGTGCTTTTATTTTTATTACAGAATCGTGCACGAAAGAAAAGGCTGAATATTATTATTGTAGCTGAAGGAGCTATTGATAGTCACAACAAACCTATAACATCAGAGAAGGTTAAGGATGTAAGTGTCAGCATCCCGATGAGACATGATTTCTGCTTGTTAGAGGGAGCTTATTGTTAACAATAACATTTCTGTAGCGTAAATCTGTTCCTGTAAGGTAGCTTATCACACAGTTATATTTCATGCTTATGCTTTATTTATCTAAATTCCATAGTCAAAATAAAGGGCAGTGTTTTCAGTGGCAATTAATTAGAACCTGTTCCTGTACTAAACACAGCAGTTCAAAAGCATGTTTCATGGGTGCCTTAATTGGTAGTTTGAAAGCAGCTCAAATCAGTATTTTTAATCCAATTTTACTTTGTATRTCTTGTAAAATTTTAATATTGATCAGTCTCACTATGAAGTAATACTGTGTGCTTTAGACAAAGTCTTGTCCAAGTGGATGCTTTACTAAAAATTTCATTGGTATCTAAGATTGAGAAAACCTTTAAGCTGAAATTTTTCAGGGTTTTTTTTTTTAAGGGGTCCTTAAAACAAATTGGGAAATAGTCATTGGTAGAAAGAAGCTATGATACTTTGGCTTTACCTGGGGCTTATCTGTTCTCTGACTATGAAGTTCCATCTTTCATATCTGTCAGTTTTAGAGAAACCTTTGAATATTAAGAATTGCAGTTTTATGAAGTAACATTTAGCACCAAGTGGTGTTAAGGGTACATAATCCTAACATGTATATAAAGTAATAATTACAAACCCTCTGTATTTCGAAATTTTATGTAGCTTGTGGTTCAGCGGCTTGGTTTTGACACCCGAGTAACCATCCTGGGTCACGTGCAAAGAGGTGGAACCCCTTCAGCTTTTGACAGAATTCTTGTGAGTATTGCYAGAATAATTGCTCATGGCACCACATAAAGTAATCTATGTAAGGATTTAAAGGCAAAGTTTAATTGTCCATACTTAYGGGTATAAATATCCCACAATATTTTCACCTTACCAAGGAGTAATTGGTTTCAGCTTGATTTACAGAGGAATCAGGACCATTTCTGTAATGGAAAGCCTTGCCCTTTTAAGTGTTTGTTTGAAGACTCAAAGGTTCTCTTATTTACAGGCGAGTCGTATGGGTGTGGAAGCCGTGCTTGCCCTTTTAGAAGCTACTCCAGATACCCCTGCCTGTGTTGTGTCCCTGTCTGGAAACCAGGCTGTCCGTCTGCCTCTGATGGAGTGTGTGCAGATGGTAAAGTTCTGGCAAAAAGCCAATTTATGTTACTTATTTACTAGAAGAGACTACCATGTAAAATAATATCCTGTTCTCCTTAGGACATTGATGGAATGTGTACAGCACTTTTCCGTATTTGGGAATGAATAATGAAGTTCGTATATGTTTTCAATGTGTTACTATTTATTTGCAAACTATCAAGGAATAAGAAAGATGAATCTTCCTAATTTGTTGTAAAGTTTCACCTCAGATCTTCAGTTTTTATTGTTAGAATAAATTCTTTAGATGCTTGCATCCATTTACGTGTCATACACAAGTCAGGTTTCTGCACTGAAGCTGCTCATTTTAAACTAAAAAAAGAAAATGTGTAATAGATACATTGAATTCTTTGTCTCATGATGGCTTGAAGTATTTCTTGCTACTTTCTTCTGTACCCTGTAATTTATGCTATGAGAGGCGGCAGCTCATAAATTGAGGAGTTGTCAGTGTTTCTTGTTTCACTGTGGAATATATTGAATAATCAGCTTCCTGTGTTTTTTAAACATACTGAGTAATCGGCTTGTTTTTTCAAGACTCAAGAAGTCCAGAAAGCCATGGATGAGGGAAGATTTCTTGAGGCTGTGAGGCTTCGTGGAAGGTATGGCCAGGAGCTTACATCAGTTTATTTGCTGTAGAACAGCTGAGTTGCTTTGCTGTGATGATGGCATGTGACCTTTTATTTTAAATATCTTACTAACTGTATGGTCTTACGGGTTTGAGAATGAGAGGAGASAGAAGAGTTGCTTAAATAGAATAGTTGAAATTCTTACCTGGATAAAAACATGCAAAACAAAGGAAACTGTAATTCACTGCTGTTTCTAGACTAACTGGTCACAAAGCAAAGAGCTTCTGTGCTCTGTGAGCTGACTGGTAGCAACCATCAGTCTTGTTTAAACAAACTAAAAGTTTGTTTATTCAAGATTTTGATGCCYGTCCTGTGAGCTCGGTTGTAAGGAGTTGGTAGTTTTCCAGCAGTAATGTTGGAGGATGTATTCTTCACTGTAGAAGTAGTCGGGAAAGTAGTTTCTGTTTCAAGTCATTTGGTAATAAAATGCTTCCCCCCTGGTCTAGAAAACTAATGGTAGCTACATAATTGTTTTATATTTTATTACTCCTATCTTACAGAACTGAATATATTTCATTGTTCTCTCGTTTTCCAGTTTTTGCCATGTTTTGCATTTGTAATAACAGTGGTGTTAATATTTCACCAGTTTTTTAAGGTTTCTGAAAAATTCAAATGTTGCTTTAAAATAACGGTTGAGTTTAATACGTTGCTATTTTATTTGCTTATCTTACTTACTCTTTTGTTTAGGAGCTTTGAAAACAACCTTAATACATACAAATTACTGTCGCACAAAAAACCAGATGCCGAGCTTCCAAAGGTAAGGGAGTTTGTTGAGTGTGCAGTGCATGTCTGCTTTTGGGATACATTAGTAACTCCCTTCAAAACTATATTGTGCAGTAGTTTATAAAATTAAATATAAAGATGCTTGCAGCATGTTAGTTTATTCTAATAATAAGTAACACTTTTTAAAAGTAAAATACCACTGTAACTAGAAAATTTCTATGTAGACAGTTTCTTTCTGTCTTGGATACACATCTGGTCCCAGTGTTACTGTTTTGACCTCTTTTCCTCATCACTGAGAGAAGGAAGGGTGTGGTTTAAGGTCACAAGACTCTGAAAATCTTGCGATAAAGGAAGATTCAATATTGAAAAAATTCTAACCCTTCCTTTTGGAGGGTGAAACCACTCAAGAGCAATGGCAAGTCCAGGAATTAATGGAAGCATTGAGGACAGTTGCATGACCTTTATCTGATACAATAAGTCACTCTGCATAATACAGTAATGGACATCTAGTTCTTTGTAGTTTCTAAGTTCTGTATAAGAGGAAATTTGGATTTATTAGGAACCAGACACTAAATTTTGTGTGCWCATTTTAGACGGGAATTGTTTTTATTAGAAGTTTACTTAATAGTTCTGTGTTTGATCATAGTTGGTGAGTATGTCATCTCACTTGTAAATTCCCCTTTTATTTGTGGGTTTCTGACCCTTTATTACCTTAATTGCATAATCATGTTGCTGTTACGTTTTTTAGAAATCTTTCCCAAATGAATATTTGAGTAATGATTACTAGTAGCTTCTCAATATTATTAAGGTGCTAAATTGCATTGACAATACAGTAAGGACCTAAGACTGAACTTCTAGAGATCAAGTAATTCAGGTTTTTTTAGGTGGATATTTGCCAGATCAGGTGTTTGGTTGGTGGAGTTTTTTTACACRCCAGTACAAATCCAGGACTGCTAGCACTGGGCTTTTGTATTTTTTTTTTAAATACTTTAGTTATACCTTCTGTGATAAATGGCATTAAAAGGAAAAGTAGGCCATATGTAATTATTAACTGCTCGGATTTGACCATACAAACAGAATCTGTGTGCCTTTAGTAAAAGAGGTTGAATGGGAATTAAAAAGTAAATGAAATGTACATGTCACAGGAATTGAGGAAAGAGCTAAGCTGATCCGATCGGGAGAGCCATGTGAATGCTCTACTTCAGCCATGCTTCTGCATGGCACGTATTATATTTTGCTTCTTGTGAGCATTTTTCTACAATCCTTTTATTGTACCAGAACCAAAAAAAGAAACTACTTATATTCTGGTTTTTATCTCTTTTTTATTTTGTGAATTTTTTGGAGGGTCAATGTTGGGGTTTTTTTGTTTGTTTGTTTTGTTTCTTTTTTATTTGGTTTTGTTTGTTTGGGTTTTTTTTTGTTGTTGTTTGTTTTTTATCAGATACGATTCCATGGTGATTACTTAACAAGTGTTTTACTTTTCTTTTGTGTTCTCATCTTCCAGAATAAAGCTAAATACTTATACCTCTTCTGCAGTACCAGATTGTTACAATTGTGTCATACCAGTGGTTGTAAACAGTTTAGGGTCATCTTGCTGACGTAAACTGTGATGGATTTTGGTGTATGAGCTCAGGCTGTCAGTTTTTCTTGCTACTTTGGTGTCATCTAAATTGACTTTGCTAAATGTATGTAGAGTAGTTAAACTTTCCCAGAAAGTTCAGGCATGTAAAGTTTTAATTCTTTACTTATATTTTGCTCTTAGCATTGATTTYGAAGCTGTAAAAATTAAACAAAATTAATGAATAGCAATGCCTTCTCTATTTTTTTTGTTTATTCATTGTATTTATATCTGTTGTAAATCAAGTCTTACTGATGTCAGTGAAACTGTGTTGATTTATACTACCTGACAGTTTCTTAATCACAGAGAATAGCCTCTGATTTATCTGGGAATAAGGATTCCGTTTCAAGGAGTGCATCATATACAGATTGGCATTWAATGCGTAATGGCTAAAAAAAATCAAAGATGCCTACTGGCATTTTACACCAGTTGCACTCTTTCTTTATATACCAAAATATTTATTACTGGATATTATGTTTTTTTTTTTATTTTTCAGACCTTTCAGTTTGAGTAGATCAGCCACTTACCTGGATAATCAGTGAACCTGGGGAGACATTTTATATAAGCAATTATTTTGAGTTTTTAAGAAATGCTTTAAAAACCATCATAATCTGAAAATATGAGGTGTTGGGAAAGCTTCTGAATGCTCCTGTTTGCTACTGTATTGTCAGCTGCTTGAAAAAACTGGCCAATAGCTTAATTTTAAAACTTGTCTGTTCCACTCTGCATTGTACTGGTAACACACACATAAAGTGCTGTGGTTCTGTAATCAGTTCCTTCTTTTAAATTTTTATTTTAATTTCTTTTATTTGCTATTGTTTGCAAAAAATGACTGCTTCAATAACATGAAGTTAGTTAAATAAACACTGGCCAGGTTGGGTGGAGCTCTGAGCAACCCAAACCATKCTGTGATTCTGTTTTATGTTTCTTGAACCTGGGCTGGAATACAAAAATCTGAACAACTTAACTTGCAAACCAAATGGAAATATGATAAAGTCTTATTTAAAAACATGCATTCTTTTTTTAAAAACCGCTTGTCTCTTTGATATTCTGCAAGTGGGGAAATTTGTCTGCATCTTCTAGTTAACTYTAAATTTTCAGTGTGTTTAGGGGCTCTGAAATTGCCTTTCCTGCATTCCAGTATTTAACAACTGCATATGATGTACAAATTAACCATGGTGTAGAAATTAAAGTCCTYATTAATATTATTTTTATTTTACAGACTAATTTTAATGTGGCAGTTCTAAATGTTGGTGCCCCTGCAGCTGGAATGAATGCCGCAGTGAGGGCTGCAGTGAGAGTTGGCCTGACTGAAGGTCACAAAATATTTGCTGTCATAGATGGTTTTGAAGGATTCTCTAGAGGGAAGGTCAGTATCACATGAGTGCATTACCAAGTTCTGTGTACCCCATCCCACACCACCATCYTTGTGTTCATGTTCTTAGAATTTGTGCTCTGTCATAACTGCTGACAGAACTGGTTCTGCTATATAAGTTCTTCTATTTCATGAAGATGTATAAAATCTAGATTGTAACTGTATTTCTCAGCTGTYCAAGTATGTAGAATCATTTATGCTGACTTACTAACTACATGCTGCTGAGCTACAAAGTACAGATGAATCCTGCCTTTGAGTTTTGATCAACATTTAGTATATGGTAGGTTTTCACAGTGTAACAGAATAATCTCTGATTCTGAACATTGAGTTGTTGCACCTGTATTCATTTGCTGTAAGAAACTTTGCAGTTGTGCTTATTGAGGAAGCTTTTTTGTCTCCTCAGGTTAGATTCTTCTGTTCCCCTGTTTATAAATGTTAAGCATTGTTTGCTGYACTGAAGAGAAACTGAATGCAAGGCTAACAATTTCATGCCTACTGGAGCCACAGATCCCAAAACTTTTATCAAAGACTTCGGTTTAGAGTTTTGTGCTTGCATTCAGTAGGAGAGAATGTGGAAATAGGATCGAGATACGAAACACGGAGGCAGGGTTCATCCTGGTGTGGAAGAATAAGGAACAAACGGAATGGAAAGGGATTGATAGTAAATCAAGAGGAATGGAGTTAAACTCCTGATKCTGTTTTCTTTCTTTGCTGCCTTCAGCTTTAGTGATGTATGTGGCCCCAACAACTTGTTCGAACAGCTTTTCATGAAGTACCTGATACTTTTCAGCAACTCAAGTAATTGYATAATCACTTAACTAAATCTCCTTTTTTATTTTTATTCAAAGATAAAGGAAATATCCTGGGGAGATGTTGGAGGCTGGACTGGTCAAGGAGGATCAATTCTTGGTACAAAACGGTAACATCAATATTTTAGTCAATTATATGATGAATTGTAGTGCTTTTTATAACCACTGTATGATTCCATGTTTTTTTCTTTCCACAGAATGTTTTTAAGTCTTCAGTTTTTGTATGCTGGGTTTTTTTTTGATTTGTGTTTTGTTCAGATACTTGTGTTCCAACTATCTTTATAGTACTGAACCAGCTCTGARGAGTGGAAGTTGGGACCTCAACTTAAATATTTCCTGGGGTCTTTGCACTTTGAAGGATTGCAAACTTTACACTGGACATGATTGCTTATTGTTTGTCTGGAAGTTATTTGTATGGATAAAYATGTAAAATGAAAAACATTGTGTTGCCTGCTCCGTTTATGGTTTCAGCATAGTAATTAGTTGTTATTACTTCAGAGTCTGTAAATTGTTTTTATTTTTCTTTTGGTTTAATGATTTTTAGTACTCTTCCTGCAAAATATTTGGAGAAGATTGCTGACCAGATGCGCACTAACAACATTAACGCCCTTATGGTTATTGGTGGATTTGAGGTACACTGAGATATCTTAATTATGTCTAAGTAGAGTAGAGTTTCTAACAAAATTAATAGTCRGTTTTGAATTTTACCCAATCTTCATGTAAAGTGCATTTGGCTATATATATATTTRATGGACAACACAAGTAGTGTTTAGAATCTTAAGTGTTGTCARTCAGAGGTTCTCTGGAAAGCTAACATTTAAGACACTGTCTAGAGCTGCTAAAGAGATGTGCTAAATGGATAAATGAGATGAGATAGCATTATAATTTATTGTAATAAAATTAATAACTTATGTAGTGCAAATTTCAAGTCTATACTTAGAACATACTTACAGAAGTTCTTGACTGTTAATTGAAATTGCACTGTGGTTCCTTACTTAGCCACTCTTCTCATATAGTGCATTTCAAAATCTGTAATGGATCTAGAGAAGTATTTTATTTTTTTTCTATATTTTCTGTTTTGTTTTACAAAAGTAGTTTTTAAAATTTTGATTCGGGAAAATATTTTGCCCACTTTTTGCAGAGAAGAATGTGCTCATTGCTTCTTGATAAAGAATGTATCATCCCTTTTGTACAAGCTGTAAGCTGTGACCCTAATTCAGGAATATGAAGATTTTTAAATCAGGAGTAACAGTACCTGAAGATTGGGGAACTCATTTGTTTTGTTGAGAAGCACTTTGTGCTTTCTAAACTATTCATTTTCAAGAGAACATAAGTTCTATTTATTGGTTTCAAATATATGCCTGTTTCTAATGTTTTCTTTTTTGTCTGTGTTAGATTTTAGTGGTTCCTTAGTGCTCTGACTTACTGAAGTGTGACGTGGTAGAAATGGCTCCCCCTGTGGCCCTTCCCATTTTGTCACTCCAAACTGTGCCCTTACTTTATTCATCCTAATTTTTCACCCAATGCCTGTGCCCAACAGGCTTACCTTGGACTTCTGGAATTGTCAGCTGCCCGGGAGAAATATGATGAATTCTGTGTTCCAATGATTATGGTTCCTGCAACTGTATCCAATAATGTACCGGGTTCAGATTTCAGCATTGGTGCAGATACTGCTCTGAACACTATAACTGATGTAAGTCTGCTCTGGTGTGTGCACATGCTAACAAAGCAGTTCCATTAAAACTTAGTCAGTTGGCTACGACTGGATATTTTTGTAGACCAGAACTTTGGAAATGTGATCTGGGAAATTGTGGTTACTTGATATGGCCAAATTCATGACACCAGATTAGAAAAGAGAAAGTCTAGGATCGCAGATGCTTCAATTAAATTTCTCCTGAAACTACGACAACCTCTGCATTTTTAAACTGCAAGATAAGATGACATCTGTCTGTTGTATAAGGAAGAAACCTAAAGCTGCAACTTGAGGATCATTTGCACTGTAAAGGGGAGAAAAACATGCACTTATTTTATGTAGAGTTGTAGTATATSTAGCTGCAACAAGCAAGGAAGGAAAGTTCCTCTGTTGAGAAGGAGATTCTTAGCTGTGTAACACCTTTACTCCTCTAAGAAAATATGTAAGRTCCGTGTTTCTGTATTAGGAATTACCTCTATTTTGCTAACAGCAGATTTAATGAAAAAGGTTGAGCCATGTTAAGTATTTTTTAAAAGATCAAATCCAGTAATACAAAATTAACTAGGATTTGAATGTTAAACCTCTTATGAGGAAAAAAACTTCCCTAATTTGAGYGTAGTAGAGCACCGGAAAAGGCTGCCCAGGGAGGTTGTGGAGTCTTCTCTGGAGATAATCCAAACCCACCTGGATATGTTCTTGTGTCACTTGTTCAGGTGATCCTTCCTTGGCAGGGGATTGGACAAGATGGTCTCCAGAGGTCTCTTCCAACCCCAGCTATTCCTCAGTCCTCTGATGCTAATCTCAKTTGAACAGAAAGCATAGTCATTTGGACAAAAAGAGTTTCAATTTGTTTTTGAACACTTCTCTTATCACTTGAAAGAGTGACTATATGACACTTACCATATCTGAAAATGTCAGTTGTGATAGCTTTTTCATTTCAAGGATTCTTCAAATGCTACCAAATTCGAATACATTGCCATAGTTTTCTTCTTTTTTTTTTTTTTTTTTTACCATTCCAACATAAATATTTTATCTTCATCAAAAGAAACCCTTCAGTAGGAATTGCCAGTGTCTTGAACAACACTAAGCTAGCTAAAATTCATTGAATGTATTCTTTATAGACAACTTGGGTTATAAATGTTGATGTTGTTTCCAGTTCTGGTAAATAAAAATATCCTTCCAAAATTACTGATCACAAACTGAGGTGAGTAAAATGATTGTGCATAACATCTATTTTCCTTCTTCTCTTATCTTTATAAGCTTTGTTAACCTAACTGACTTCTTTTTATAGGTTCATGCAAAGGGGATGTGTTGTAGTCAGTCAGTCTTCTTGCTGCTGTGGTTTGCTTTTTATTTAAATTTCTAGATATCATTTGCCTTTATTAGGTAAAATGTTCTTCTTTCCGTGTTTTCAATGTGGTAGTTGAAGACTTTTCCAAAGCATACTTTGTTGCCGATGGATTTCTTCTTCTTGTTTTGCATTTTATTTTGCCTAGATTTTTTTCTGGAAAATATATGAAAAGTAATGGCTTTGCAAGATTTAGATTTAGTTGAGTGGAAAATTGAATTTGGTTTGGATTTTTTTGGGGGGAAGGAGTAGGCTTTTGCATTCGGAAAACATTCCTGCTTGGTATCTTTTCAGTCTTCTGCTCCAGTTATTTGAACATGATTCACCAAAACTGCCAGTGAAAAATACATCCTTTCATTCTTGTGTGATGCTCAGATCAGGTTCAATAGCAATTGTGTCCCCTGATAAAAGTGACCAGATAAGCTCAAGACATGTCATACAATTGACTGTGGTAAGCAAAAGCATGAGGTGAATATCCGTTATATCTAGTTGATATGTAGATTTTTATTCTTCTTACCACTGTAAGGTCAATAAATGCATCATAATTTATAGTGCTCTCAGAGCAGTAGAACCTCTTCTGAACACCAAAGTGTCATCACATTTGCTTTTTCTGTGGTGCTGTTCTTACTTGTGCAATCTTGCCTACCTCTGGTAAGGTAAGTAGAATTGTGCTGGCTGATGAGGGCGTGTTGTTGTTTGGCATCATTAGACACTTGTCAGTTGTTTAAACTTGTCAAGATGTGTAAATAGTACCCTGAAATACTTGGAGATATAATGTGTTAGAATTCTACATTTAAAAAGAAAAATAAAAAAACCAGGGTTAACAGATACATAACTTCTGAATGAGAGGTTAGTGGACAGTGTGCTCTTCACAAAGGCATAGGTAGTGGATGGTACATTTCTCAATAATTAATTCAGGTTCTRTAACAGTTTATAGGACCCTTTTGAAATGTTCCATTTTTTCCACTTTTGTTTAAAAATACGGGCTTCAAATTTGATTTCTCTTTTGAATAATATTTTTAATTCATAATAAACTTAAGTTTTCACTTCAGTTTTCAGAACGTTAGAAAAAAATGCTAATGACGGCATTAATGTAAAATACCTGGGGAAAGCTKGATGTTTCTACCTGAGGAGGATATGCTTAAGGCTGATAGATGCAGGCATACAAAGTAAATCTTYTAGGATTGCAGGATAAGAACATGAACTTCAAATTTTCTATGAAATGAATGTATCACTAAAATAACTACCCTAATAAAAATACCTATATTCTCACGTAAGTTTCTAATTCAGTGGAATGAACTGGATTTTATTTTGAATTTCAGACCTCAGGACTGTGACAACCAGGAAGTGTTTGGGTTTGGATTTGGGTTTTGACTTTTTTACAGAACCATGAAGGGTAGAAATTTCTTTTTAGCAGTAAATTGGATTACTTTATAATGATCATAGAGACATTAGCAATACATCTTGCAGGTGGAACTGAAAAGTAGAGACCTTGTCCGTAATTAAGCTGAATAAATTGAAAGTTACTCTTTCAGCAGCAGAACAAAAAATGGGTGGAAGACAGAAAATTTATTTTGGAAAGAAAAACTAATAATAGATTAGAGGAAGTTGAAAAGAGAGATAAGCCACAACAAAGTATGGAAAAAAATMCATTTGATTTAGAAAATGTAGAATTAAATAGGGAAATGAAAGGAAGAAGGTACCAAGTACATGAGAAAAATGGAACCTGAAAAAGGGRGAAGCTAAAACTTGCTATTGTGTTTTGACAGTTTTACCTTTTCCTTTCTCCAAAGGAAAAGGGGGTACAAATGGGTGGCTGGGTTTTGTGGGGAAAATAAAAAGCAAACATCCCCTGAGGAGCAAAGCAAGCTACAGTCAGATTGCCAAGGCAGTCTCTACACATTTCCTGTGGAAAACACTGACTCCTGTAGGCTCCTAGTAGCACACATTAGTCTGAACTAGGAAGCTTAAAATTAGCCCTGGCCACTAGCTAACCTGTTAATCTTTCATCTCCTTCAGTCCTAGCAACAGCTGATGTGAAGCAAGGGCAGTAACTCCATCCCCTTCAATGGCCATTTGTATTTAGATCAACTTTAAGTCAACAAACCATAGTCTGTGTTTGACTGCATGAATTTTTATAAAGCATCCTTGATTATTGCAATAACCTTTTTAGTAACTCAGATCCAAGAAAAGGGTAGGAAATTATTAAACCATTTTATTAACATAGTGCAGTATCCCCCTATGATCTTACTGTAGTAATTCTTAAAAAAAATAGCATAGCAGTTATTAAAACCATTGATCACTTGTTTACCCTTTATAATGAAATGACCATATATTAAAAGCATTTTCATATTTTGCCACAGTGATACAMAGATGTTGCATATAATCATCTAATGCTCGTGCTTGGTGAAGGTACAGTCATTGGATATGTTGACTGAAATCGCTTGCATCAAATAAAATGACAATATTTAATGCAAGTAAAACATCTTAACTGCATCTTAACATACCATAAATGCACACTAACCAGCTGTGTTAGTTATTGCTCTAAATCTCCCTTTGAGTTGGTTTTCCAGAAGTCTCAATACAAAACCTTTCATAGAAACTCATGTTTTGCAGGTCTCCAGGAAGGTGTACGGTTTTACCAAACCACCGTCACTTTGTATGTCTCTGTTGTTTTAGTAGAAATAAATGTTCAAAGCAGCCTGGCTTAGCTGAGTTGRGCCAGGCAATTACTGACATTCCTAAGTGAAGTCTCATCCACTCAAAAATACAAATCCCAAATAAATCACCCACATTTGTTGTGCCTGTGGGCATACACCTCAGCTCTTTGGGTCTGAAAGTGCAATCTTATAGGCTGTGTTTCAGCCTCAAACAGAAAATACAGCACTGAGCTGTTGCATTTACAAAATACTTGGGAAGAGAGATTTTTTAAAAGTCAATTTGCATTTATCCACCTGCRGCCATAAATATCCTGTCTTCTCACTGAACAGGATTTGCTGTATCTAGGACAAAAGCCCAGGGAGGAGAACTTTCATGGGTAGGGTTTTTTCCCATAATTTTCTAAGTTGTTGCTGAAACCAATCACTGTACAGCTATGCCTGGAGATACCTCAATAGGCATCTTTGATCTGCAATGGTTCCCTTCTCTGAACTGATTTGAGAAATCAAGAAAATGAGACTTCTGTGAACATCAGTCCTTTCTGGRAGAAAGAGATGAAAAAGTAGTGTACTATGTAATCAGGCTTTCTGGTGGAGAGCCATTACATAGGCAGTTTGAAAAGTTGCCACACATCATGAGAGATGCTGATTAGTTTAGATTAGAAATAATTGGAATAATGTAGTGTATGTTTACTTTAAACAGCTGCAAAATCTTAACCTTTATTTTGACATCTACTAGGAACACCTAATCCTTTTGACAGGATTATGTATTTTGTAGAGTTTGGAATCTTTCCAGTGACCTTAAAACTGCTTTTCAAAGAATCCCTGAACTATACTTGCAGATCTTATTAACTATCCATGTGCACATGTTCSTGGATTTTTCTGGGCCTACATTCAGTCTGTGTGCACAGAGGCAGATGTGTGATGTTGATGGAAACTTTGAAGGCATGGCTGAATCTTTTTTCCTTTCTCTTGGTGGAAATAGATGTGTGTCTTGACTTTGTAGGATAACATAGTTTTTAAAAAAGTGTCTTTCTTTAAGCATTTTCTTCAAGTTGCAAGGGTTTTACTAGTTAACTTTCTGAGCTTCTTAGCATGTATCAAACTTTGTTAAGTACTTTCTTATGGAATGATTTCCAGTCTAGCTTTTTGCTATCCCTTCCTGCCTAGCTGCTTCAGACCTGTCTGGTGTGCACACTTCACCTGCAGTCTCTACTAATTGGTACTAACCCTTTGCATTTCTTCAAAGAGCATTGTGCCAATGCAACCCCAGTGCACTGTTGTGGTATGTACAGGATATTTGCACCCCCAAATAATCTTACCAATTGTATTTACTTGGGCCAGTGGACAGCCACGTTTACCATCACATGCCAGGAGTCATTAGCAGAGCAGTCCAAAGACAAGGAATGTGTCACTCACACTTGTACCACTGCTTCAGGCCTTTGAAAGTTGTCTGCAGCTCAGCGACGCTCGTTCCAGCTTTGAGGAGTTTAAAGTTCCCATGTGTGTGGTGCCTGCTACTATTAGCAACAATGTGCCAGGCACAGACCTTAGCATTGGTGCTGACACTGCCTTGAATGCTATTGTGGAGGTAAGACTGCATCTCTTTAAAAAAGTTAAGATGATAAAATGTGTAAGAGGAGAATACCTAAAGACCTTGAAATGTCTGGTTTTCTGAAATAACTCAGTTACTCTTTTTTTTTTTTTTTTTTAATGGTTAGTAGTATAGAAGTTTTCCAGACCTGATTAAAACATTAACCTTAGAAAAAAGTATTTTGTTATATGCTTTATTTTTGGGTACTCTCTTGTTCTTCAAGACTGCTGCATTAGTGCTTAGCRTATTTGTTTTTACTGAGAATAAAGTATTTTGCTTGCTTTGATTTCATTTTTATCTTGCATATTCTTTATGTAAAAGATGAAAGCACATGTTTTATAAATATATGTCCCATTTATTCTGTGAACTATTGACTGAGCTCAGTGCAGTTGAGCATTTTAAGTACATGATTAAAACATGAATAATCCCATAGACTCCATTAGGCTTAACATATATTAAGYGCATATAAATGCACATATAGTATAAGAAGTAGTTAAGTCTGTCTCTGATGTCCAACTAAACAGTGCCGTATCAGAACAATCAGTGTTTCAAGTTTAGTCTGCCATGATTTTTCCCTTGGATACATCTGTTGTATGAACTCTTTCAGTCCTGTTTACTCTGCTGAAGACACAGCAAAGGAACTGAGCTGAGATCTAATGCAAACAATTGAGAAAAGCTTGCCAGCTCTTGAGTTTTATCAAAACCATCATTAGTAAGCCATATTATTAATTATAAAGTAATTATCCAAGAAAGTCAAGACTAGAGATCCAGGGGGTTGAGAAATGCAGGTTTGTTTTCCTGCTTTATACAGTGTTACTTACATAAAGAATGAAAAATCTCCAGCAGATAACTGGAAAAGCTGTGTCAAAAACCAGAATGGCCTGGTCTTAGGGAGCTGGAGTGCAGCATCCCTAGGGTGAGGTGTCCTAAGGTGTGGTGTGGGCACATCATGTAGCACATGTTGATAGCCAGGACACGGGTACTTTTACAACTCCTTCAGCTGTTTCTCCCTTGGCCTGACGTTTATAGAAGTAGGTAAGTGCTGATTGCAACTGATSCACCTTTAAAAATGGTAACATGAAAACACAGTGGGGCAACACATGATCACATAGAGTGCTGCTTCCTGTATTTAATTGTTTTTGGTACTAATTTTAATTACAGTTTGTATAGATTTCAGTAATGCTCTCAGTAAAAAAAAAACAAAACAACGGTTGCATTGTTTGAATTTCATTGTTAGGTTGTTTAGGTAATGCTAATAGTAGAACACTGTTGATTTGGTGAAGTTGTGAATATTAGTATTTTYCTAATTAAAGCTGGGTCAGTTCAGTTTCACAGCTGGAAAGCTCAGCTAGTAATGGAATTCCAAAAAAGGTCCACATGCATTGTTTAAGAGGTGTAAAACTTGCACCAGGTGTTTGAGGTTTGGCTTTTCCAGCCTGTAGTGTAGTGTATGAATTAATTGGTAATCAGAGTCCATCTATGCCAATTTCATAATTGGGTATTTCTGTCACAGTCATTCTGAGAAAGTAAGAATAGTAGAAAGTTTCTACTCCATCTCTTGTACAGGCAAGGATCGAAACCCTTCYAAGTAGATTCCAAGTGATTAGTCGCATAAGCAACTACTGATTTACAGCCTTGCTTAATACTTGGAGATTCTCAAAAGGAAGAAGATTTCATTCTACTACCAGCAGCTGGAAAACCTTTTTAGAAATCTTGGGGTTTGCAAATATGTTACGTTTTTCAAAATGGTGGAAATCTTAATGTGTGTATTTATTGTCTGTAGACAAGATTTTTTTTTTTTACAACATAAGCTAAAACATCTATATCTAGTACCTATCCAGTTTCAGGCAACTTTTTAAAAAATGAATTAAAATTGCTTCAGTGCTACAGTATTCTGCAAAAAWTTTCATGAAACATTATTTGGAAGGAGAAAGTATATATGCTTAGGGACATTATAAAACCTAAGACATGTGAAAGTGTTATTTTAAAAAACTGTTAGGAAGTCAATGTAGACTTTTGTGATGTAGCTTGTTATGGAGATGCTTTTCTGCTTAGGCTAACAGAATATCCATAGTCTGAATAAATTCATGTGAATGCTGTACTTTTGTGCGTAAGCACATAACATKCATATATGCAAATACATAAATTAAATTATGTGTATCTTTGGACAGCTTGGCCTGATTATACTGGTCTTAGTCTTTAGATACATTAAACTCTATTATGTTTAGAAGTTCTAGGGTTTTMTATTGTTTTAATTTTTCTCATGTATTACTTAATTATTTGTTCTGTGATCTGTTAGGTATGGTTTTAAAGACCATATTGCTCACAATCTGAATTTCAGCCTGAAGTAGTATTTTCAGTTGTAAAAAACGGTGAAACAGAAATAACTTCAAATATTACTGTACCTACAGTTACTCATTCAGAAAACCAGTAAGGCATGGGGATTTTTTAATGTTGCCATAATTCAGGTTGCAAGATGACAAACTTTCTAGGTACTTTCATTTCCATTTTTTCTAAACAGAGCAGGTGTTGCARCAGTACATCAGTTAGACAAAATACTTCTGTCACAAAATGTGGTGTATCTATTTACTTGTTTTTAAAGACAAAGAAGGAAACAGGATCTTTTCGTTTCTCTTACTTGCTTTCTGAAAGGAAGATACATTAATCAACAACTTTAAAATCACTTTGAAAGGTAGAAGAATTCATTCCAGGGATAGAGTTTGTCAAATAAGTTTTTGAGTATTACTGAAACCCAGGGGGGATAGTAACCAGTTCCTAGGTTTCTGCATTTTCTTGGATTACTGTGTTTTCCTAAGATTCTTAGGTCTTGCCATGCTGGAGATTGTTACTTTCCCCCTCTCTTAGAGGCAGTTCTAATAAATATTGGTGTTAATTGGTTTCATGTAAGCAACAGATCTTAGAGAGAACATTCCATATGCTGGTCAGAATAAGGTGCAAGTGGAGATTGCAGTCTTCTTAGAGTAAGTATGTTGTCTATTAGTAGAAAACCTAAAGCATTTTAAAATGTGCACTGGTAATGCTTGAAAGAATTACGTTTGTGTGGAAATCATTATTAGAAAGTAATTGGGCAATACATTCTCAGRTCTTAAAACATTCAGAATAGATGGGAATGTAGTGAATTTTAATATCAGTGCTAAATTAAATAATGAATAGAGTTACACAAATTTATTCGTACCACAGTCCTTTAAAAGCTTCATTATATGTCTTTGTGTTAAAAACCACAGATACATAAGTGTTAATGTCACGGCAAACCAGTATGAATTCTTGTTTCAGTATTTGCAGGAAGCAGATAGATGTTAAGAGTCGCTAGTACTGAAAAATCTTATTTTGACTCTGGTGTTCAATATATGATTTATAAGAAATACTTTATTTGGTAAATATTACCATTACATGGGTTATGCCATTTTGGAATTTTTAAAAGAATTTTTTTTTAATAAATACTTCTGTTTTGGTTCTTTCTTTTTTCTTTTTTTTTCTTTTCCTTTTTTTTCTTTTTATTTGTTACTAGTAAGTGACACAATGTTTCTTGGCAGACAAAAATGTGAACAATCAGGGTTTTTAGTGCATACTCAGACTCTTGTGTCTCTGAGCAGACGTGTGACCGCATCAAGCAGTCRGCCAGCGGCACCAAGCGCCGCGTGTTCATCATCGAGACCATGGGCGGCTACTGTGGCTACCTGGCCAACATGGGGGCCCTGGCAGCAGGAGCTGATGCTGCCTACATCTTTGAAGAGCAGTTTGATATCAGAGAGCTCCAGGTATTCAGCACGTTTTGCTCATTTTTAAGTAGATCCTAAAGTAGTTGTACGTGTGTATCATAATGTGCTCACTTGCAGTAGATGGCTTATGAAAGAACAAAACCAGCTAAGGTTGARTCTAAAAGCTGTGCTTGTCCTGTTGGTTCTTGTGCCATAATAGTATGTAAAGGAACATAGAGGCATTTATTGTTAACACCCATGTTCAGTTAAATGGGAAAAGTTATTGTATTAGCCATTAAACACTACTAGAAGAATTACTTCATTTTGAGTCTTCTGATTGAAATTGAAATTRAAATTAAATGAACAGACCTGGGTAGTTCTAAAATAAAGCCAAAACCAAGAGAAGAATATTTTTTCATTATGGTAGAATTGTGTAAGAAGGCTGTTCAGTACAAGAGCTGACCAGTATATCAGGTTTATTAAATACTGACTCTGTTACCGCAGTTACTCAGAGCATGTCTGGAGGTGTTAGTAAAATAAAGCCCTCARGCTTTAAGGATTACAGATTATGGTGTAGTACATACACAAGCTGATATGGAACTTGTCTCCTATCAGGATTTACCATGTGTCACAATTCTGAGGTTGTTGGTGCTAACTGTAGTTACGGACAAATACAATGCTAAAAGGATAGAAATTTCCTGAAATCATCGAGATGTGAAATGAATCAGAACTTATTCCTCCTCAGCTGTTGGCAGGACTGGAAGTAAGGGCAGGCTGCGRACTTCTGTGGCAATTTCTGTATTTTTAAGTATATTAAGCTTGATGCTGTACCAGTGTATAATCAAAARACCACCTTTGAGTTGTTAATAAAATCTGCTACTTGTGATGTCGARAAAGATGTTAGTTTTAATCTAAGATCAGTAGCCCTGCACAATAGGTTATCCTGAATCTCTGTGGAATATTTGACAGAAGTTGTCAGGAAATTTAGGCTCGTTAAAGTTGYTTCAGAGTTCTGTATGGCTCTTTAAAAATACTTTTGTTGTTTCTAGGCTAATGTGGAACACTTGACTGAAAAAATGAAAACCAGTATCCAGCGAGGTCTAGTGCTGAGGTAAGTAAAAGTAGTTGTGGTAGATGGCATCACTGATACTGAGCATTCCCAGCCAGGTAGGCTGCTTGGCTGCTTGGAATGACACTCGAAGTCTATATTCCTTGATAATTCCTTTAACATGAGATTTTAGTAGAGCTTTTGTTTCAGAAGGCAATTCTGGGACCTCTCTGGAAGTTCGTGTCCAAAACTTAACTTCTTTCCATGTAAATATATATGCTCTGTAATTTAATAGTTTATCCTGTTTTCAGTCTTAATTTCTCATTGTTTTTTTTTTTTCCTAGATTCTTTCTTAGTCAAGATAGTGTGTCACRTACTTTTATGTTCATTACTGTAAAGATCTTAAAAATCATGAGCCTGTTACTTGGAACTGAGTGTATGTGATCARATGAAAATGTCCAAGCAAGAAAAGKGAAAACACTCRTCATTCAGTAAAGACATCCAGAGCTTTATAGTAAATTTGCTAATTGTAAGTGGCCTTAATTGTTACAGAAATGAGAACTGCAATGAGAACTACACAACTGATTTCATTTATCAGCTGTATTCTGAAGAAGGAAAAGGAGTGTTTGACTGTCGAAAAAATGTATTGGGCCATATGCAGCAGGTAAATAAAACCCCGAAGTTACAAACAAGTCTGTATGCACAAAATACATGCACTATTCAGGCATTTCAGACAAGTCTGACTTGAGATGATTAAAAWGTGTGGATTTTTGTAGGCAACTCAGAAGGTTTTTTTAGCATTAGATGTTACTGCAAACCCTTTACAAAAATCTAGGAAGAAATGCATTAATTATAATTTTCATTTTTATTCCTCTCCTGTTTATATTAATATATCCACTGGATGTATTCTAATTATTGTAATACCTTCTTCATAATACACTTATCTGCCTATCCATAATATATCTGACACTTGAACTGTGAAAGAGCGGAGATTTCATAAAGAAATGCAGATGGGTGTTTTTGTGAAGAGATAGAAGTGAGCTACTYCTTTGGCCTGTGTTCCGTGCTTTGCTTTATCTCAGTATGCAAAGGCAGTTTCTGATCTGGCTGCACTGATCACTGAGGCTGAGGTGGAGGAAAGTGCAGTCCCTCCATTTGTTTAAGTAAGAGGTACTATTGAATCTGTGAGAATTCTACAGGTGCTGAACATAAATTTTCAACACCTTAGACTGATTTATGTGTTGGGGCTGTCTTGCTTTGTTTTTTTAAGTGGGGGAAATGGAAGTAAGAGGTAGAGCAGGYCATTAGCAGAGATAACTGATAAAGCAGACACAAATCCCGGTTTGATAAGCTGACCCAGAATTTAAATTTTCGCACAGGGTGGAGCACCTTCGCCATTTGATAGAAATTTTGGGACAAAAATTTCGGCAAAAGCTATGCAGTGGATCTCCAAAAAACTTACGGAAACCTACCGGAAAGGTACAGAAATGTTTGTGCAGTCTCTTGTTACTGTTTGGTGCAATCTTGTTACTTGATTGTCTATCAGTATATAAGCATACTCCACTCACTTTGCAAACGTGAATGTTTGTTAGTCAACATACTTCTTCCCCTTCTGGTTTTGTATTATTCAGTAGTGCCTTGCTGTGCTTCCTGCTGTATAAGCATTTCCAACTGAGAGATGTCAATAATTCAGATAGCTGTTTTAGCATTCTAAACAAAAGAGCCAGTGTGATTGCAGTTTTTCATGCATGCAGGAATTGATGCTTATGTAGTTACATCTGTTCTTTTTTATTTCATGCTGCCTTCATGGGAGACAGAAGGAGGTAATATGTCTTCTTCGGGAATTTTTCTAAAGCACCATTTTCTAAAATCTAATCTAAAACTCGATGCTAAAATTCAATCCTTTTGTTGCTTAATTGCACTGTAATTTCATTGCTAATCACCAAAGTTCACCTAAAAAGTGAAGATCTAACCCTATTAAAGCACTAATGATGTTTTATCATTCTATAAAATAATCAGAGGCTGAAATTAAGGTACTGTAAGTTTTTGATTCAGTTTAATTACAGCAAAATGGTATTTGCCCTTATACATTTGCCTTATAAGAAAGTTGCTGAATTACTTCATTCTTTTTAGGAAAAGTATTTGCCAACACTGATGACTCAGTTTGTTTGCTCGGAATGCGGAGACGCAACCTTGTTTTCCAGCCCCTGGCAGAGCTCAAGGATGAAACAGACTTCGTGTACGTATGCACTGCCTGTGTGGTAAATAAACCCCTCAGCACAGCCTGCTTTCCACCACTTCGCACACCTCCCCGTTCCTTACTGCTTTCATCTTGGGCCTGCATTCACACAGATCCACTTCATCCTCCTTACGCTTGGGAGGCTCTCACGTATAATCTTGGTCTCTGCTGTCCCATTTCGTAACTTYAGTGTGATTGCCTTTGCCCTAATGCCTAGAATGACTTTACTTCTGTTTCAGTTCAGGGGGGCAGAACTTTTGTGCCGAATCTGGTATTATGCTTAACATCTTTCAGTAAGATCATCTGTTCATTCCTTCGGGATTCTGTCCTTGATTCTCATTTTTTACATCCCACCCTGGAGAGCTATGCCTGATCCTATTTATAAGAAAGGTGTGCCTTACCTCCTATTTCATCTCCCTCTTTCCCCTGCAGACATAGGATTCCCAAGGAGCAGTGGTGGCTGAAGCTGCGACCGCTAATGAAGATTCTGGCCAAGTACAAGACCAGCTACGATGTGTCAGACTCAGGCCAGCTGGAACACGTGGCCACGCTCCGAAAAGAAGCTGAGACCGGAGCCATCTAAACACACCACATTTAGATTGTTGTCATAGATGCACATTGTGAGTAACAATGCTTTAGAATCGTTACAGCTTTGTTTTGTAACATTTAAATTATTGTTCCAGCACTTTATGTGAAACAAGACGTTGAGCTGTCACACAGATTTTGTCCTGTTTGTGTGTTATGTTTGAAACAAACCCTTGCATCTAATGGAAAAACACCAGTTACTGATACTGCCCTTTAACAAGCAAGTGCAACACCGTTCTATGCACTCTGTAAGGTACTCATCTACTGCACTTTGTTTCAGAGTACTTACACCCCAAAAATAAGTGTAGGTGGCTAGTTTTGTGTTGAGTTACAGGATGTTGCTTAATGTTTCTGAAGTGAAATAAAGTACTGTTGCAAACATTACATGTGTTTGCTTGCTTTTTAAACAACTGGGGGAATAGCACTTGAAGGATTTTCTGTACACACTAGTAAAGGAAAAAAAAATTCCCCTTTGCCTTCCCTAACCCTGTAGGAAGAAGTCAAGTCACACCAGGACAAGTGTTTTTCACTGCTTCTTCAGTGTGAGGCTAGGAGTTAGAATCCTTTCTCCTCATACAGGAATGATGAAACTAGTTCTTGGGTTGGGAATGGCAAGGAGCTGCTGTAGCTGAGATTGAGAAGGGTCCTTGCTTCATTTAACACCTTCCCCCCATACTGATCAAAAAGGGTAATGAGGCTGATGAAGAGCCAAAATGTTTTCTCATGCCAGTTTATGTTTAACTGCACAATGAGGTAAATACAAAATCATGGCATGTCAAAATAGGACTGAATGTTGCCCAAACTCTCAAGCTAAACTGAACTTTATATAAGCAGACTCCCCTGATTGATTAGGGATTCACCCACTGCGCTGCACACTCAGACTGGTGGAATGTACAGTCACAGGCTCCTCAGGCTCATGGTGGCTTATGCAAAGGAAGCTGTAATGACCATACCACAGAATKAAATCTGTCAGTATATGAGAGACAGTTCTTTATATATCCAACARCAGACATGATTTCAAACAAAACACCATTTAAAACTAGAGTTTTACATATACAAAAATATTTCATTTATATAGTATTCATATGTGATTGGGGGTGTGAGGCTTTAGTAAAAGATTAAAGGCTGTCTTCGCCATGCAGAGCATGTAATTCGTGCTCTCAAATACTGTATGGTTAGAAAATTTTTCACATAATTATTTTGAGAAGGGAAGCTTCTTACTGGTTTGGTGAACACTGTTAAAAACAGCAATGAATATTTCAGTTGGACCATAGCATTGCTAAAAGTTACTAAAAAAAACTAACGCTGTAGTATTCACACCGATTGGCTTGTTTTGTGTGGACATTCAGCAGCATAGTCATCTTTTGACCCATGAGGGATCTTTGGTGATATCTGCATTTTCTGGGCCAAGCACAGCTTGACCACGAGTGCTCTTCCCAACTGCNCAAGTGAGAAGCAGCTACAGTTATCCATAGCTCTGCTACTACACAAATTAAAAATACTCCCAATCTCAGAAAAGAGTGTCCTTYGCTATGCACAACTTGTGTTTCCCCAGTCATTAACAACAGTCTCTCCTTAACCCTGTACTTGGCTGTAATGGAATTCTTGCCTCTACAGTGGAATTCAGAAGTCAGACACAAAATGCTACAGGTGGAGTAGAATCAGCTCATATAGTGAGTGTACTCRTGCTCCAGACAGTTTCTGGACCTTTCAAAACTACATCAAACCCAATTTCCCACAAGTTCAGAATGTAGTTACATCTGCTAAAGATACAATAAGCAGGATATAATTAACACACCGGTTTCTAAGTTACAAAAGGAAGTAGTGGAAGTAACATGAAAGGCCAAGGGAGGAAATCCAGTAACTTGAGCACAGACWTACTTGTTTGATACATCAACCAGGTTATTACTGTTGACAGCAAAAAGTTGTTCTCTGTGTGACTGCTTCATTTCATCTGAAATCCCATATAAGAAATGATCCATTCCTAGGGAAAAGAAAACAAAACCACACACTGCACTGGAATCTGTCACAGCCAAGTGAAGGAATGAGTGCAAGCTACAATAGGAACGTGTGCTGGAAAGGAACAGAGACTACCATCAAACCATTGTCCTGAAAGAGTAACTGAATCTAGCCTCATAACACCCGGGGTGAAGTAGTAACAGATTCCTATTTAGGAAAAAACCCCATTCTGGCAAATGATTTAGTTTGTCAAAAACTGAACCTAATGATGGTCCRGGAATTCTAACAACTTTTTAAACTGTATTTCATGAAGCTTCTATTTTCAGGACTTTTAAATTTCCAATCAGTTGTGATGTATCTGCAACATGATGGCTTGATCACCTTCTTATACTACCCACAGAAATCTGCGTACAAATGCTTTAATACTTTTGCTGGAATACTTGCCTACAGAGTTTTAATACTAAAATTAGTGTTATGGCTCCTTGAACAATCAGAGAATAATCATAGAAAAGCTTTTTGCTGGGCAAATAACTGYAGGGAAATAAAGGTGGCTGGGGGGACTTGGGTCAACCAGCCCAACCTCCTGCCCAAGGCAGGGCTGACTTCCCAGTCAGRTAAGGTTATTCACATCCCTGTGTAGGGCCCAGTGACTCAAACAAAAAAGCACCAAGGGACAGGCATTCCTTGCACCAGTTCCCAGGCTTCTGGAACAGTGCTCTCCTATTGAGTGCTCTGTTAAGATCTGTGTTCAAATGCCAAAGATCGTTCGTCACCCCTCACTGACACCAACACCCAACATGCAGGMACTGCACTCGCGCACCTTGCACCGGTGCTTTTTAACTGCCCAGACCAAAACCAGATTCTGGCAGGTAAAAGCTTAATTTGAAGAATTCTTGTTTAAAAAGTTAGTGTTAATACAAGCAYATTTTAAAATAATGCTAATCTTAATCTTGTAATTAGTGTATAGGAAGGGAATGTATTCTAACTCTGCAAGCTTTGGACTGGAATTCAGCTGAGAATGAGGGTGGGAGGGAAAGGTGAGGAAAGCAAAGCTGCATGTCAGTAAACTGAAAAGATGTGAAGATACCACCAAGGCATCATGAGTGTGCAGATCTGCAAAGATAACACCCTCCAACCCAGCAGACAGGCTTTTGTGCTTTAACTTCTTCAGAGAAAATATGCACAAGAGGCCAGGGACATTCACAGTCAACAGACCTGCTTGAGTCARGAAAATAATCCCTCAGCTCTTTCTGAATCAGAGAACCATTATTTATTTTCATTTGCATTTAATGCTTTCCAAACCTGAAATAATTTCCTCAATCTACTTCCACTGCATGWGGAATTTCTGAAAGGGAGCAACAGAAACCAACTGATTCACCGAAACTGCCATTATCTCTCATCTGCCAAATACAATTTTCTCATCTAACACAGTCTAGCAAGCTATTTTCTTCCCTTTAAACCTAAATGAAAAAATAAATAAACACTGACAGCCCTGGGTGGACAATGAGAACGTACCTTTATCCGAAGGAGCTATTGGTGCRTCCACGGCAGCAAATACTGCTAATTTAGCTTCATCAATATCTTGCTGTGTGAATTCTCCAGATTTAGCCCATTCAACTGCTTTTTCAAACGTTTTCAAAGTAGCTAATGAATTTGGATCTCTTCAAAATAAAAGAAAATGTAAATATTAATTACTTCAGTCTTACAAAATGAAAACCCAAAATTGCTTCAATTCTAATTTACAATGTATCATACAAACATACATGGGGAAAAACAAATTATAAACTTCTTTTTTGCTACAAAAGAGGTTTTGGGGTTTTTTTCCATAAGAAAGTAGTGTGACAAACCAAGCAAATGTGTAATTCTACATACACAGGTGCAGAAGTTCAGCTGCCTAAAAGCAGTTCCAAGACCTTGCAAAGAAGTGGTGTAACAAAAGCAGGTCAGGTACACCTGCACTGTCCACAGTGGRCTCAGAAAGCACCACTGCCATTACTGCCCACACCAGGAATAGTTGTGATATGCCCTATCTTCTCTCAGTTGCTGTTCTTGCCACACCTGTTTTTAGTCTCTGTAAAACAGGTGCCACAGGTTAACTGCCCCTGGCAAGTTAAGGACTACTGCCAGGACAAGTCCYACCATGTTGAAGCTTCACAGAGAGGCCAGGCTGCTCAAAACTCAGTTAGGAATCCTGACTAAGCAYTGTGCCAGCCTGCCTTTGGGCTAGGAAAACTATGGAAGCCARCACTCCATTCACAAGACATTTCTAGTGGGGATTACAACTGTAATACCTCCAGATCAAATTTCATCTGAAAGTGTCTTGGTAAGCCAGACACMAGGTAACTGTTCTGGACTGGCAAAAAACAGGAAAAGAGAAGGAGAAARCAGTTTGAGCTTATCACCAGCAAAGCCTTCTGCAGAATCTCTGATGATTTCAGCCAGCTGCTGAAGGAAGCAGCATATTTTCAAACTGAGTACCTCAGGGAACATCACCATTCTATTTCATGGTCTCAAATTTAGAGTAGTCTTGAATTTCCTTTTTTAGGCCCTCCTTAACCCAGAAAGAAACAAGTGAAAGTCAGTTTTACATAGATCTGATACTGAGACAATAAACACCAAATTACAGAGATGCAGCAGTGGTTGCTACTGGCAGAGATTAAGTTTTCCCAAGGACACAAATGAGAAAGCAAGGATGGGTTTATTATGCAATCTAACTTCATCCCTTTTATTTCACCTCTTGAAAGACTGCTACAACAAAAATAAGACACAGTCAAAGGCAGTGGTCCCCTCAGCCATCAAGAGGAAAGAACAAACCCACTGTTACCTGTAGGAGTAGAATGTGAATATGCCATTGTGACTAAGTTTAGCACCTCCACCATAAGCACCTCCTTTCTCTCTGATTTCTGTATGTAGGAATTTAGCTGTCATCAACCGTGCGAGAATTCGAAGGCTGGGATGAGAGAAACAGAAGCAGCAAAGATGTGAACTGGACAACAGTAATAGTCTCAAACTGCCTCTAAAGGTCGCCCAGATCCCCACTCACAACGCCTTGCTTCTAGTAATCTACAAGAGTAATGATAGCAATACTCAGTATTTCATAAAAGCTGAATAATGCCACATCACTGTAAGAGTGGCACTAAGCTTTGTTACATGCAATAGGACTGTGAACTCAGAAGACATCCAAGTGGGCACCGCTGTTTATTCCAGGGTAGGGGACAGCAGTTCCCATTAATCTCAGCATTTACAGGGCTTCTCCAGGCTCAGCCATACCACAGTTGCTTTCTAAAGATCTTGTGACAAATGCACTGCAAATCATTTTCTATCAACACTCCATTTTCTGCAGTCAGCCCAACCCTTCCAATTTATTTTTTGTGCTGTGCAGCTCCCTGATGTTCTGCTTCCTACCTGGCATAGTCTGCAGCTGTGTAGGGAACTGTTCGAATGCATTCCCCAATATAGTTCACTGGGAAGGGAAGTACAAAATGGGTCTTCATCTGGCATGGCTTGAAAGTAGGATCCTAAGAGAAGAACACATTATTGTCACAGTTGGCAGAGGAGACAATTCATCCATCTGAGAACCTTCACTTTTCTGAGATCTAGGAAATTGTGACAAACACACAGACACACAGCTGCTAAACAACGGCCACTTATCCTACTCTGCAACCAGAGATTTTGCTTGTGCCTGTATCAAAAATCCAGTACAAAGAATTGCCCTGCAAAACTCAAGTAGAGGGACACCATATATCAGCTACCCATCCATGCATCCCCGCTTCTCAGCTGATCTTGAATCACTACCAAGGAGTTTGGATTTGGCCATGGATTTACTTTGATTGGAACACGCGTTCGTAWCTTCTGTGTCACACATGTAGATGTCACCAAATTGTATCCCARTCATCCACTAAATTCTAGACAGTGAAAACAATCAGAAACTAAAATGCGCAAAAGAAGTAGACTAGTTATGACAGCAGCTGTAGGATGAACTTCTGCTCAAACATTCCCTGCRATGAACTCAATCCACCTTATAACTCCAAAACTTCCAGTCCTCTTCATGTCTCCAGGCCTCTGCAGAGCTCGCTCCTTTGGCCTCTTTCACACACACTTCTGCTTGTGTGCTCACTTAAGCACGAGCAGACCCTTACACACCTCTAGTAGCCTCTGTTCTTTCAGAACTCCCCATCCTTTCTTAAATTCAGAAACCCCATTCTGAGCCCCTGATACAACTCTGGCTATCTGGACCAAGCAAAGCAATGTGTTTACAGCACTGTTCACCAGGGAAAACCCGGGCTGAGCTCTCCCTGCCCCTCTTTTCTAAAAGGAGAGCTCAGGCTATACTTTTCTCTCCTGTAGCCAAATACAGAACTTCATTTTCACCTAGTTGTGACTAATTCTCTTCTATCCAAAGTCATTCACATCTAGAATCATTTAGGGAGGAGACCAAGGAAAGGAAGGGACTAACTGGAGGTGGTTAAGTTTGATGGTTGGTTGTGGAACTGAAGGGCACGAATTATGTTTCAGTGCTGTGCTTCTGTAACAGCTTAAGATGGACCATTACCATCAGTAACAGCCCTGTAATACCAACATCCCCCACCAATAATGTACTTACATTAACTAATTTCCTTGTGATCTGCAAACCAGCTACCATTTCACTTCCCACAGGTTTCACTTCTGAAGATTTCTACAAGAAAGCCAGTCCTCACATTAAAAGACGATTTAACAATTCAAACCAAGACTACTGTTACATATAACCCCTTCCACTCAAACCTGTTTAAGGCAATCATCAAACCATGTTTTCACAAACATAAGCAAGGTACTCGATTACYTCTTTATACTTCCTAAACAAATACCAAATTAATTTGCTTCCAAGGGCACTCTGGCACAGAGAGAGACCAAGACCCATATTAAATTAGGCCATACGTTACAAATGATCATTTCACTCATGGGCAGGGAACTGGGAGCTTATTCCTGCCTCATCAGAAATAAAGACAGATCTGCATAGTGACAGAGCAGATCCTTTGTCAACTCCACTGAATCAAGCATATTTTGTGCCAAATGTCCTGAGCACCCTGMTAACAAAACAAATTCCTATGCAACTGAGGAACTGCACATCATGCCCTATTTGCTTTTGGCCAACATTTCAAATAAAGCTCAACTAAAAAGAAGTCACAGTTTTATGCAACAGGGAAAGAAGAAATTCTTTTTCCATATTCCAYGCCGAAGCAGTAACCCCAGGGTAAGGCTTAACAGCTGATGCACAGCATTTCTATTGTGCACTCTATTGCAGACAAGACAAAACATGGGGCAGCTGATCAGAGAGATGACTGGCAGATGTCTTCAGACATCTTTGTATGGACACAGTATCTGAGTTCAAACCTCTCCTGATTGCACAATGGTATTGACACGATCACGTCAACTGTATTTGATGCCCTTATCACAAATGACARTTTCTCACCTCAATCACATGGGGACGAACAGGTTTTCTCTCTTTTTTACTTCTAGCTATGCCCTTTAGAAATTTCTCTACTWCTTTAGATGCTTCTGGTATCTGCTGAGGTGCTGCATTCACTGAACATCTGTGAAAAGTACGTATCAAGTTTTACAATATTTCTCAGAGAGTCTTTTATAATTTGTACCATTTTGTGTTTCTAAACATTTTCTATTAAATCATCAGAATCTTAGGTCAGTGGTCTCTGGTAATCATTAATAGAGAGAAAGGCAAAATACTCCATCTAGCATCTGATGTGAAAAAAAAAAAAAAATCCAGTCCAATTGCTTCTCTTTTGCTTGACCTAGAACACTTTCAGACCATAAGCTGAGCAATAGCTGTCAAACCACTTCTGTGCACAAGACAAGACTAGCTCAGTTTTGCAAACAAAAATRTATCTGAAGGAAAATAATGCCCTCTGTATCCTTTCTTTCCAGGCAGCCCAATCATGGTTTTGAACAGTATAGACATTTACATAATTTCATTTATCACTTCATGCTTCAAAAAACAAAACTTTGTAATATCTGTTACTTCAAACAGACTTATTTGTGGGACTAATGCATCTGMCATTAAAAACCYTAATGTGYTCTCTTGACTTTTTCCAATATTTGYATAAAGCAGGTTTCAGAATGTCACTGCTTTCATTTTAGGAGCAAAACAAAAATCCTAACCAAACTATATTCAACCGTTACAACACAATAGAACAGTATTTGTCTAATGGGCACCTTGAAGGGAAAAAAGACAGAATTTTGACTACTTCTGTAAAATCACATAGGTCACTTCAAGCTTTGGGGAGAACAGTTACCTATGGAATTTGCTAAAAACTGAACAAAATGAGMTACCATATTCTGTAAGTAAGGGGAACTGAAATTAACATTTCTGTATTTTTTTCACAGACATCCCACTTCACAAAACCCCACTACACCACGAGGTGCAGAGAAAAGCACATTCATAGGCCATGGCATGTCTTTAACCAAAATGCCCCTTTTCTTTCTAGCTGGAACTCACCTGATGTTGTCACTATTTAATAAATAYTTCTTAATGCGTGGTAGTTTGCGTAGGATTGGTTTAATATCAGACATTTCTGCTATTCTCTTCATCAGCTTCACCTGTGCAGGAAGGGAAGGCAGAACGACCACAGATTAATTAGAAAAGAATTWGCAAAAACCAGCATGTAAAACACAGTCAAGGATTTGGGCCTTGYTGAAAGGCATTATTAACTTCTCACCTGATCCATCCCACTGAACATTTCCTGCAGTTCTCCAGAAGGTGTAAGGTTTTTGCTGGCTCTAATAGAGGCATATAAATGCCCACAATCTGGAATGCCATTTGACAGCTCCTGGGCAGTCTTCTTAACCAGCACTCTGAAATGTTCTTCCTCCTCAAATCTTGGGCTGAAAAAGAACAGAAGCAGGTCTCATGCAAAAGGCAACAATGAAATYTATTATACTGAATCATTTATCATTCCAAGTTCAACAAAGTGCTTGTAAACTATTGGTTGTCCATTTAATCTGTTATACAGTCATGCTCTTGATGTAATACGTAAGTTTAGAAAGACATTAGAGATAAAATTATGACAATAAATCCCCAAGTAGTATCTCTAAGAAGAGGAGAATGGTTGGGGGAAGAGTGAAAAAGAGAACCCCCAGAAACATGCAAACCCACAAACAAACAAAAYCCAATGTACTGTACTTGTTAAATATTTCACTCCATAAATGCATCATGTCTGGCAGATTTCTATCCAAGCACAGAGATGAAAAGAGCACACCCTGAAGGAAAAAATAAAGAACAAAACAAAAAACCCTTCACACAAAACAACCAAAGCAATGGCCCAAGAAATGGACAGTAAACTTTCCTGTAAGTGATGCAATGATGCCAACCTAATGCTACACATCACAAAATCACTCCAATGCAGGCTGTGCTACTGAAGTCAGAGCAGACATGAAATGTGACTGCTCTTCTCACAAAGCAAGCCTGGCAATTCTTCAATTCCTTCTTCTCAACAGCAAGCAGCAATTCAGAAACAAAATTTGTATTTTTTCCCAGAAAGTACCAGTTCTGTTCTGGGGTGCACCTTTATCCAATGGAATCCCCCTAATCTAACTCCAGGATCCATAGGGAGCATATCCCCAGCAAATCGGACAAAATCTCAAGGGATCTTGCCAAAACTGTTATGCCCAACACTTAGATCTAATGATGCTGCTAACAGTGATATAACACATTAACAGCAATCTCTATGTGTAACACTCTACACCATTCTGTCCTCTACCCTCTGCTTCCAAAATATTTTGGGGCACTCAAAAATATGGTGACAGATGCTAGTGAAGCACTGCCTTAGACAGAACATCCACATCAAACACTCTCCTTAACACAAAATACTAAGTTACTGTAATTACCTAATGTAARTATCTTACAAAACAGGCAGGAGTCCTTTCATACACTAAGTTTTCAATGCACATGAGCTGACCCTCTCCCTGTAAGCCCTGACTGACCCTCAGCCACAGAACTGTTTTTGCAACTGTAACATCTGCAAGGTTATGATTAATTTACCTGTTCATACACATCCAGGTGTGAATCATCTGGAATGATATGTGGGCTGACAGACATACCACCTGTTTTTAGTTCTATTTTCTGGGCTTGTTCCCTGTAATCAAGGGCTCCACATCCCATCCTGTAAAAATATGAGAGATTTGTTTACTTTTTCAGTGTATCCCAAAACCAAAATCTATATAGCACTTTTAAGTAGTCAGTTCAACACTAATGTARCAACTAAACAATTTGGGGCACTATCAAGCAAACATAATACTTCATGCCTTATAAGCTTCCCACCAAGCTATTCAATTAACCCATCCTGTTAATTTAAAATGCTGTATTATAAAGAATGCCTTACGTGTAGGCTTGCTACCAACATCAGTATAAACTACATTAACAGCATCACAAAAGCTGTTCTCATAAACAAAAATAACACATTTCTCCCAGCCCAGGACACTTATTCTGCTTTGTGCTCCCTCTCTCCACTGTTTCTTTGACCACATGGCAAAACTGGACCAAAAGCCTATTCAAGTGAAAACCTTAATTCCTGCTAGGTTATTTTTYATTTATAGTAATTTTCCAGTCAGTTGAGGGAATGCTTGCATTGACACTGGGCAAAAAGGCAATGCAGAGAGCGACGGAAAAGGGGAAACAATTTAGCAACTCTGGGGAATACAGAAGACAACTTTCTGCAGGAAACAAACTTGTCAGCATTTCCCTTTTATAGTAAGAACAGATATTGGAATTACTAAAGGCAGTATTAGTATTTTGGCAAGCTGTATTACAGTCTGTAGCTTCAGCTTCTAAGACAGTAAAACCTCTCACTTGGTAATGACGTTGCAGAAGAGTGGCACGTATGGTTTGAGCTCCTCAGGAAGTGTGTTCAAGCTGGAAACAGCTCGAAAATAAACCACCCCATTGGTTGGCTGAGCACAGTACTGGACAGGAATTTCATCAGCTAAGGATAAAAAGACAAAAGCAAAGAATAACCAGCAGCTCTCTACGCTAAACACATAAAACAAAAATAATTTCTTAGAAGAACTTTCAATTAAGAACAATTTTCTGTTGGTGTTTCAGAGCCACTTCTTGTTTAAATTTTGCACATTATACTGAACACTGGAGCAAAGTTGTTTCTGTCCATGGTAAGTTAATGGACACCTGTATAATTTAAAAAGAGAATTCTTCTAACAGAGGTCACATTTTAGAGATAACATTCAAATAAAAGAAGCAGTAATTTGTTTCTGAACAAGTAAAGAAGTTTTTCTCTTATTTTTGCCTTCATCACTTCAAAAATTGAGGAAAGCAGCTTCTTGCACTGCACACTCTTCCTAAGATAGACCATTAGAATATATACATTAGAATTTTCACAATACCAGGTCAATTTTTTGCATCAAAATTATACAGTCTTGACCCCTGCTGGTAATTTTTGAAAAAAAATGCCCATTAGAAATATACTAAACAACAGTATTTACTTGTAAAATTTTGACAAAACTGTAAGAAAATTCAGATCTACCATCTCCTACCAATCCACAGGGAATCTACTAGCAAAGCACAGAAAARCTGGCACTGAAGTGATGAGGAATGACAGTAATTAACCTTTTTTTCCCCTGGCTCCTGTATGTCATATTCTGTAAAAAATGGGAGGGCCTGCAGTAAAGGAAGGCTCGCTGTACCAGCTGCCACAAGTTCTGGAACCTGAGTAAGCCTTTGGAAAGAGAAGAGATTGCTCAAGAGCACTGGATGTGCTGCCCAGAGACTCCTCTGACTGCAGGGTGAGGTGGGAGTGTGCCTGCAGCAGGGAGTTGGCAGCAGGAGCTCCTGCCAGCCCCGGGAGGCTGCTCCAGGCTGCCCCTCAGAGGTGACAGCTCTGCGGATCCACTGCCGTGTCTGCCCAGAGATGCTGGGCTGGAGGAAAAGGAGCACAACTGTGGACACAAAGCCAGTCCATGTGCTGGGCAAGGGGCCACAGCTGGGCCAGCAGCCAGGGAACAGCCCAGCAATGCTGCTCTTTGGAACACGAGACAGGGGTGACACCAACCTGTGAGTGTTGTCTCCAGCACAGTGAAGGGGATTTTGGGCTCGATGTCAGACACTTTTAAAGCTGGGAGACAAGAGGTATCCTGAGGTTTGCTTTGAAGAGCAATTAATTCCAAACCTAGTAAGGAGACAATAGCAGTTTGTCATCTTCAGCTTGTAGTGAAAGTGCTGTCAAAATCTAAAACCTACTGAGACAATGCAGACCAGAATAACACAAGAGTCAAGTCTGGAAACTTCTATCCACAATTTGCAAATATTTCATAAAGCAAATTCTGCAGATTATCATGTAACAACAGCAAAACAGAATACTCTTGCTAGATTCTCTTTGCAATCCCCTCTTCGCTACCTGTTTACAGTAACATGTAATTTAATCTTTGAAGAAGCGACACCTGTCAATCTGTCCTGTCATTCTGTTCTGCAAGCATCAACCCAGWCCTGGCAGATAAGAAACTTCTTTCTAACCCAATCCCCTCCAGTTCCTACTCAAGTGCTCTGTCAGAACACTGATGCAGCTACACTGTGATTATTTTCACATTTCAGCCTTTCAGACACAAGCTGGTCACCTCTGAGTACTCTCCAATTTATCTTTGTAAGTTGAAAGCCTCCTCTGATTTTATATTCCCCTATCTCCTGTCACACACCAAAGCTTCAGAAGATTAACACCACATTTTYGGAGGATWTCTGKGACTAGACAYTGCTTTAACAAACTTAGATGACTACCCACAGCTTCCAAGTGTAAGTTATTCTCCAGGATAAGTTAGACACAGCATTAGTTTTATAGTTGGCTTTTAAACCAGAAAATATAATGAATATAATTTAAAAATATAAGTATTACAGGAGGATGGAGMAGACCTCATGCTCACAAATAAACAGCTTCAAGGTACATGATATGTAAGCATCTGAAGTGAGGATGCCAAGAGGATGGACCAGGCTCTGCTTGATGGTGCTGAGCAATGCACAGAAACTGATGCACAGAAAGTTCCAACTGAAGACAAGAAGGAATTACTGTGCCATGACCAAGCACTGGAACAGGTTGCCCAGAGAGGGTGTGGAGTCTTCCTCACTGGAGATATTCAAGACAAGATGTGGACACAATCCTGCACCATGCTCTTGGACATCCCCCCTGAGCAGGGAAGTTGGACTAGATGACCTATTGCAGTCCCTTCAAACCTGAGCCACCGTGGGATTCTGTGAATTCATCTTCCACTTAGTGCAAGTTAACATGGGAAAGAATAAGCAGATTGGYGTTTTAAAACTATTTCCCTTCTTCTGTCCTAATGAAGACACTGATCATTCTATTTTTGAGTGTTAAAACCAATAGAATACACCAACCATACGCTGTGTAACCACTGTACAGCCCTATAACACATACACACAARTTTTCAACAAAAGAACCCCATCCCTGACAGAATAAATGCTGGCGAGTGCCTGGGTATTCTACACAGCACCAGCTGAAAAAAACTGTTGCACAAATCAAAATGTGAAAAAGCAAGTTAACCTTTTTCAAAGATTTGGGTTTTTTCTTCTTCAGAAAGTGCATTGACCTTTTTTTCCAGCTTTTCTGCTTCCATTTTAGCCTGTTTATCATGGTAGTCATCCTCTGGACTCATTGACAGGGTCAATTTGTGCGGATTATCCTGCAGAAATATATCCCAAAACAAAGCATTATTAATTCTTGAGGGCAACTTCCTTGGCTCAGATTATTGGYTCATCAGTAGTAGATAAAAACAGCCTGTGCATCATTTGGCTTGCACATTATCAAAAGGATCACAACCACACAGCCTGAACTCTTGGTTTCATAGTGAACAAGCTGCTGCACTGGTGGGGAAAAGGCAGCTCACCACAAGGACAAGCACCAACAGCCTTCTGTGAARTTTCAGTCTGGAGTCAGAATCCCTCAACAGCACCCAGTACCCATTAGTTTAATTAAATCAAGATTAAACAACTCCACACAACACTACAGAGCAACATGCCGTAAGTTTTATCTGGAGATGTTCTAAGATGGGCAATTTTGTTAAATGCAGCAGGGTTTGATTTAACACCTCTTTCAACCTGCCCAAGCTTGAGTGCACAAAAAACCCATATGATGTAACATGTGCATGCCTTATCCTGCTCAGAAATGCTTACACATCAGCCCTGCTGMCACAGAATTGCAGACACTATGCAAGTGTCACAACTGCTGTTGAATTCTTCTTTGTTTCCACCAGACAGTGGAACTGTAATACCAAAATTACTCAAGAAGCTTCCATAATTTTCCATAATAGGAAAGAGGCCAGTCAAAAGATAGTGACCTCAAAAACTCCCCATTTCAATGCAGGAGTCAAAGAGCAACATCTGTCACTGCCAGACAGCACCAATAACTCAGGACTATGTAATCGGATTCTGTTTTATGAGTTTATCTCCCTTGTGCCTGTGTGAAAAGACTACAGAAACCTGACTACAGAGTTCAAGAGTGAAATGCAAAATTAACCAGACATAGTAAAATGGACAGGATGAATGGCATTCTCTCCCTTGCTCCCTGCCTGCTTTAATAATTTCCTGGCACAAGGTACAACAGTACACAATTTATSWTGTAAGAACATMCAACTATTYTCAYMATTTCCYACYGAGTCATGCCTTTGCTTCAGCCCCCTCAACAGAACTGTACAATAAAGGACATTCACAAAAATMCTGCTCCTATATTTCTTCCCTACAGAAGCCAAAACTTTAACAGCTCCCTACAACCTCTGGACACTTAGTAATGCCCTTAGRAAAACTGATTTCAATTGATGCCACTGTCTCTTGTTGCTTTTGARTATATTACAACCAACATTTACTCCAATCAGGGTGAAAGTTACTTATAATAAATCTGCCTTTCAAAACATCTGAGAAAACTTGACTAGGAAAAAAATAACAAACAAAAATTCACCAGAAAAAAAACAAAGCCAACAAACAATACCTACAAAAAACCCAAACCACTTTTGCAATGCTATCAATGGATTTATTTCCTGGCATTAACAAATTCAGGGCTTCAGAACTATTCAGTATTRTAATGCCTTTACTAGTTATTTTTTTATTTCTGCAAAAACTCCTGAAGAACATRTGGAGCAGAAAACATGAAAATAAGYAGAAAATAATTTGCACTGATAGCAAAATTCAGACAGCAGTTCAAGAAATATGAGGAGCACTAAGACWATCTTACTTGTAAGCAAATCCTTTTCAAGGAAAAGGAGCTAAACCTTGCTATAYCAATACCAAAGAACACATAAATAGGTCTGTAATTCTCTGTTCACATCTGAATTTCTCATTAGAAAACACCMATGTGCTCTTCTACAGCATTATGAATCAGAGTTTGGTGACACATTTAGCATTTTATCAGTGTTCTGTTAAGTGTGGTTTCAAATGACCAACAACCAGGTAATTTTTTTTTTTTTTCCATTTTGAAAATTTTCACTTAATCCACTTAAAATGAATACTTCACTCAAATGTACCACGGTTCAATCTACACCTAGAAATAGGCAATATGGTGATAAAAAACTAGCCTTCAGTTTAACTTCAAATACAGAATTTGAAAAATTAATACAAGATAATTTTCCCATAAGTTTGCCTACCTTGAAGTATGTTTTAACTTTTTCCTGAAGAAATCTGGGATTTTCTTTAAGACACTGCCTGAACCGAGAGACTTTATCTGCAATCTTCAGCAGCTCCACTGGATCCCCATCTTGATTCCAGCATGAGGCTATGTACTGAATGGGAAAGAATAATTAGGTAAACAGGACAATCCATCTGCATTTCTCTTACTGACAGCATCCGTGTTCCAAAACCACCTCAACATTTATAACTGAACAGCAGACATAGAATGAGTAGTCTAATGTYGTTGTAGGAGGAAAAATATTTTTCTAATTAAGGTTCTAATCCATGATCATCTGTCACTTGTTCTCTCCATTTTTGCCTCAAATTTCAGCATACCAAACCACAATTTTTCTTATTATTACTTTTTTTTTCGCATRGGTGTGTATATCTGGAAATATAATCTAGTATTCTTTACGCCCTCATTTTTAAAATTAATTTTGCAGTTCAAGAAGGAAGGAAAACAGAAAGAGGTGGTAGAAACAAAGTAGTACATATAGTAGTACATATATACTACAGTTTTGTATTAGCCAGATGAAACGATTTATAGGAAGGTGACTCAAACATATAAAATACGTAAAACAGATGGGACCTTAGAGAAAGAAAATACTAAATAACAGAAATATTCCCCAGGATATGTCTTTTATTCTCTAATTTGAGACTACCAAGTTTGCTGAAGTTGCTGTTGAAAGTTTTCCAAAAACACAAGTGCAAGATACCAAAAGCTTCTCCTTTTCTACTCTGTGTGACTGGAGAAAACACAAACAAAGCAAAGCATAAAAATCCCAAGACATATGAAAAAAAAGGCCTTATACAGAGAAAAATGCATCATGACTGTCCCTCTTTTCTTGCCTCTTTAATTRCAAGCAGGTATTATAAGCTTTCAGCATTTTTCAGTAATAACTGTTTTTATGTATTCTCTGGAAATTCCCTAATACGATATAAAGCACAGCCTTCTTTTAGAACAGGTCCGCACATTGGAGCACAAAGCTGGAACAGCTTCCAGCACCCTTCCAGCCACGGGGAAGACACTTAACTCTAGCCCAGCCACTYAGGAGAGCTTGTTCCAATGTCTGACCACCCTCTTGTGAAGAGCTTTTTCCTAATATCAGAACTGATGTCACCTATCTTGACTTTCCCAAGACCTTTAACAACCCCACACAGAATCCTTCATCACTAGATTGGACAGACACAAGTTTGATGGATGGACTATTGGATGGATAAGGAACTGGCGGAATGGTGACATGCAAACAGTTGAATTCCAATGGCCACTGGAAGCAGAAAGCAAAGGAAGGACCACTAAGGAACTGAAGTTTCTGCAAGGTCCCACACTGGGGCTGGGGCAAYGACCAGTAATCAGTACAAGCTCAGTGATTTAAGGTGTGAAAGCAGACCTGCAGAGAAGGGCTTGGGGACATTGGTAGATGAGAAAACAGAAATGAGACCACAGTATGTGCTCCCAGCCCACAGAGCCAATTGTATCCTGGGATGCACCAAAAGAATCAGGGCCAATAGGGTGAGGGAGGTGATTCTGCCCCTCTACTCCACTTCCATCAGACCCCACCTGGAACACTACATCCAGCTCTGGGCCCTGCAGGGTAAGACAGACATTGACCCACTGGATCCAGAAGAGGACCACAAAAATRATCARAGGGTTGGAACACCTCTCCTAYAAGGACAGGCTGRGAGACTTGGGTTGTTCAGCCTGGAACAGGAGGTGGCAATAAGGAGAGACCTTATTGTGGCCTTTCAATATATGAAGGGGGCTTATATGAAGAGAGACTTTTTACAACATCCTGTATAGACAGGACAAGCAACGATTCTAAACTGAAAGACAGCAGATTTAGATTGGACATAGAAGAAATTCTTTCCTATGAGGGTGGAGAGACAGCAGAACAGGCTGCTGACAGAAGCTTTGGGTTCCCCATGCCCAGAAGCATTTGAGGACATGTCAGAAAGTGCTTTGAGTAACTGAATCTAGTGAATGATGGTCCTGCTTATGGCAGGGAGGTTTGATTTAGATGATCTTCAAAGGTCCCTTCCAACCCAAACCATTCTATGATCCTGTGATCACTTTAGTTATAACTGGGTTTCTTTCAGGCCCTTTTCAAAGTCAACTTCTAAAACATGACTTCAGGGAAACAAACTGAAACCTAACTCTCCTCTCTGGGAGTAYTAACACTAAATGCTGCAAGGGTGGTCTTTAAAAGCAATGAATTTTGAAGAGATTTCTGTTCTAGAATGAAGGCAAAGCAGTTGAATCAACTTCAAGACTCAAGAATATTAGAAGATAAACTTATATGCACAAATATTTCATCAGAGAGAACTACTCTTAACATCTGAAGTCATGCCAGAAAGTACTGGCTATCAAAGTCAGGCATACTTTGTCATAAAACATGACAGGCACTTAAATATCCATAATTTGCTTATTTGGCTGTATGACAATCTGATTTGAATTAGCATTTGTTTGTGCTCTCCCATTTACACATCTCCTGTTAATCCAGGGCTCTGCTTCTTTGCCTAACAGTACATATCTAAGAATGAAATTCTGCTCAAGCAAAGAATATACATCACCTGAGAGACAGAAAGCAAAAGAGCCACTAAGGAAYTGAAGCTGCTGCAGAGCAGAAAGGAACAGAAGAGATCAGACAGTGAGTGGCTGCAGGAGACCCTGATTTCCAATGACTGTAAATACAGAACCTCACCCATTCCAAATATGACTTGTAGACTTGTTCAAGACACATTGTTCTGCTGTGAAACATGTCTTTTGTAACASTTTGGCATCAAAATTTGAGGCCAAGAATTGCATTAGTGTACATTTTCCCTCATGAACCTAGAAATTAACTTACAATGCTAAACTCTAGAGAAAAATACAGTCCTTCTATTCAGCTTTTAGAAAATACACAGGCATCTAGCCAAAACACACAGCTCCAGAGCCAGTATGATATGCCCCTCACAGAAGATTGCTACAGCAATCAAAGCTACTATTCAGGCAGAGACAACAGGCTCACTGCCTGATTAACTCATACAGTGAGAAGTCCAGAGACAGTCTGACAGCTACTGAAAAGAAAGAAGAAAGATGTACATAAGACCACAAAAGAAGAGCCTGTAAGTGAAAAGTTTTACATATCAAGAGCCCACAAAATGACCCTGTATTTTATGAAGACATAGGTAGAAGATTTTTTTATCCATTCTGAGAAAAAAAAAGACACAGAGACTTACAGATGTCAGGGCAAGTCCAAAACTTGTAGACTGATGCTTCAACTGGATTTCAATTTTGTGAAGTAGAGCTTCAATCCTGTCTTCCTCAAATCCTTTCCTTTGGGAAGGGGTAATGAGAGAAGGGAATCATATCCATGAACACTGATCACTTTAAGTGAAGTTATGAAAATGAATAATTGTATCGATAAAGGAAGCATTACAACATAATGTCTTCCACACTGAATTAAAMCTGATACGAAAGAATCTTATCATGTTGTGTCATCTTATCATTTTGTGTCATTGAACTAACATCATTAAACTCCTGAAGGCTAYGCTGATGAGAACAAGCTACAACAAAGGAAATAGCAGATACAAGTTTTAAGAGTATTGAACAATATTACTTCTGCTTTAGTGCCTTTATTGTAATATAATTAAACTTCTAATGCATGTTAYTATATACAAGTCTRTATTAATATATTATTATTAYATATGATTATACKAAGAGTATTCTTAAAAATTTAGCATTACTCACGCAATAACTTCATCAATGGTTTTATCAATTATCTKTTTCACAGTATCAATGTCTCTTTCAGCAATACCCTGTAGACCCACACTGAAATAAGCTTCTCTCGTTGAGCCATTAAACCTAGAATAAAACATATCCAGCTCAGTGACAAGTACTAGATGTTAAGCATTAAAGCTACCAACAAAGGCAGGAGAAGGGGAAAAATACTCATTGTTTCCACATATACACACAAGATTTWAAAAACTAGATAGGAAGTAAAATAATTACTTAAGAAATGGAACTTAAAAGCATTTTTTGTTCAATTCTAATAGTAGTAGCCAATGTTAAAATACCTATGGTATTAGAGAAAGAAAAAGCAGCTACAGAAGAAAAGCTGGTATTTTCTGTTCATCTTCCCATTCATCTGTGATTTCTTTCAGGTAAAGAAGTCTCCCGTTTTAAGGGGAACATGTAAAACCAAACATATACATTCTACATAAGAAGGTGAGTGGAATGGTACTTCTAAAGCAATATTTGTAAAGTAAATGGCTAAAGTGAAGTTTTCCATGTTTGCTGCAATTATTACCAACTGTATTAAAAAAAAAAATTACAACAGTAAAGATAACTTTGTCCAAGGTGTCAGGCAGGGTTAATCAYTGAGCTCATCTTTAGAGAGACAAATGGGCACTTGCAGAAATACAGAACACCTAGCAATTCAACCCAAAGCCAACAAAAAGCAATAGGTGCTCATCCACTTGCAACCACTATTCCACATCTGAAAACCACAGAAGGAATTCAATGGCAGGCTCAGGTGTTGGATTCTGCAGTACTCATCTCTGGACTCAAACTTGTTTTTGTAGATTGATTCACCAGTACACTCACTAAGGCAAATTAAAGCCAGCTCCCTGTACAATTCAATCCCGTATCAATCCAGCCAACCTTGAAAAAGCCCAGCTGACAAAAAAAAACAACATGAGCACTACCTCAGTGTCTGAAGATGGATTTCTACTGCCATGGTTTGGAATACTAACATGTCTACATGGCACTGGCATGCATAACACAAGACTTGCAGGAAGCCAATTACTTCATGTAAAGAGAGGCCAAGCCAGGCAGAATAAGACACCAAAATCACTGGTGTCTTAGCAAGAGCATAGCAAGATTTCCCACTCAAACACTGGAGTCACTGGAGAAAAAGGCATGATTTCTGTCATACTCAAGTTTAAAAATCAGTCCTCAAGTTTAAAAATTATGCCTGGAAAGCAATTCTTTCTTTGTGCTGACAAAAAAAAAGGACAAACATGATGAGCAGCTGAGCTGAGTTCAGTGCAGATAAAGCACCCACCCTCAGCCGGCAGGGCAAAGCACACTCAGAACATAGGCTGAGAGGTGCAGTTTGGGCAGCTGTCAGCTGAAACACCCTTTGGTACTGAGGTGATGGCAAATTAACAGCACCTAAYTGCACAAATGCACATTTGGGACAAACCTAATACTAAACCACAGAATTAAAGCAAAAAAAATCCCCACGATGCAGAGAGAAGAGCTCGCAAACTCTTCTGAGTAATACTTAAATGTCCAGGATGAAAAGCCCAAGTAAATTAAGGCACTGAATTTTTATTCAGTTGGTATTCCATGTTTTATTTCCATCAATCCATTTCTATTGTTCATAAGCTGCAAACAATTCAACTTTGATTAAACTAAGTYAGCTTCTATCCAAGTACTTTGCTGAGCCAAAAGTTACATTTTGAGAATGTTTTACAGTTCACCTGGAGAAACTCTTAATATGTTTTAATATTCAAATAAAATTATTCTGGTGTAAATTGCCTGTATGAGAGATGAGCTCTTCCAACTTAATAGTGGTTTTTTACTTTTCTRATATTGCTTATAGTAATGAAATGTGAATTTTAACACTTACCCAACATCAGGAGAAAAATCTGTACCAACACCAGACTCAATTAAGGCTTTGTAAAAAGGAGAATTTGGCCCATCAACCAACAGTGAAGACAACAGGCTTAGKGTGAACGTTTCAAAAGTGTCTGTAATACTGGAGAAAATTATTAGTTCTTAAAACCCATCAAGCTATTAATGTGACACCCAGCATCACCGAGTCCATTTCAGAATAACTACTTCTAGAAAACAATGCAGAGGGAGCAAGGGAGAAACAATTGTCAGCTATGAACCCTGCATCAATCTTTAGGAACCTAGGAGGGCTCTGCATCTTCCATTTGTTGTAACTACCAATAAAGCAAGGAGAGGTAAATAAGTARTAGGGTCACATAGAAAAGCTTGCACAGGGCAGGGAATTGAAAGGAAAACAGTGTTCTCAAATGTCTGATCCACTGAACAGTTCTGTAAAGCAACACCTGTTTTTCCCTGTGTCTAACTGCTAAAGCAAATTTTGTTTAGAAATTAARCTTTTATTCACTACAGCAGGATTTGTCTATTTTCCTATGGCATTATTTCCTTTAAAGATGGCATTTATCAAGAGGTTTTGGCAACAAAAAACATGCCTGCACCTTGCTTAAATATAAAAATGAGCCTTTGATTCCAAATTTAATTTTGATATACTTACTCTGTCAACAAGTARCTGACGCTGACAGTGGTCTGTTTGGAAGGATCAGTAGCAAAGGAGTCTAAGCCACATGTTACCCTGTGCTCTCTCTATAAGGAATAAAGGATACACACTAAAGTCAGAGAGGAACTTTCAAACAAAAACTGACTGCTTGCGTCTTCATAGCATCATCTTTCCAATGATTTAAAATAATTTTACAGATACTTGTGAGTAAATTCAAGATCCAGAAGCAAATACACAAATACAGGGTATCTTGAAAAATCTGAGCTGCATCTCAGTTTTCAGAAGTGGACAATATAGGAGAGGTTGAAGAAAGTCTGGCCATAAATAACATTTTGAGCTGYTTTTCAAAGAATGTTACACTTCTGGACAGGCCAGGGTGATAAAGAATGTGAGAATTATTTTTGACACCAACATTTGGAAGATTAAGATACCATTGGAAAGCCTATTTCCTGACACTGAATATTAGTATTTCTATTACTAGCCCTAAATGCTTTCCACTGATAAATGCTTGTGATTCAAACGACAAGGGACTTTGGAAATAAGAAACATAAACAACTGCAGGCAAATATTACATTACTGAAACTCAAATGTAACTGTAGTTTGTCCCTAGTGTAACCAAAAATAAAAATACTTCAGCTCATTTACACAATTCTAAATTATTTATATATTACAAATATTCAAACATTACAGATAAAATATATTAATATATAAATATATAAAAATAGACAAGATATATTTCAATATTATGTGTAATTATATATATTTAATATAAATTATTAAGTATTTTACTTAATTAATAAGTTTTAAAATATTAGCTTTTTTCTTCTTTTTTTTTCACTTACAGGCTTTTCCCAGAGTTTCTGTTTTGGGATGTCAGTATTTGATTCAATTCTTTCAAATTTTACCAATGCTTCCTCATGTATTTGCTTCAGATGTTGCTCCAGTGGAAAATTACCATATGTGAAAAATCTGCATTTCAAATAAAATATTAAGCATCAGATTTAATATGAATTTACAGTAGCAACTTATAATATACTCAATTTCATGAGCTTTCCAGTAATTCAGTTATATCTGGAGTGGAACATAGTTTGGTGTGTCTTCAGCCTAGGGGTCTTACAAGCTGTGACATATAAAACTCACAGATAAAAAATACACATTTTCAGCTTGTGGATCACGAAACACCTTACTATATTCCTGATGTTCAATTTTATTATGTTCAAATTTGTTCGCTTGCAGGAATATACAATGCTCCATGAAAAAATACTAGCAATTGAAGTCWGAAATCGGTTGCTCTGAAGTTTCAAAGACAAAATTCTTACAGTCCTCACATATTAAGATACAATGATTCATGTCCTATGCTTTATATGTCTATAAAACATGGCTGGATTCTGTGGGTCCCTCCACCAAACACAGTCCCATACCTACAAGGCTTTCACTGGCCCAAATATGAGCACAAGGTAAGCCTCAGGTAAATCTCATCCCCTGATTCAAATCTCAACACAGGCACAGTGGAATACTTGGGATGAGGAGGAAAACAGATGGTAAAGTCAGTCATGGCACAACCTGATKTTCCACAAGTGAATTAATTGGAATAATAGATTGGCCACAAAATTAGTACAGAAGAAACAATTATTCCCCTCCACMTAACTTTCAAATTGACTTTCAGCTTAAATACCTTATTAGTATCAACCAAACCAACACCTGAATCAAATGTGTATTCATTAATTAGAATGCACTACAGTAATATSTGATCCAGGAGCAAATGAAATAATCCATTTGTAACTTCTGACTTTATCTGTGTTGTCTTCAAAAAGGACAGGAACCCTTAGATTCATCTATGCTATTTGTATCTTAACTCCCTAACGCTACTGCTAAATACTTACTATGCTCCCCTTCCCCCCAGCTCATGTGAGTTTAGATCAATTAAAAATCCYCCCAAAAATTCTCATCATCAAGCAAAGAGATACACCTGAGAAAATTAGCCACCTTTATTTTCTGCATTCAATTCACACTTCACTGCTCTTCCTAGAATAAATTCCTTGCYTCAGTGCTGTTCCAGCTGCTGTAGGGCACAGGTTATCTTTGTTGCAGGCCATGTGGATGGAAAACACTGKGCTGCTGGTTTTCCCCTCACAGAAATACAAACACAGCACTAACTCAATAACCTAGAAAGTTACTCACCCCTTTCACATACCTGGAATTGCTTGGATGATAATGTGTGGCATGGAACTGCTTCAGCTGCTCCCATGTMAGGTCAGGAATACATAATGGATCTCCACCAGATATTACACCGTAAGTGTGATCAGGAAGGATTTTGTTCTGCAGGTGCTGTGCAAATATCCTCTCATTATCTGTCTTAAGAGGAAAACACCACACTTCAGTGAAAATCAACAAAACATATTTTAAAAACAAAAGGTGCTCAATAATAAGACTTCAGAGCTCTAACTTACACAACCTCTTCATATAACCCAAGTTCTGCAGTCCCACATACTTTAATAAAACTAGCTATATGTCCATACAAACATAAGAGAATATTTTACAATCAAATCCATTAACAAGGTGCTTTTTTTATATGTAAACAAACTTTTGACGTGCAAACTTGAAAAAAAAAATTATGTAACACTGCTGATTTTAGTGAGGACCCAATTTTTCAAAAGGAGGAACGGGAATCTCTGGTACAATAATGCTGAAGCTAMTTCACCATCTGTAAGATCTTAAACATTCACAAAACTTACAAATGCCCCTTTCATTTCATTAAAAACAACTCCTTTGAAGACTAGAGGTGTCTGAGGATCAGCTGGGTTCTCATGTTCTAACCTCCAACCTTCTTGCCTGAAAAATTAGTAACATAAAGTGTTGAGAGATTGAAAATTTTGTTGTTTTTTGCTTTTTTTTTTTTTTAATTTAAGATTTGCATACATCTCAAGCTGTCTTACCAGAAATCTAGTTGACGTAAACACGGAAAGAAAGCTGCATCCAAGTACACTGACAGGAGGTTCTGAAAGTCCTTGGGATTTTGTGTTGAAAATGGATAGAGTGTGTAATCACTAGCTGCATATAAACATACATTAAAGAAAAAAATCAGAATTTTAGAAAGTCAATGATGCATTTTGCCCTCATCAATTTTTAATTTSTCATCCATATAGATAACTGGAAGAGAAGAAACTTACTAAACGAAATATATATTTCCTGAGGAATACAGAGATATTTAACACTGCAGCTGTTTTATCACAAAAAGTTAGCTTTAGCCATATATCCATATAAATAATTAAATGTATTGTTGTACACTATAAAGCTCCAGCTCTACTGGGACATTGTAACCAACAAAGACTTATTTTGTTGCCTTGCCTGGTTASTTTCTTAATATCTCACTCACAACATTCACACCCAATAATAATGGCTCCCCAAAGCCAAATTAAGGAGCAGCTCTACTGCAGTAAAACCTCACACACTTTGTGTTCTTTCCTTCGGGCTTACCTGTGAATGCATTCATGAAAGTGGACAGTGACCTGTTYAACATTTTAAAGAAGGGATCTCTGCAGGGATACTTTTGGGAACCACACAACACCGTGTGCTCCAGAATATGTGGGACCCCAGTGCTGTCCATCGGAGTGGTTCGGAACTGGATGCTGCAAGAGAGCATGCAGAGGGATGCAGTCACTTGTGAGGAGAAGCCCACCCACTCCTACCTGCACCTGTGATTTATGGGAGCATCATCAGGGGCTCATAGCTAACATGGYACACACCAGGTTGCAAAGTTTGAGTTCTTCAGACTCCTGAGTGCTCAACCATGTTTACAAAGAATATAGCCTCTGCACTTATTTCTAGAGTTAGTCCAGAACTTTTACACACATTGACTAAACAGATTTATTTTTACCCAAAAGGCTCAAAAAAAAATGGAAGGTTATATGGTGGCATAATCTCTGTCTTTGAAAGTTTTCAAGGCAGGAACTGCACCTGAATTAAACAATTACTCTGTTTTGAACRGCAAATGGAACAACAGACTTCATGACATCTGTTCCAACCTCAAAAACTCTAAGAAACCCCACAGTGGAAGTAGTCCTCCCTGTTACCACAAACAATCCAGTCATGATGCTAGATTACAACTGAAAAAACACAAGGTGATATTGAGATTGAATGTGTAATACCTATATTAATGTTTTTACCTGAAGAGATTATTGGAGTCCTCCCGAGCCACATGTAAATACCTGGCTCCRGTACCATCATGACTAAGCTTCACTGCAGTCAGGAACAGCTCAGGAACAGCTGTCACCTGCATTGGAAGAAAACATCTGTACTGCAGTGTGACTTCAACTAGGTCAAATTAACCGTGCATGATACAGGAATGCTCAGTTTGTTCATCCTGCATATAATACTGGCTTATACAGTGCTAAATAAATGTTTGCTCCTGTGGTTTGATGGGAAAAATGAATTATGCAAATGGAAAATAAAATTTAAATTAAATTTATAGCCTAGTGAAATTATACTACAACAAAAAAACCATACTCTTATGGTACAGATAAAAATTYAGAGATACAAAGTAAGACATATATTCAAATGCTAATGGCTAGGGTAGCAAAAGAATAAGCAAGGATCCTGTTCCACCACTAGCAATCACCTTTCACAAGTAACTTTTACTCTCTGCTCCTGCTTTTTTCTTTAAAAAARKWAAAAAAAAAAAAAWTCAACYTATTTCCATSRCAAGTTTGCAACAAAGGTATTAAAAGCAGCTTAGGAGATAAACTATTATCTGAATATGTTGAATAAAACAGGACTTTTAGAAAGCCACACCGAGTGGTCACATCTGCAGCAGACACACAAGCTCCTGGGATGCATTAATTATTCTAGAATTAGCTCCCAATAACAACATGTATTAACAGCAGCTAAAGCACTAGCTTGCAGAGCAGTAATTACAAGGAACTCCTGTGTAATTTTTATGACTGACAATMCAAAGTATTGAATGTGCAGACCCCTGGCCTCCCCTAGATGCCTTCCAACCACTGCGATGTTTATGTACACACACAGAGCAAAAGCAAGCAGCGGGCGACGCTCACCTGTTTGACGGTGAAGCCGTGGATCTGCTCTCCCACCCGGTACTGCAGCGCTCTCTCATTGGCGGCAACGCTCTTCCACCTCCACSACCTCCGATTCAAGGACCTGAAACAACACCATTCCCTTTAAACAAACGCGCTCCTGCCGGCGGTGCCACAGCCGCGACCGACACCGGCCCTCACGCCCGGGGGCTCYAGTGAGGGCTCCCCGTGCAGCAGGGCCCTGTGCCCCGGGCAGGGGCTCGGAGCTCCGCGCCCCTCGGCCGAGCGCCAGGGSCCGGGGCCGAGCTCGGCGGGGCCGGTACTGCCGGGGACCCCGCTCACTCACCGGCCTTGGCCCAGCAGCGCCCGGTAGCGGCCCCACATGGCTGCGGCTCGGCGGCGGGGCCAGGCGGGCAGGGCCGCACGGCGGAGAGCAGCGGGACCAGCGCAGGCGCCACCACCCCGCCCGCATTGGCGGCGGCTCCGTCCGCTCCGCCCCGCGCCTCTCCTCTCCGTCCGCTCCGCCCCGCTCCGCCCCGCCCCGCCCCGGCCAGGCGGAGCCGCGCCGAGCCCCGCCCGAGCGCTGGGGCAAAGGGGCTGCGGTACGGCCTGGCCCGCTCGCCTTCGGGCTGGGGGTGTGAGAAGTGATTTGCCATTTCGGGGACGGCTGGCCTTGGGTGGCAGGAAACTGCTTGTAAATGCTTTTGCGATGTTCAGGAAGTTCTCAGGGAAATCGAACGTTGTGAAAGGAACGACCTTTGAGCAGAGGTTATTGTTTGTTTTTCCAAATTAAAAACAAACAAACAAACAAAACAAAACGCAATACCCGAGAACAGTGTGTTCCSAGGGCTGCATCGCTTCTCGCCCATGCCTTGCCATCGATATTAATGCAAAGAGCCCTTGTGTCAGCAGAGCCCTTGAAGTCGCAGAAAGCCTTTGCGCAGGGACTGCACGGTCCAGATAAGCCTGGGAACATCCGTGTCCTTGTAACAGGGACCCCGCTGAGGCTTCGCACGATGTCGTATCCACCAGGAAAGTGCTTGTACATCCCTGGGCTTTTAGCGCTTCTAATTTTTTTATAATTCTATCATTTGTATGATATTGATAGTGACTTGAATGTCGTTGTGCGCGTTCATGAGGTTGCCAGAAGGACAGCACCTGTGATGTATGGCCACCAAATTGCCAATCCCTCGTTACTGAATGTCAGAGGCCGGTTATCTATTCAGACAAAATAGAGATGCCAAATGAGAGTGCATGCAATGTTAAACGTAGTAAAGGGCAGGTGCTCGGCACGTCTCACGCAGCTTGTCCTCAATTCTTTTGCTACGATGCTAACCAAAAACAATCAAAGGAATTTAAAGTATCCCAGGAATTTTTGTCTCCACTGTCTCCAGCCTCTTACTCCTCGTCTCTGGCAGGCAGTTGCCTGTCTCCAGATGCTGCTGTGGTCAGTCGCTGTAGGGATTTTWTCACCTTCTTGTGACTCTGGATGCACTTTTGCCCTCCAGCCCCCGCTGCCAGCAGGCTATCCTACAGCACGTCCACCTCCTACCTGCTGGCTGCATGGCTTCTGATTGCTCCATCACCCTTCATTTTCTATGGTTGTCTCATTTGTGTTTTCCATGTAATTTTCCCATTTCATTAATTTTAAAATTAAATTTAAAAAGCCARTAACTTGCCGTAGTTAAAATCAGGTTGTTGTGCATGAACCCATATAACCTGTCATCAATCTCAATTACTTATCTTTCTCATTCTTTTTTAAGGCTAGTGAAAAGATCCAGTAACTCATGTAAAGCTTAAATCCTGGATACTAGCGGATGAGATCTGTTAGCTCCCTATTTTCATTATAATTATTTCTTCCCTGCCTTCTATCATTTCACCTTCTCTCTTTGTCCTGTTTTTTTTGCATTTGTTTCAGATTAGGTTCAAATCACACCCCTTTGACAGTACCTGCTTCCAGTAGATGTTTCTTTCCATTATATGTTTTAGCGTAAGTTTTCAGAAATCAACATCATGTAGAACCAGGAACKTAAACGTTTTTTCAAACTGAAACCAAATGATGTCAACATATAATGAACAATGTTCTCAAAAGAACAAACATATTAAAAAAAGTATTTCTGAGCCTTTTGTAGAACCATGAGTTTACCCTGMATGGTTTAGTTTTCAAATATTTCTAAATGTTTACACATGCTTATGGTTTATTATTAGTCACAACAAGGTTAACTTGCRGCAATTTTTGTATTCAAGGCTACACTGTTGTTTCTGTTGATTGTTCAGTTCCGTAGTTTTACTAACAGTTTCCTAATCTGACCATAAGCTACTGTCTTTCTTCACAGATTTCTTGTCATCAATATTTAGTTTGCTTCATGGCTTATAACATTCATCTTAATGGAACATCAGGCTGGCATTCTGCTGCAGACATTTATTTATTTTTAGTTGATGTTTATATTGGAAGGATGATTTTCTGGCTGTCTGTTTTCATATCACTGACATAGCATTTGACAGGCAACCTCTCACAAACTTAACCAATCTAAACAAGCAGTTTCAAAATACATCAAACATCATTCCTAAACTTAATCACAAGATGGAAGTCTTTTATACTATCCTTTAGATAACTTTAAAATATTTTTTCTTTCTTCCACTGTGGTCTCTGATATGTTTTGTACATCAAAGCTTTTCTTTTGTGAAACAAAACAGAAACTGGTGTGTTACACTACTTTATTTTCTTGGTGTGTAAGATTTCTGCTGCACTAGTAATGTAAGAATATGTGTTGGTTTTGCATGGCCTGGATTTTGGTAGCAGAGGGGC